>NC_043963.1:43643352-44010852 GCF_902148855.1 Sphaeramia orbicularis | reverse complement strand
CGGTTTGGGGACCACAGGATTTCATCTCTGCTTTTTGCAGATGATGTTGTCCTGTTGGCCTCATCGAACCTGGACCTTCAGCGTGCACTGGGGCGGTTTGCAGCCGAGTGTGAAGCGAGCGGGATGAGGATCAGCACCTCCAAATCCGAGGCCATGGTTCTCGACCGGAAAAAGGTGGTTTGCCCTCTCCGGGTCGGTGGGGAGTCTTTGCCCCAAGTGGAGGAGTTTAAGTATCTCGGGGTCTTGTTCACGAGTGAGGGAAGGATGGAGCGTGAGATTGACAGACGGATTGGTGCAGCGTCTGCAGTGATGCAGTCGCTGTACCGGTCGGTTGTGGTAAAGAAGGAGCTGAGCCGAGAGGCGAAGCTCTCGATTTACCGGTCAATCTACGTTCCTACCCTCACCTATGGTCATGAGCTTTGGGTCATGACCGAAAGGACAAGATCCCGGATACAAGCGGTCGAAATGAGTTTCCTCCGTCGGGTGGCTGGGCGCACCCTTAGGGATAGGGTGAGGAGCTCAGTCACCAGGGAGGAGCTCGGAGTAGAGCCGCTGCTCCTCCGCGTCGAGAGGGGCCAGCTGAGGTGGCTCGGGCATCTGTTTCGGATGCCTCCTGGACGCCTCCCTGGGGAGGTGTTCCGGGCATGTCCCACCGGGAGGAGACCTCGGGGAAGACCCAGGACACGTTGGAGAGACTATGTCTCTCGGCTGGCCTGGGAACGCCTCGGGATCCCCCCGGAAGAGCTGGAGGAGGTGTCTGGGGAGAGGGAAGTCTGGGCATCCCTGCTTAGACTGTTACCCCCGCGACCCGGCCCCGGATAAGCGGAAGAGAATGGATGGATGGAAAAGGTTTACATCTACAAACTATCCTTTCGAACAATGTGAATAACATGAACAAACTGAAAAAGTAAGTGTAATTTTAACAGTATTTTGCCTCAATTTATCATTTACACATGTACATTATAACTTACAGATCACAGTGGATCTACAGATACACAAAATACTTAATAACAGGCAGAATTGTGTTAAAATTGTACTTACTTCCCTTAAGATATTTCAGGTTGTTCATATTTGTTCAGGTTATTCACATTTTTTGCGAAATTATACTTTGTTTTAGTGTAAATACATGAAAATATTTACATTTACAAAGAGAAAAATCTGGAGTTGTCATTATTTATGTTATTATGATAGTATTTGACTGAATCCTGCCCACTTGAGATTGAATTGGTCTGAATCTGGAACCTGAACTAAAATGATTAATATCGTCAGTGTAATTTTTGCATTTCACAAATTCATCCCAAAGGCTGGACGAGACCCTTTGGCGGGCCGGATTTGGCCCCTGGGCCGCATGTTTGACATCTGTGCGGTAGATGTTCATTAAAGATCAGATTAAATTTGAGGATTATTGTATCAAAAACAGAGAAAATAAAAAAAAATAAAAAAAAAAACAGACTTTTTCAGTCAAATCTATCATTAACTGAACATAAAAAAATGTCTCCATCCACTGTTATTGATCCAACTCCATGGGTTTTACTGGTGAATCAATGTTGTAGAGGATGACAGTGTTTCCATGGTAACTACAAAGCCTCTGAACGTTCAAATGGCTCATATCTGATGACCATGAAAAGACGACAAACAGTTTTTTTCACCAATTATTTACATGTATTGATAGGATTAGTGGATCAACAGGTATTAAACAGTTTAGATCAGTAGATGGTTTGGGTCAACAGTGGATGTTTGGGTCTTTATGGGTTAAAGTCTGCGCTGCATACCTCCTATGACTTTAACCCTTTCATGCACGAATTATGAGAAGCTTAATCAAAAGTTTTGCCTGAGTGTTTTTATTCCTCTTTAGGCATGAAAAAAACAATGCGATTGAAAATTTTCTTCTGAAAATAAATAAATTAAAAATAATCATATTAATAATAATTTGAAAAATTTTAAAAATGCATAAAAAAATAATAATGAAAAAAAAAAAAATTCTTATGAACCTATTTTTCATGAAGTTGCAAAAATGTCCACTCAGCTGGAAACCACATGTTTAATTTTTGACGCACAGAAATATGTATTTACTGATAAATTGTGTGAAAACTATAGGGAGGGCTTGTGATTCTGGGGGTTTATGCTCAGGAGAGATCTACATAATGTTAACAATTCATGTCAGAAAAGATATGTAGAGTCTTAAAACTTTAATAAAGATATGTGTAAAAAAAAAAAAAAAAAAAAAAAAAACTGAAAAGAACAACAAAATCCATGAATATACAAGAGAACAGCAGTAGAAGAGCTGTCCACTGTAGTGACCAGTATGCATGAAAGGGTTAATTATCATGCTGAGATTAAATTTGAGGGTTGTCATGCGTCGACGTTCATGTTGATTTAATTTTGGGTTTTTGTGTCTTCCTGTTTTATTTTGGTGATGGTGGTCACCTTCCGGTTTTGTCTGCACTCTGTCAGTCTTGTCTGTTTCATCCTATCCCATCATTGCTTGCACCTGGTGTCCCTCTTGTTATTGCCCACACCTGTTTGTGATCCCTGCCTTCCCTATATATTTCTCCTCACTCCCTTGTCAGTGCGCCTCAGTCTCTTGTCAGTGCGTCGTATCTGTTCTCTGGTGAAGACCGTCCCAAGTGAAGTTTCTTGAATCTTGAATCTAGTTCTGTGTATTATCTGTATCTGGCTTTTAGTTTTATGTAGAGCACGTTGTGTTTCTCCTTTTGTTAAATAGGTTTTTAGTAGTTTAGTATTGAGCACGTTGTGCTTCCTCCCTTTGTTCATCCGTTTTTGCCTTTTGTATTTTTGTTCAAATAAATCCTTTTTACCACTGACCTCAAAAAGTCTTGTGCATTTGGGTCCACACTTAGTGTCGTAACAAGGGTTATTGTACCAAAAACAAAGAAAACCTGGAAAAAAAAGGACTTTTTCCAGTTCAATCTATAATTAATTGAATATAAACCCAGTATTTCCATCCACTGTCATTGATCCAACTCCATGGGTTTTACTGGTGAATCAATGTTGTAGAAGATGACGGTGTTTCCACAAAACTATTATATTTAACCTTTCTTAAGCAATTTATCACCATTTATTCTAATATTATCCTCTGTATTTTGCATTTCTTCAATAAAAATCAGTTTGTTTTTTTTACAAATTTTTCTGACTGATCATGTAGGTGTTAATAACGGCTCACATTGAAGTTAATTGTCACATCATCAGACACAGAGAAAAATACAGAAAATGTTATTTTTTCAACAAAATCCCTCCTTAACTGAACATAAACCCAGTGTCTCCATCCACTGTCACTGATCCAACTCCATGAGTTTTACTTGTAAATCACTACAAAGCCACTGAACGTCCAAATGGGTCATATCTGATGACCATGAAAATATGAATAACTGCATTTTACACCAATTATTTACATGTATTAATAGGATAAATGATCAGAAGTTATTAAACAGTTTATAATGACAAATTATTTTGATTGCCAGTGGTTGTTTGGGTGTTTATGGGTTTAGTGAAATTCACCTTTTTTTCCCTATATTTAATGTACTGATCATGTAGATGTTCATAAAACTCAGAATAAAGTTACATCAAAAACAGAGAAAACTGAAGAAAAAGTGACTTTTTCAGTCAAATATATCATTAACTGAACATAAAAACAAGCGTTTCCATCCACTGTCATTGATCCAACTCCATGGGTTTTACTGGTGAATCAATGTTGTAGAAGATGACGGTGTTTCCACAAAACTATTATATTTAACCTTTCTTAAGCAATTTATCACCATTTATTCTAATATTATCCTCTGTATTTTGCATTTCTTCAATAAAAATCAGTTTGTTTGTTTTTTTTTACAAATTTTACTGACTGATGTAGGTGTTAATAACGGCTCACATTAAAGTTAATTGTCACATCATCAGACACAGAGAAAAATACAGAAAATGTTATTTTTTCAACAAAATCCCTCCTTAACTGACCATAAACCCAGTGTCTCCATCCACTGTCACTGATCCAACTCCATGAGTTTTACTTGTAAATCACTACAAAGCCACTGAACGTCCAAATGGGTCATATCTGATGACCATGAAAATATGAATAACTGCATTTTACACCAATTATTTACATGAATTAATAGGATAAATGATCAGAAGTTATTAAACAGTTTATAATGACAAATGATTTTGATTGCCAGTGGTTGTTTGGGTGTTTATGGGTTTAGTGAAATTCACCTTTTTTCCCTATATTTAATGTACTGATCATGTAGATCACAGGTGTCAAACATAAGGCCCGGGGGCCAAATCCGGCCCGCCAAAGGGTCCAATCCGGCCCATGGGAAAGAATTACACTGAAGATTTTAACAATCAGTGGTGTAAAAATCATTTTAATTCAGGTTCCACATACAGAACAATTAATCTCAATTGGGTCAGACCAGTAAAATATTATCATAATAACCTTTAAATAATGAAAACTACAGATTTAATCTTTGTTTTAGTGTATAAAAAGTAAAATTACACGAAAATGTTTATATTAACAAACTAGCTTACAAAAAATGTGAATAACCTGAAATGTCTTAAGAGAAGTACATGCAATTTTACCAATATTCTGCCTGTTATTAAATGTTTTGTGTATTTGTAGTTGTAATGCAAGTTGTAATGTACATATGTAAATGATAAACTGAGGCAGAATATTGTTAAAATTGCACTTGTTTTTCGTAAGACATTTCAAGTTGTTCATATTTTTCAGATTCTTAAGGAAATGTTGTAGATGTAAACATTATGATATTGTAATTTTACTTTTTTCAATGTTGATATTTCACTGGTCTGGCCCACTTGAGGTCATATTTAGCTGAATGTGGCCCCTGAACTAAAATGAGTTTGACCCCCCTGATGTAGATGTTCATAAAACTCAGAATTAAGTTACATCAAAAACAGAGAAAACTGAAGAAAAAGTGAAATTTTCAGTAAAATATATCAATAACTGAGCATAAACCAAGTGTGTCCATCCACTGTCATTGGTCCAACTCCATGGGTTTTACTGGTCAATCAGTGTGGTAGAAGAAGACAGTGTTTCCATGGTAACTACGGAGCCTCTGAACGTCCAAATGGCTCATATCTGATGACCATGAAAAGACGACAAACTGTTTTTTTCACCAATTATTTACATGTATTGATAGGATTAGAGGATCAACAGGTTTTAAACAGTTTAGATCAGTAGATGGTTTCGGTCGGTGGTGGATGTTTGGGTCTTTATGGGTTAAACAGTCAGGTAAATGTTGGCAGAAGCACTCTGCTGCAGGCCACAAAGTAAAGTTAAGGTCATATTTCTCACAATGTTGTTTTGCTCTTTTTTTATTATTCAAAACTGTTTCTCCATTTTGGTGCCAGGCTCTGCACATTTCCATAGCAACCCTTTTCTTCTCCTACAAAATAAATTTATATACGACTTTGCCAAATGCATTTTGGAGGAAACACAATTGCTTCCTGGATTATGTTCACTGGCTCTGTCTATTTTTTTTTTTTTTTTCCCAATCCAACAAGTGTGACATCCTTTATAAAAGTCATAGGAGACAAAGGGGTTGAGTCTATGCAGCGCAGACTTTAACCCATAAAGACCCAAACATCCACCGATAACCAAAACCATCTACTGATCTATGATGTTTAATACCTGTTGATCCACTAATTCTATGAATACATGTAAATAATTGGTGTAAAATAGAGTTTGTCATCTTTTCATGGTCATCAGATATGACTCATTTGGACGTTCAAAGGCTGTGTAGTTACCGTGGAAACACCGTCATCTTCTACAACATTAATTCACCAGTAAAACCCATGGAGTTGGATCAATGACAGTGGATGGAAACACTTGGTTTATGTTCAGTTAATGATAAATTTATCCGTGCGCTGCGTCTGTACCTCACAATTTCACTCTGCAGTCGCGCCTGGGTATTAATACTGTGTATTAATTGTCGTTTATATTTTCAAGAATGACTTACTAAACTATTTTTATGTCACTACTTATAATCCAATCCACTTAATTTATATAGTACATTTACACAACAAGAACGTTTCCAAAGTGCTGCACATCATACAAACAATAAAACAATTAAAAGAAAGATTAAAAACAATAAATAAGTACACAAAACTACAGCAATGCTCTAAATCACAGGTGTCAAACATGCGGCCCGGGGGCCAAATCCGGCCTGCCAAAGGGTCCAATCCGGCCCGTGGGATGAATTTGTGAAATGCAAAAATTACACTGAAGATTTTAACGATCAAGGATGTTAAAATCATTTTAGGTCAATTCAATCTCAAGCGGGTCAGACCAGTATACTATCATAATAACCTATAAATAACGAAAACTACAATTTTTTCTCTGTTGTAGTGTAAAAAAAAAAAAAAAAAAAGTTAAATTACACAAAAATGTTTACATTTTCAGACTAGCCTTTTACAAAAAAATGTGAATAACCTGAAATGTCTTAAGAGAAGTATGTGGAATTTTAACAGTATTCTGCCTGTTATTAAATGTTTTGTGCATTTTGTAGATCCACTGTGATCTGTAAGTTGTGATGCACGTGTATAAATGATAAACTAAGGCCTAATATTCTTCAAATTGCAGATATTTTTCTTAAGAATTTTCAGGTTCATATTTGTTCATGATATGTTCAAGTGCAGTTCGTAGATGTAAACGTTTTCATTACGGAATTTGACTTTTTTCACTCAAAAACATAGAAAAATACTTTGGACTTATTTATCAGTTCTTATCCTATTATTTATATTACTTTACTGGTTCGGCCCACTTTAGATCATATTAGGCTGGATGTGGCCCCTGAACTGAAATGAGTTTGACACCCCTGCTCTAAATAAAACAATAAAATCAAATATTTAAACAGTAATAAGATCAATAAAAAATAAATAAATAAGTAAATAAATAAATAAATAAAAGACACAGACCACCACACAACTCTCATGGAGTTAAAAGCCGGAGAATAAAAGTGGCTCTTAATACGACACTTCAAACACTCCACTGTGAGGGCTGTTCAGACGTCGGGGGGGCAGGGTATTCCAGAGTCAGGGGCCGACCACAGAGAAAGCCCTGTCCCCCCTGGTTTTAAGTCTGGTCTTAGGTACCTCAGACCTCAATATGCAACTAACATTTTTTCCCAAAAGTATGCACTCCCCAGCATAAAAACTACCACATCTACAACACATACTAGTATTACATATTACAGTCTACTCTCGTTATACCGCCAACTTCCATTCACGGCCAAATTGGCGGTATAGCGAAAATGGCGTTACAACGGGTTGCGTCCATAATGTGCATGTCTTTACTATATGATGTCTATGCTGCCTCCGTTAACCCGTTCTAATTGCGTTTCTAAATAAATCTTGATTCTGTTATGTTGTGAGGGATCATTTAAAGTGGGGAAACATTTTAAGCATTATTATACCGTGTCGGGAAATGACACCCCATCATCTTGAGGCTTTGGCTTAATCCCACGTCCTCTTCCCGACATCCTGACCTACTGAGTGTTCTGCAATAAATGAACGGTGGCCATTCCGTAGACCTACTCGTAGCTTGTCGCGATCAGCGTCTGGCGCGTTTGTTTCAGTGCATTGTTAAAATTTATGTGTACTCGATGGCAATCACGCTGGCGGTATAACGGTCGGGAAATCAATGGTATAAGTGTTGTTTGTGCATGGAACTGGGCTGGCGGATGGCGATGGGCGGAAATGGCGATAGCTAATGGAATAATGCATTGGGGATTTTTGTGCAATGGTTTTGGTCGGCGGTGAGCGAAAATGGCGGTATAACGGCGGGCGGTTTAACGAGAGTAGACTGTAATACAAACAGGTTATGACTGAACACCGACAGCTGAAGGGTATATTTGATGTACAACTTAACAGAAACATTTGGTGATAAGTTAACATGATAAATTGCCAGTAAAGGTAAGAGAAAAAATGCTCAGGAAAAGCCACAAAACCCCACAACTCCTAGTATGTGCCTCCGTTTTAGTTTTTTCTTGCACTGCTTATAACTACCAGGTGAATAAGTCCCACTTCACTGTGTGTTTTTCAGACTGTGTTTATGTCTATGACAGTGTTTTTCAACCTTGGGGTCGGGACTCCACGTGGAGTCGCCTGGAATTCCAATGGGGTCACCTGAAATGTCTAGTAATTGATAAAAAAATAAAAAATATTAAAAAAAACAAAAAACAAAAAACCTTACTAGTTATAAATATATGGTGAGTTGACAAAGACAATCCCAATCCATAAAAGACACGACAAACTGTGAAGCTTAAACTGAAGCACTGTGGTACTGTTTATCTTTCAAATGTTCATTGTGGTCAGTTTCAGATGCTGCAGCTCTTTCATAATTCATAGTTTGAGTAATTTTTTTGATCAGTATTAATTGTCAGCCTTGGATAAGTAATCTCAACCTGACTTTTCTGCTTCCGTCCATAACAATATACCGTAAATTCCGGACTATAACCTGCTACTTTTTCCCCACGCTTTAAACACTGCGGCTTATACTCCGACGCGGCTTATACGACGATTTTCCCTTATTGCCTGCCACACCCCAGGGAAGAATCTGTCTATTGTTACCAGGTATGCAGGAATGGACAACATTAACAACTTAACCTTTATAAAGTTAATATTAACACACACAAAAGGGGAACTTATAAGGAAAAATAGTAAACCTTCAAATGTTAATATTGTTTCACAAATATACAGGGTGGGGAAGCAAAATTTACAATGAACATTTAGTTGTTTTTTCTCAGCAGGCACTACGTCAATTGTTTTGAAAGCAAACATATATTGATGTCATAATCATACCTAACACTATTATCCATACCTTTTCAGAAACTTTTGCCCATATGAGTAATCAGGAAAGCAAACGTCAAAGAGTGTGTGATTTGCTGAATGCACTCGTCACACCAAAGGAGATTTGAAAAATAGTTGGAGTGTCCATAAAAACTGTTTATGATGGAAAGAAGAGAATGACTATGAGCAAAAGTATTAAGAGAAAGTCTGGAAGTGGAGGAAGCAACAAAAAACGTACCAAAGCTTTTATTAAAGCTCTCAAATCCAAAATCCTACAGGATCCAACCAAATCCATGAGAAAAATGGCAATTGAACTTGAGGTAGACAACAAGACCGTTAGAAATGCAGTAAAATATGATTTGAAGATTTAAAAGTCCTGTATTATGCTATTTTTCAGTCACGTCATATAGGTCTCAGAAGCCCAAAAACATAGTATTTAAGTTTGTTCGCCCCAAAATCATCCTTTTTTCGGAGTTTCAGCGGTCGAAAAAGTCACTCTCACCAGCCCTCCTCAGAACAGTCTGTTTCTGGGCCTGCTTCCGGGTATGCAAATGAACGCATCTGTCCACGCCCACTCCCCCTCCCCTCTCTGGGAGAGGACGCGGCTTCCGCTAGCGGTACTACGCGCTAATGTTGACTGTGAAGCCATGGCTCTCTCGTCTACAATACACATGTCTCAGACAGAACGTCTTTCCAAACACTGGCTTTCTTTGCCTTGAGACGTGATTGAGCCCCGACGGAAAACGGCGGTGTTGTGTCGGGTTCGTGGACCTGACACGGAAAGACGCCTGCCGCCACTAATGCAGGCAGCTACTGACAAGCTTGATGCTAACTCTACTGATGCCAACCACAAAAGGCCCGTGTTCAAAGTAGTTATGTTGAATGTCTCTCGATATTATCAGCTCTTGCATGTTAACGGGGACGCAAACGTTAGCAGCAGTAACCGAGCTATGTTAGCTGCCATGCTAACGTTAGACGTATACATCAACAACCACCAGCTTATCCGTGATGTAGGGTTATGCAGTAAAGATACAAATAAATGAGAAGAACTTACATCTCCCACACTTGTACTTGGGTCACGAAGCGTTGGTACTGCGTCCTTCTGGATTCGGAGTCTTTGTGCTAAGCCGGAGCTGTATGGGCCCATGTTTGAAAAACACTCGTCCGTGAAATGCCGGGCACACACATACAAGCGTTTGGGAATGTTGTTTGGTACATGACCATCAAAGATAGAATCCAGCCACTTTTTACGGAGAGGCTCGGAAGTGGGGAGCAAAAATAAACTATCGTGTTGGTGTGTGCAGCCAACAACACCACAACTTGCGTCTCTCGCCTTCGCCATGTTTGTTGTCCAAGAGGTACTTTGCCAGGGTGGGGGCACAGTCAGGGGGAGGAGTTAAATCCGCTTATGTCGTCATAAGCGGACCCAACTCAAACTCGGCCGTTTGAGCAGGCATTTTCACAAACTGTGGTGTAGCAAGGCAGGGAGGAAACAGACAGTTTTCAAATTCGAACCTCATAATGAGGCTACTGCAACACACACTACTGTAAGAAAACTGTCACAGAGTGAGATTTGCATAATATGGGACCTTTAAATTCTCATGACTTTCAATAAACTAATTGGTCATACACTGTCTTTCAATCCCTGCCTCAAAATATTGTAAATTTTGCTTCCCCACCCTGTACAAAACAAAACTCTGAATGAAAACACCCAATAAAGCTCTCCAGAGACCGTCATAAATTTAAAGCATCTCAGAATTAATGCGCGCGTCGTGCGTAATGTTAAATGAAAATGATATCACAACCGACGGAATTACTTGTTTTAATCTTTATATTTTAAAAATAAATTAAAAGGCCTGCTCTAACGAAAAACAAAAATTTGTTCTCTTTCAAGTGTCTTTCAAGTCATTTTAAGTCCGTGAATCCACAGCCAGCGCAAAAGCAAGTCAATCCCGTATCGGCACGAATCCAAAGGAAACCCCGATAAGTCCACCGACAAAAAAAAAAGAAAGAGAAAATGTGCTTTTATTACTATCCTTTTATTGCCTCGTTTTTTGTCTTTTGTTTTTAAACCCTTTTAACCCTTTCATGCATGAGTTATGAGAACCTTAGTTGAGGTGGTGTTTTTTAAAAAAAAATTTTCTTGAGTGTTTTTATTCCTCCTTAGACATGAAAAAAACAATGAGATTGAGGGTTTTTTTTTTTCATAGATTTACAAAATGTCCACTCAGCTACCCCATGAATTTTATTCTTGAAGAAAAGAAACATGTATTTAAAACCCAATATCATAAAGCGATATGAAAACAATGAAATTAAACCATGTTTAATGCTGCTAATCTGATGTTTTCTCACATTTTAACATATTCTAATACTAGTTATTACTCACTTCATGGAGATACGAGGGCTGTTCAATAAGTTCATGGCCTCACCCAGAAATACTGGTTGTTATAATACAGGATTTTACATTCTTTCGTGATGGGATAGTGATGCTTGAACATCGATGGACCAAGTGCATTGCTGTAAATGGAGATTATGTTGAAAAATAAAATATAAATTATCAGTCTGTGTTGTTCTGTTCTGGGTGAGGCCATGAACTTATTGAACGGCCCTCGTAATATGCAAAAAATAACAATTAACAATTGATTTCCACTCAAGAACCAATCAAGAACAGCAAAGTTACAGTAATGGTAGGAATTGCAGTTTATAAAATGATGCATAAGTGTCCACTGTGTCGGCTGATATGGAACTAAAACAACTAAACCCATGAATATACAAGAAAACAGCTGGAGAATAACTGTCCACTGTAGTGACCACTATGCATGAAAGGGTTAATCATCATATTAACAACGAACCAACCTATAGATATGACAGCAAGCTCACACATATCAGACCCATTTACATACAGGGAAGAATTTCATTTGAACTCAAAGAAAACCTTTATCCAATTACCTTCCAGTTTTGACGCAATGAAAAAAAAGGTTCCACTCGGTCCCATAGACTCCCATAGAAGCCAGGCTTCAACGGGGAAATGCACTGACCATAGATCGTATGAGGAAACAGCGCAACGGGAATGTATGAGAAGTGAACAACATGGAGTCTGATGATTTGTGATAAAGCTGATTCTGAACCAACTCGTCTGTGAGATGAACGTGTTTTAACACATGTGTAGTCAATGAAATGTCAACACAACCGAACATATTTAACCATTTAATTTTCGTAATGATAGGGGAAGCCAGGCTTCTCTTGCAGTCTATGAGAAATCGCCACTGGTGGCTTATAAACCGGCGCGGCTTATATGTGTACAAAATTGATTTTCTTTCAAAAATTAGGGTCTGCGGCTTATATTCAGGTGAGGTCTATAGTCCGGAATTTACGGTACATTACATAGACTAAATGTCATCTAAAATTAATGTTTATTTGCAACATAGTACAGTAAACTATTACATGATCAAAGACAAATTAATTTTAGCAAAAAAAAAAAAAAAAAGGCTCTGTTTTGAACGTCTGGGATTGCCAGAAATTTGTGATGTTAAAATAGGGTCACGAGCCAAAAAAGGTTGGGAACCACTGGAGTATGAGTAAATGTGAAATGACAGAAGGACAGGTTTCCCTACATGTTCAGTAGGGTTGTTGCCAAATCATTATTTTGTATTTTAGTTCTGAATGTTATGTTTTCCATGTTATACTTTTAGACAGCTCGTTTTTTTCTTTATTTATTTACTTGTTTCATTTTTACCTGGAGTGTTGTGGATCTGGAGCTCAATATGCCTTAAACCAGGGATGTCAAACTCATTTTTATTCAGGGGCCACATTCTGCCCAGTATGACCTGAAGTGGACTGAACCAATAAAATAATAAGATAAAAACCTCTAAATAATGTCAACTCCAAACTTTTCTGTGTTTTTTAGGGTGAAAAAAGTAAAATTACGTTATGAAAATGTTTACATTTACAAAGCATAACATGAATAACAATGAACAATCTGACTTTTCTTGAGCAAAAAAGGGAAATTTTAACAATATTAGTATGTTTCAGCTTATCGTTTACACGTAAAACGTATAGATCGCAACAATCTAAAAATACACAAAACATTATTTCTCTTAAGATGTTTCAGGTTCATATTTTTCCAGTTTCAGGATAACCATTTTCTTGTATTTTTTTTTTTTTTTTTTTTTCATTTTATCTAATATTTATATACTATACACTTAAAAAAGAGAAGAATTTGGAGTTGTCATTATTTATAGGTTATTATGATAGTATTTTGCAAGTATTATTATTATTAGTATTTTGTACATTGCAAACTCACTGATCAATTATGTACAAACTAGAACACTGAGGTCATCAAACGCAGGGTTACTAGCGACTCCCAGAAATATTACAAAGAAAATGGGGGACGCAGCCTTTACTAACTATGCACCAAAGTTATGGAATACAATTCCAAAAGACATTAGAGAAGCCAGTTCACTGAATATATTTAAAACCAAATTAAAAACATTTTTATTCTCATTAGCCTTTGAAAGGAGATAAAAATGGGGTCACAATTCAGGAACCAGGAATGTGCGGTTTTTATTTTATTTTTATTGTATTTCTGTTTTTATTTTTCATTTTATTGTATTTCAAATTTCATCTTATTTCTTGCACTTCAGAAATTCTATGCATAATCAAATATTTTAATTTGCGCTGTTTTTATATTTATTTTTGTTTTATTGTATTTCTCTCAAATTTCATTTTATTTCTTGATGTATAATCAAATCTTAATGTATTTTAATATTGTATTTTTTTCAATCAATGTGAAGCACTTTGGGCTACAATTTCTGTATGAAAGGTGCTATACAAATAAAGTTTATTATTATTATTATTATTATTATTATTATTATTATTATTATTTTACTGATCTGAAATACTGACTGCATTTTACTGACTTAGGATCAAATTGGGCTGAATGTGGAACCTGAACTATAATGACTGTTAATATCTTAAGTGTCATTTTTGCATTTCACAAATTAATCCCATTGGCTGGATTGGGCCCTTGGGCGGGCCGGATTTAGTCCATGGGCCTTAGGTTTGACACCTGTGCCTTAAACATCTCCACAGCCCTATTCAGCACAGAAAAATACTTACATGTCTAAAAAAGGATGGTATAGATGTTGCTCTGTTACGAAAGACACATCTTGAGGACAAAGAGCAAGTAAAGTTACAACAAGTGTCATCTGGACAAGAATTTTTCTCATCCTCTACAACAAGAAGAAGGGGAGTAACAGTGTTGATAAAGAAAAACCCACCTTTTAAATTGTCTGTTAAACATCTAAAGGGTTGTTAAGTTCCAATCAAAGGTATTTTGCAAGGTCAAAATACCGTAATAATGAATGCATCCTTTCCACCTGTCCACCCAATCACTTTCCTCACCAAAATGTAGAGCAGTAAAAACAAAAGTTTCAGTGAAAAAAAACAAAACAAAAAAACAGCTTCTATAAACCAAAATGGTTGTATTTATTTATTTGTTCAGACAATATTAAATGTTTTGTTGTTTTGTTTTTTTTACTTTATTTATAGAACTTTTCAACATTTATAGAACTTTTTATTTCACAAGTTTAACATTTATAATTTCAAGCAATGTATTCATAATACACAGACTGACACTGGACATGATAAACAGATAGAACCCAAGGGAAAAAAAAAAACAAAAAAAAAACAAGGCAATACAAACAAGACAAGTATAAAGACAGTCAAGACAGTGCATTCTGGTACCGTTAAAGGAAGAAATTAAATTAACAAATAAATAAATAAATAGGTCAATAACAATATAAATACCTAAGTTCCAGGCCAGGCAACATATTCACGCAGTGTAAGAGAGGCTCCCATATTTTGTAAAATTTATTAATAGAGTTATTTAGGCTGCACCTAATTTTTTCTAACTTTATATTAAGCATGATGTCTTTAATCCATTGATCGTGTGTTGGAGGTGATGAGTCCTTCTATTTGAAGAGAATGATACGTCTAGCTCAGTGGTTCTTAACCTTGTTGGCGGTACTGAACCACACCAGTTTCATATGCGCATTCACCGAACCCTTCTTTATCAAAAAATAAAATATGATTTTTTTCAAATTCAAGACACAGGCACATGTTTTACTGGTGCACAAAATGAACCGTGCATTAACATCACTGTGTTCAAAGAACAAAACCAATACAGTGCATGAACTCACAATAAATTCCATACCTTTTCACAAAGACATGACCTTTTTTAATACAACCACACTGAAATGGTTTTAATTTTTAACCTTATGTATTCCAATAATGAACTTATTGTATTTATGCTATTTATCATTTTTAACATTTTAACACACACCCATCACCTAATTTCCATCAGGCTACAATAATAATGAATATTTACTGCAAATCAGTGTGACTTCTGCTGTTGCCTTTGAGAGACCGGTTCAGAAATGCGTGGCTTCACCTTGGTAAGTGCCACTCTCTTTCTCCATCCGCGACAGTGCGTCGGTCATCACATGATTGTAACTGACCAGTGCGGTGACTGAAAAATGTAAACAAGCGCTACACATGGCTGCCTCCATGGTTAACAGGAAGTAGCAAAAGTCATAACAACGATGTGGAAAATAATTCATCGTCAGACGAGTGGAAGAGATTATAAACACTTCCGGATGTGTTGTAGTGCTATAAGCAACAACAGTACACAGCGTATATTGGATGTCAATCAGAGGAAGAGTCTCTGAAGCCGTTTGTTTACATACACGGACCTAGCCCGACACACACACACCCGACTAATGAGTCGAGTGTGTGTCTTGACCTCCGCCGAACCCCTGAGACTGACTCACCGAACCCCTGGGTTCGATCGAACCCAGGTTAAGAACCACTGGTCTAGCTAGTAAAGATGCAAAGGCCACAACTTTTTGTAGGTTAGCTGAAGGAACTAAGTCATCCATGCATGAAATGAGACCAAAAATAGCAGTAAGGGGAGATGTCTGAATACGGCACCCATATGCCTCGGAAATGAAATTAAAAAAAGAGTTCCAGAAGGGGATAAGTTTGGAGAAGGACCATAGCATGTGGTATATTGTTGCTGGGGCCTGCTTGCATCTGTCGCAGATAGGATTTATGTCAGGGAATATTTTTGCAAGTTTAACTTTAGAGAAGTGCAATCTATGTAAAATCTGGAATTGAATTAAGGAATGTCGTGAACAAATGGAGGAGGAATGGACCCTAAGAAGTGCTCCTTGTCTGAGAGTGCCATCCCTATGTCACTTTCCCACTGTTCACGAAGGTGAGATACGGACGGACTCAGAGCCTCCAAAATCTGAGCATAAATCACTGACACTCTGCCCTTGTCCATAATATTGACCTCTAGGACATTATCCAAACCGGATAGAGGGGGCAGATTTAGAAAATTGGCAAATTTTTTTCGTACAAAGTCCCTGATTTGTAAATAGCGATAAAAATGAGAATTAGTTAAAGAATATTTTTTAGAAAGCTGTTCAAAACTAGCAAATGTATTATCTATGTACAGGTCTTTGATTCTGTGAATGCCCTTATCATACCAGGTATGGAAGCCTTTATCCATCCAGGATGGTTGAAAAAGGTAGGTTATTCATACACTGTAAGCCCGGATAAGTAGAGTTTACTCAAAAAATTTGAGGCAAGTGATTGCACTTAAATGATTTGAGTAATGATCGACTAATCAACTGGCTTAAGTAGGTGCAACTTTAATGCTAAAAGTATTGAACTTAAACTATTAAGTAGAAAACACTAAAAGACAAGTTATTTGTATTTTAAATCTGTTGTAAAATCAACTCCACTATCCAACCATTCAACTCAGCATTTTAGGTTACACTGACTAATTTTCTCAATTGCAGCCAGATTAATTTATCATTGATTAAACAACTTTTTTTAAGTTAATCAAACTCAAAATCCTATTTCTGACCATAATAGGTGTAACACTATTCAACTTTATATATTGCGACATGAATAGAAGTTAGAGCAAGATCATTTGCCAGTACAGGAAGCGCTTTCAATTTGACAAGACATTAAAAATTCCATTGTACAATATAAGTTTTCGATGAACAGGAAAGCCATTGTTCTTCCTATGGTTCTGACACATGGTGCAGCTCTACAAAAATACAAAAACAAACACAAAAAGGCCAATAAACACTGCCATACACACATTAAATCCAAATTAACACTAACACCACAACCCCGCTGAACCCCTGCACATAAAAATAACACATTTTCAACAACATGCCCAATACCCACAATGCAATGCGAAGATAAAAAGGTGTGGTCATGACTAAAACTTAGTGATTTAATTCCATTCAGCTTAAACTTTTTCGTACTTTCAGCTATGTCTACAAATTAGTAGAATATACTGAACATTTATAGTAACATCATAAAACTTAAATCATTTAAGTGCATTGTAATTAAAGCATTTTAGTAAATACAAATTCCGGGCTTACAGTTTAGTAGGGGAATGAGACAATATGAAATGTTTGTCATTCACTTTCTGATTTTTTATTCCAGGTTTCATTCAACACTTGTCAGATGTTTCTAATGTTTTTTGCTGCTTCTTGTCATGGGGTCAGGGGTCACACTAAATACTGACTTTAACCTTTAGAACCCATTTAGTTCTGTTTTTTGTGTGTCTTTTAAGGCTGTGCATATATTTCCTGTATTTTCTTGTTGTATCTGAAGAAAAGAGACTGAGAAATAAAGATGCATGTTCATTTCAAAGCTGCAAAAACAACAAATCTAAAGGCCACCGAAAACTTTTGCACAGTACTATATATATATATATATATATATATATATATATATATATATATATATATATATATATATATATATATATATTTATACAGGGTGGGGAAGCAAAATTTACAATGAACATTTAGTTGTTTTTTCTCAGCAGGCACTACGTCAATTGTTTTGAAACCAAACATATATTGATGTCATAATCATACCTAACACTATTATCCATACCTTTTCAGAAACTTTTGCCCATATGAGTAATCAGGAAAGCAAACGTCAAAGAGTGTGTGATTTGCTGAATGCACTCGTCACACCAAAGGAGATTTCAAAAATAGTTGGAGTGTCCATAAAGACTGTTTATAATGGAAAGAAGAGAATGACTATGAGCAAAACTATTACGAGAAAGTCTGGAAGATACTATTAAAGAAGAATGGGAGAAGTTGTCACCCGAATATTTGAGGAACACTTGCGCAAGTTTCAGGAAGCGTGTGAAGGCAGTTATTGAGAAAGAAGGAGGACACATAGAATAAAAACATTTTCTATTATGTACATTTTCTTGTGGCAAATAAATTCTCATGACTTTCAATAAACTAATTGGTCATACACTGTCTTTCAATCCCTGCCTCAAAATATTGTAAATTTTGCTTCCCCACCTTGTGTATATATATATATATATATATATATATATATATGTCACGTCTTCCATGGAGGAAGCAGAGGCTGAGGTCTCAGAGGTGGACTCATTCATTACCCAAGCTGAAGTCACCGAGGTGGTTGGCAAGCTCCTCGGTGGCAGGGCACCGGGGGTGGATGAGATTCACCCTGACTACCTTAAGTCTCTGGATGTGCAGGGACTGTCTTGGCTGACACGTCTCTGTAACATCGCGTGGCAGTCGGGGACAGTACCTCTGGATTGGCAGACCGGGGTGGTGGTTCCCCTATTTAAGAAGGGGGACCGGAGGATGTGCTCCAACTATAGGGGGATCACACTCCTCAGCCTCCCGGGGAAAGTCTATTCCAAGGTACTGGAGAGGAGGATCCGACCGATAGTCGAACCTCGGATCCAGGAGGAACAATGCGGTTTTCGTCCCGGTCGCGGAACGCTGGACCAGCTCTATACTCTCCATCGGGTGCTCGAGGGTTCATGGGAGTTCGCCCAACCAGTCCACATGTGTTTTGTGGATCTGGAGAAGGCGTTCGACCGTGTCCCTCGTGGTATCCTGTGGGGGGTGCTTCGGGAGTATGGGGTTCGGGGCCCTTTGCTAAGGGCAGTCCGGTCCTTGTATGACCGAAGCAGGAGTCTGGTTCGCATTGCCGGCAGTAAGTCAGACCTGTTCCAGGTGCATGTTGGTCTCCGGCAGGGCTGCCCTTTGTCACCGGTTCTGTTCATAATTTTTATGGACAGAATTTCTAGGCGCAGCCAGGGGCCGGAGGGGGTCCGGTTTGGGGACCACAGGATTTCATCTCTGCTTTTTGCAGACGACGTTGTCCTGTTGGCCTCATCGAACCTGGACCTTCAGCGTGCCCTGGGGCGGTTTGCAGCCGAGTGTGAAGCGAGCGGGATGAGGATCAGCACCTCCAAATCCGAGGCCATGGTTCTCGACCGGAAAAAGGTGGTCTGCCCTCTCCGGGTCGGTGGGGAGTCTTTGCCCCAAGTGGAGGAGTTTAAGTATCTTGGGGTCTTGTTCACGAGTGAGGGAAGGATGGAGCGTGAGATTGACAGACGGATCGGTGCAGCGTCTGCAGTGATGCAGTCGCTGTATCGGTCGGTTGTGGTAAAGAAGGAGCTGAGCCGAGAGGCGAAGCTCTCGATTTACCGGTCAATCTACGTTCCTACCCTCACCTATGGTCATGAGCTTTGGGTCATGACCGAAAGGACAAGATCCCGGATACAAGCGGTCGAAATGAGTTTCCTCCGCAGGGTGGCTGGGCGCACCCTTAGGGATAGGGTGAGGAGCTCAGTCACCAGGGAGGAGCTCGGAGTAGAGCCGCTGCTCCTCCGCGTCGAGAGGGGCCAGCTGAGGTGGCTCGGGCATCTGTTTCGGATGCCTCCTGGACGCCTCCCTGGGGAGGTGTTCCGGGCATGTCCCACCGGGAGGAGACCTCGGGGAAGACCCAGGACACGTTGGAGAGACTATGTCTCTCGGCTGGCCTGGGAACGCCTCGGGGTCCCCCCGGAAGAGCTGGAGGAGGTGTCTGGGGAGAGGGAAGTCTGGGCATCCCTGGTAAGACTGTTACCCCCGCGACCCGGCCCCGGATAAGCGGAAGGAAATGGATGGATGGATGGATATATATATATATATATATATACATATATATATATATATATATATATATATATATATATATATATATATATATATATCTGGCTGGCCCAGAATGGAGTTCTATTCCAGGCCGGCCTAGAATGGAATCCTGCTGCTATAATGTTATTTTTATACCATGTTTAATGCAAATGATCCATAATTCCATAATTTGTCATAATTTTACATTTTCAGTCTTACATACCTTGAGTAACTATTGTCAATTTCAGTCGATTTCACTGTACCATATATTGGTGGGGAGTACCACTAGGTTCTATTTGTAAATAAAGTGTATTATAGTTTACAATTAAAATGTTGTTTGTTTCATTTTTTTTTTCACATATTTGCAAATTCCATGTATTGATTTTTGTAATAATTTAGATCATTTGCATTAAACATGGTATAAAAATAACATTACAGCAGCAGGATTCCATTCTAGGCTGGCCTAGAATAGAATTCCATTCTGGGCCGGCCCGATTCTGAATCGGGCCAGATTCCGTTTTGGGCCTCGACATATATATATATATATATATATATATATATATATATACACACACACACACACACACACACACCCCTTTCCATTTTTTCTGCATCCCCCACCGCTTGGATATTTTAACATTGGGATCTACAGGGAACGGCCTCATAGAGTCATTCAACAAATGGTACTTTTTTTTACACTTCCACACTGGTTTCATTTATAAGCCCCAGTATTTTCTACTTACATAAAACACAGTTCATATTTTCAGGTCATTGTGCTTCAATAGAAAATCAGGTTCCATTTCCTGTCCTTTAAAGAGACCTTCATGACAACTAAACGATTCAGAAAATGGATGGATGAATGGATACAGATGAACTTTATTGATCCCTGGAGAAAAACTCACTCTTTTAATGAGCTCAGTAAAAAGTAAACAGTGCAAAGCTACCGTATAGGTCTGGATATTGAGTGTAAGGCTGTTCCTGAACAATATTCAGAAGCTTTTTCATCACCCAGACCATAGATAATGAGTACTGCATGTTCTGGACTATGGAGTGCTTCTGAGTATAAGTTGCACCCACCAAATTATAACAGAAAAAATATTTGTACATATATAGGCTGCACCTGACTATAAGCTGCAGGTGTCCACGTTGTAACATGAGATATTTACACAGAAAGATGGTAAACAGAAAGATTATTTAAATATGTAATTCCATACCTTAACTGCTTTTTTCCAAGCAGTGCCTGGAACACGGCAGTAACTGCATGACATTCACAGTTCAGTGCAGCAGGTACGCAGCGGTGGAATAATGTGTGGGGAGTGTGGAGATTTTCCAAAATAAACAACAACGATAAAAGTAACGCTGACTGCAAATAATGTTAAATACACAGACGGATACAGACGCAGCGTTCTGTCCGTCCTCTGCGTACAATCCATCCATTTTCCAGGTGCTGGCGGATGCGTACACAGATGGAGAATACCACCGGGAACCGTGGAGGTAGAGGATCTGTTCAAAGAGCGACTGAGTGAGTTAGAGAAAAACTACTGATATATACTGAACAACAAAAGAAACGCAAGTATGTTTCGGTATTGGTTTATATGGGAGTTTTATTATGAATATTGGTTTCATATGAGATATTTATATCCAGCTGTGAAATTCACAGTGGCAGTACATTGAATTGTGTCCATGAGCACTGAGTTGACGGTCACGGAGATGGGCCTAGAGAATATGGCGATCCTGATTACAGGTGGTCACACGTGGTCTTCCGGATCTTGGTCTGTCCCGAGTGGTCCCTGTGTCACGGAATCGTGTCCTCAGCCTACTGATGGTGGACTCGTGCACTATGAAAACCTGCTAGATATCCAGCTTCACCAGCCATTCCACTGTAGAAAATACTGTCAGTTCATATTAGTTACCCATGTTAGTCAGCATTAATTAACACAACTAAATCTGAATTCTGTCATCTATATGGTAGAAGTGGAAGAGTGAACATTCAAGAGGTGGACATATCACTGTCTGACATGAATTTCAGTCCAGAGCAGTGGTTCTTAACCTGGGTTCAATCAAACCCTAGGGGTTCGGTGAGTCAGTCTCAGGGGTTCGGCGGAGGTCAAGACACACACTCGACTCATTAGTCGGGTGTGTGTGTTTCGGGCTAGGTCCGTGTATGTAAACAAACGGCTTCGGAGACTCTTTCTCTGATTGACATCCAATATATGCAGTGTATTGTTGTTGCTTATAGCACTACAACACAATCCGGAAGTGTTTATAATCTCTTCCACTCGTCTGACGATGAATTATTTTCCACATCGTTATGACTTTTGCTACTTCCTGTTAACCACGAAGGCAGCCATGTGTAGCGTTTGTTTACATTTTCGGTCACCGCACTGGTCAGTTACAATCATGTGACGACCGACGCACCGTCGCGGATGGAGAAAGAGAGTGGCACTTGGCAAGGTGAAGCCACGCATTTCTGAACTGGTCTCTCAAAGGCAACAGCAGAAGTCACACTGATTTGCAGTAAATATTCATTATTATTGTAGCCTGATGGAAATTAGGTGATGGGTGTGTGTTAAAATGTTAAAAATGATAAATAGCATAAATACAATAAGTTCATTATTGGAATACATAAGGTTAAAAATTAAAATAATTTCAGTGTGGTTGTATTAAAAAAGGTCATGTCTTTGTGAAAAGGTATGGAATTTGTTGTGAGTTCATGCACTGTATTGGTTTTGTTCTTTGAACACAGTGATGTTAATGCACGGTTCATTTTGTGCACCAGTAAAACATATACCTGTGTCTTGAATTTGAAAAAAATCATATTTTATTTTTTAATAAAGAAGGGTTTGGTGAATGCGCATATGAAACTGGTGGGGTTCAGTACCGCCAACAAGGTTAAGAACCACTGGTCTAGAGGTAAAAAAAAAAAAAAAAAAAAAAAGTTAATAGGGGCGCAACAGTACAGGTAGTCCACGGTTGGCACTGCAGATGGTAGTGACTGGCAATAAAACATCATGTTCAGTCCTGTGTCCAAGTCTCTGGTCCACGTCCGTGTCAATACAAAACAAAATGAAGGCCATTCTATTTCTTACTAACTGTGTGTTACAGTGGTGTAGTGGTCCCTTGAGAAGTGGGTATACTCTTGACTTTTGCCTTTTTTAAGTAGTCCAGAAAAATGCCTGTTTCAGAAGCAATGACATCTAAGACTACTCTATTTAGTTTACCCAAAAATCCATCAGTAGTATTTGCTCACTATTATAAAATGATAATGACTTGATCAGGGGCAGTTTGTAGGTATTGCTGGTCACACAAGCAGCTGCATGAATACAAATGTATTCAACATGTGGCAAATATAAGATAACATTAGCATTTCATAAGGTTAGCCTTTCATAACGTTAGCCTACTCACACAGGTTAACTAATGGTGACAACATCTCTTCTCTAAATGTGCAGTCATGTGACCAGTAGTTTAAAACAGTGACTCATTCTGAAACCACCTTAAAACTTACCTCAAAATTATGTATTCCATGAAAGTAGGTTCTCTCGATATGTGTCACTCATTGAAAGACATTTATTCTGCCTTTCTCCTTCACGTTTCCAATAATCACACATCTTTCAACAAGATGTGCAGTGACCTGTCAATCAACTGGGGTGGAACTGGCACCTGACGTGTCCAATCAGGTTCCAGAGGTGGCCAGCACTAATTAGCAATATTTCCTTGGCACAATCTGCCCTACTCTGCCTCTGATTGGCTCATCAGACCTCATGCCTAAAGTTAACCAATCTAATCAGTGAAGGTGCCGAGTACTAGCCAATTAGAAGCAGAGTAGGGCGGGTCATGGCTTCACCATCCTAGGAGAAAACATGGGCAATTTGGCTCAGATACGACTGAATGGTGCACATCAGGGGGATTTAGAGGTGGGTATACGCAATACTGACTGAAAAATAAGTATACTCCGTATACCGCCGTATACCCTGGACTACACCACTGGTGTGTTACACCAGTAAGCTTAGCTCAGCCCCTCATTTTATCAACTCTTCTGTTTCTGGAACCCCTGGATTCCCATGGGTCAACACACTAGTAACTAGAAGCACTCGGAGAGCGCAGACCTCCGCCAAGGCAGATCAGTGCCCTGGATTTGGATGAAAATTTCAGGAAATGTTGATACTGGCACAAGGAACAAATGATGAAATTTTGGTGGTGATCGGGGGTTGGGGGCGGGGACTGATCTGCCTTGGCGGAGGTCTGCGCTCTACGAGTGCTTTTCTAGAAAAGACAGCGCAGACCTCCGCCAAGGCAGATCAGTGCCCCACCCCCACCCCTGATCACCACCAAAATTTCATCATTTGTTCCTTGTGCCAGTATCAAAATTTCCTGAAATTTTCATCCAAATCCATCCACAACTTTTTGAAAATCACATTTCTCGTAATGGCGGTTTTCTTCTGGATCTAGCTCCTTAAGTATTAAAGCTACATGAAATCTGGTGGCATACTCCCGATGCGGAACTGACTGAGCTACACGATGGCGCTTGTCAGAAATTTCTACCTTTAATATTAAAGGCACAGTAGGCCAAAAAGTAAGGGCACCCCCATTTTTTATATAAATTGAGATAAAATCCGCCTTCTGGATCAGATCCAGATCAGCCTTTGAAATGTGATAGAGGACCCCATTGTCAATTCCTGAGTTAAATTTCATGAGTTTTGGTCAATAATTAAGCAAGATATTGGGAAACGAAAATTTTGGCCCCATTTACCACAATGTTAACGAAAATTTCAAAGTGATCCAGAATCCAGGATTTCTTCCGGATCACCCCCAAAAGTTACTCATTTCTTCCTTATCCCATTTCCAACAAACCCTGAAAATTTCATCAAAATCTGTCCATAACTTTTGAGTTATGTTGCACACTAACGGACAGACAAACAAACCCTGGCAAAAACATAACCTCCTTGGCGGAGGTAATTATATACTTTACAGTGTAAGAATAATCTGTGAGCAGAGAACTGGATTAAACTCCAGCTACTATCAAGTATTGCCCCGAAGCCTTTGTATCGCAACTTTTATAATAACTCAATTTACAGGAAATACAGACACCACACTAATGTATGCCAAGATATTTTTCTGTGAACGTGAACTGTTTAAACATTAGTTGACATCTGATCACAGAATACTCACCATTGCGGTGAAACTGTGAAATAGCCTGTGGACGTGTTCATATTGTGTTGATACAGTGGCTCGACTGTTGTCATAGCAGCCATGTAGCGACGCAAAAATAAAAAGAGAGTTAAGGCGACAGCTGTGGAGTAATTCACTTTACACTGATATTCACTGTTATAAATAGGCGAAGTGTCAACAAATATAAATCACATCCACAGTGAAATCACAACATGAGAGCACACTGTACACGCATGTTCTGAAGGATGTGTGAAGTGCTTTCATTTTAATACGTGTGGAAAATGGTGGTGTTATAAGCATGGTTTTGTGCAAATATATGCAGTGGTATCTCACAGTATGGATTTAATTTGTTCCGTGACCATTTTCATTTTGCGAATTACTCGTTTTACGAATCAATTTTTCTTATTGAAATGAATTTACATCACCGGTCAAAAGTTTGGACTCACCTTCTCATTTAAATGACATGAGCTGGACCACAGATGGACAACAAGTGCTCAGCATCATTGGGAACTCCTTCAAGACTTTGGGAAAACATTTCAGGTGACTACCACATGAAGCTCATTGAGAGAATGCCAAGAATGTGCAAAGCAGCAATAAAAGCAAAATGTGGCTATTTTGAAGAATCTAAAATACTGTACATACTGTGTGTGTATAGATAGACAGATAGATAGATTTGAGTAAGCAATTTATTGAAAACAACAAATACACTGAAATAGTCTGTTCATCAGCTGATCAAAAGTTTAAGACCATGGCCTTTAAAAGCTAAAATCTGCGCAAAAAATATGTATTCACCGTTATTTTCTGTCAGGTACTCACACTGTCAGGACCTCCTGATGGAAAAGGCACAAAAGCTTTCTCTCTTTGAATGTGGTCGGATTGTTGAGCTACATAAGCAACGCCTCCAGCAACTCACAACAAATTCTGATTTGGAGTTAGATGTAGTCAGGTGTTTTTCTCCTGGTGGCAAAGTCACTGTTGACAAGAGTTCTTATTATTCTAGTAGTCCGTAGGAGTCTGAGTGTATTTTGGCCGTTTTTGAATATCTTTATATCTGTCATTATAAAACTGTTTTCCTTGTTTGGCATAATTTTTTTTCAGCACAGCATCACCTGTATGACTGTCGAGTTATTTAATCAATTAATTTTTTAATTTGAAATGCTGTATTGACACACCGAACCTAAAATTGCACAAAAAACATGAAATCCCAGAAGGAATAAGTGAGATTTTTTACTCTGCTTTTTTACCAAAAAACATCTTGGATGAACCATTTTTATTATGTAGAACAAACAAACAAACAAACAAACAAACAAAACAAAACAAAACAAAAAAAAAAAAAAAAAAAAAAAAAAATATATATATATATATATATATATATATGTATATATATATATATATATATATATATATATATATATATATATATATATATATACAGGGTGGGGAAGCAAAATTTACAATGAACATTTAGTTGTTTTTTCTCAGCAGGCACTACGTCAATTGTTTTGAAACCAAACATATATTGATGTCATAATCATACCTAACACTATTATCCATACCTTTTCAGAAACTTTTGCCCATATGAGTAATCAGGAAAGCAAAAGTCAGAGTGTGTGATTTGCTGAATGCACTCGTCACAACAAAGGAGATTTCAAAAATAGTTGGAGTGTCCATAAAGACTGTTTATAATGGAAAGAAGAGAATGACTATGAGCAAAACTATTACGAGAAAGTCTGGAAGATACTATTAAAGAAGAATGGGAGAAGTTGTCACCCCAATATTTGAGGAACACTTGCGCAAGTTTCAGGAAGCGTGTGAAGGCAGTTATTGAGAAAGGAGGACACATAGAATAAAAACGTTTTCTATTATGTCAATTTTCTTGTGGCAAATAAATTCTCATGACTTTCAATAAAATAACTGGTCATACACTGTCTTTCAATCCCTGCCTCAAAATATTGTAAATTTTGCTTCCCCACCCTGTATATATATATATATATATATATATATATATATATATATATATATATATTTGCATACATACATACAACAATTTACATGAAAATACAGGCAACGTCAGGCAGTTTTTTAGGAAAATTATACACAACTATTTACGAAACAATATGGTGTCACAATGGACAGACGAATAGATAGATAGATAGATAGATAGATAGATAGATAGATAGATAGATAGATAGATAGATATACTGTTACATATACATACTGTTACATAGATATACATACTCTGTCATTGATATACATACTGTTTTATGGATAATACTTACTGTTAATATTGTTAATATTGTTAATATTCATTTAGGGAAATTGGCAGTAAATGTGAGGATAGTGCAGGATAGAACAGAAAACGGTGGGGTTCAGTGGAAGTCCTGTGTCTCATCACTGGTACAGATCTGAGGACAGGTCCTTTCACAGCACGGCCAAACAAAGTTACAACTACTTTCAAAAGAAGTGTTTACTCTAGAATACAAATGTCGTCATTATCTAGTTGATACTTAGAAACCCAGACACGGAGCACAGGAACATAATTTATTTTTTTCTCAGCTTTAGTACAAACTGTTGAAGTAAATAGAACCGTCATGGTTGGTTGGTGAGGTGTAATAAACCTTGTCCTGTTTTTCTTTCAGTGAGACTTGTTTTTGGTTTATGCCATGACCACATAGACTTCTGAACTGTGATGGGTTTAGATAATGCAGTGGAAGATTGTGCACCACTATCTGTTGATCTGAATGCCACCTAATACCAACCATGTCAACTATATGACAAAATCCTTAAGAAAAAGTAAGATTTATTAACCCTTTAATGTCTGAGACATTATTCCAGGTAAACGTGCTGCTGTGAATTTGCGTCTGTTTTAGTGTCATAAAAGCTGCTGTGAGCCATGTGCTTTGTTAGAATAACGGAGACTTTTGAGTCTTTAGGCACTGTCAACCTTTAAATCTCATTTGTAAATGCTTTATATGGCATAGATAGTGCACATTTTAGATAAGCTCACAACATATACTTAATTAATGAGTAGTAAGTGCTTTATAAATCTCACTTATTTAAGATTGTTTTTAATGTTTTACCGTTTTATATTTATATACCTGCCTTCTGCTCCTGCTTTTATCTGTTTTTAATGTGTTTGTGTTCTGTTTTTATCTGCTGTACGTAAAGTGTCTTTGAGTTCCATGAAAAGCGCCATACAAATAAAATGTATTATTATTATTATTATTATTATTATTATTATTATTTATAAGCACCTGAAATAATGAATTCCTGTATTAAGAAATTTATAGGACATCAATTGGAAAAGAAATGTGTGAGTCAGTATAAAATACCTACTAACATACTCACTAACCATTAGTAGATGTTTGAATTGTGAATCATTAAGAGCATTACAGATGAGCTTATTAATGATGAGTAAAACATTTATAACTGTGCTTATAAACTATATATTAATGAGTATTCACGCCAGAAATATGCTTTCTAAATGATAAATTCAGCATTTGTTAATCCATAACTAATGTGCTTATTAATGATGTGTAAAACCATTATAACTGTGTTTATAAACCATATTTTAATAAGTATTCATGTCATAAATATGGTTTATAATGAATGAATTCAGTATTTGTTAATCCATACCCAATGTACTTATTAATGATGAGTAAAACATTTAGAACTGTGCTTATAAACCATATATTAATAAGTATTCATGTCAGAAATATGCTTTATAAATGATAAATTCAGCATTTGTTAATGCTTAATTAATGTTCTTATTAATGATGAGTAAAACCTTTATAACTGTGCTTATAAACCATGTATTAATGAGTATTCATGTCAGAAATATGCTTTATAAATGATGAATTCAGTATTTGTTAATGCTTAACTAATGCTTCATAGTGTGTACTTATTATAAAGTGTTACCAAACAGGGTGGAAAAACAGAAATAGGCAAAAACAAGAATTGAAGTTTGACAGGTTTTGACTAAATAAGGCACTCAGAATAGACATCAATAAGAGATTTAGGATCTTTAACATGAACTGTGAACTGGAACACACTGTGTAGGAGCCATATGTAAGTTTTGTTTTGTACGTCCGGAGTGATATTTTTGGTTGACCGCTGCGGTACACCACACTTTGCTCTATTATCTTAGTACAGTCGACTGTAACCAATTAGATCTTCTATGAATGTGAAATAGAAATAGAGGTTTTAAACAGTTTCGCAAATGAGGATGTAGTTTGGTGCAGTGACGTGCAGTCAGAGGAGGCAGGGGAGGCAGATCCTCCCTTGTCAATCTTGAAAAGAAAAAAAACTTGACTATAAAATATAATAAATGTTGATCGTTGTCAGCTGGCATGTCCTATAAACTCATTTTCCGTTCGAATCCAATACTGTTATTATTATTATTATTATTATTATTATTATTTTGTCAATTAGAATAGCAGAATTTCCGCATGCTCCGTTCAAATACAGGCAGGAGATGCGTTGTGAGGCAGCGCTGTGCTGTGCCTCCAGGAGAACTGTCTCCTCCCCTCATGAACTCTGCTGGTACCCGATGAAAATATTGTGTCGCTGTCCCTCTGTATATCGCAGTTAAAATGCTTTCAAACACTCTGATTATATGCTCTATCCTTCCATAATCTGCATAACGTATGGAATGTATTTCTGTAATGTGTTTAGGATCGCAGATTAATCATAAAACCGCAGTGAAAAAGTCACTAGGGGAGGCAAACAGTACCCCTGCCTCATGATAGGTGGCACCTGTGAGTCCACAGATTCATGCGCTTATAATCTTCTTTGTTCTTTTTTACACACTTTAATTCACCAGGATCGGCGCATGGATTTCATGTACAAATAAAGGTAAGACCATAAACTTTTTTATTTTTAGTTTGAAATGGCTCTTTTTGAAGGTTTCCTGTTGAGTTCCTGCCAGTCTACCTATGCTGACTTGATGCAGAGCCCATACACCCAGGCCATTCCTTTTGCTCACTCTCTCTATTCCAGTTTCTCAGGCCACCATATATTTGTAGATCTGGCTTTGAAAGAGTCAGTGCCTCCCCAGCCATGAACCCCACTGCAGGTCACTAGTTTGATGTCCCATGTTTAGTCCACCGTGGCTGATAGTTTTTTTTTTTTTTTTTTTTTTTTTAGTGGTTCCTGGTTAGCCCCAACACACTGAACAACAAGAAATATTTGAATTATGCCTCAGTAGTTTTTTTTTTTTTTGGAGCTCTTTTGTTTGTTTTTTTTATAAATCAGTCCAGCTGCTTTTTGGCACCTGGTTGACCTCCAAAAAGCAGTTACATGGTTAAAAAACAAAAAACAAAACAAAACAACACAACACTGCAAATAATAGTAAAAACAAAAAATAACAAGGTAAACAGTGTAAAAAAAAAAAAAAAAAAAAAAAAAAAGGCCTCTTGATAAAAGGCAAACTGTACTTTTATAGTGAGGCGGTCTCACTCACTGCTCTGTTTTGCCTCCCATTCCACTGAGCATGCTCAGATGTTTATGAAAAGGACAAGGTCTATTCTATCAGCACCTTTTGAAATGTTCCATATTGAGTAAATGCTTGAATTTTTATGAATATTTAAAATAAATCACACATTCAGAACGTGTCACCAGGAGACACATCAGGGGTTAAAGGGTTTAAAACAGGGGTGTCAAACTCATTTTCTTGCGGGGGCCACATTCAGTCCAATTTAATCTGAAGTGGGCCGGACCGGTCAAATAACAGCATAATAGCCAATAAATAATGACAACTCCAAATTGTTGTAGTGCAAAAGAAACAACAACAAAACATTCAATTATTCTAATATTTATATTTACAAACTATCCAAACAAAAACGATTTGAATAACTTGGAAAAAAATGAAATTTGTCAAGAAATATAAGTACAATTTTATCAGTTTTATGCCTCGACTTATCATTTATACATATGCATTACAGATCAGATCTAAAGACACAAAACATTTAGTCACAGGCAGAATATTGTTAAAATTGCACTTAATTTTCTTTAGACATTTCAGGTTGTTCATATTTGTTCAGGTTTTTCACATTTTATTGTTAAAGTATAGTTTCTTAAGTAAATATTTTCATAATTTAATGTTTTTTGCACTAAATCAAGGAGGAAAAAAAATGGTGTTGTCATTATTTATTGGTTATTATGATATTATTTTTGAGTTCGATGCCCTAACTTACACTTTGCAAATTCATCCCGCAGGCCAGATTGGAACCTTTAGCGGGCTGGTTTTGGCCCCCGGGCCGCATGTTTGACACCTGTGGTTTAAAAGATTAATTTTTACATTGTAAACTGTGGAAAATACCTGCTATTTGCCAAAAAGTAAAACATAAAATCCACCTATTGCCTCTTACATGCAAAACCAATTTTGGATAAATTCCTGTTTACAAGTCACAGTAGAAATGTAAAACTAAAATGTTAACAGTTGCTTTCCTTTTTTTTCAGTGCGAAATATTTCCTTTCAAACTGATATTTACAGGTTGAAGAAATAGTCAAGGCTAAACACTGAATGGTCTTGTTTGTCACTGATTCTTGTGGAAAAAGAAGAAGAAACAGATAAAACTCTGACTTCTCCACATTGAGTACTGAGTTTTACACCCTTCATTGTAAGTATTTTCAAGTATGCTCATTATTCACTGATAAACTTATAAAGTTGCACAGATTTGTCTGGATTAAAACTTTGAAAAAGGAGAACGTTTGGAGCTGAATAACACTGAGTTTGTTCACATTCACACCAATACTTTGATTACTATCCGATTTCTGGAGTTATCAGATTATTCAAGTGGTCATATAAACAGGATAATCTGATAATAATAATAATAATAATAATAATAATAATAATAATAATAATAATAATAACTTTATTTATACAACACCTTTAAGAACGAAGTTTACAAAGTGCTTTGACAGACAAAGCAGAAGGGCACACAGCAGGACACAAGATACAGACCTGATCAAAATCCTAAGACCAGTTGAAAAACAGCTAGAATTTACCTTTTGCACATTTGGATCTTAATGAGGTTTTAAGTAGAGCTACAATATACAAAAGCAAGAAGGGGGAGTGAGACAAAAAGCACTTGGAAAAAGTCATTTATTGAAAACAAGTAAACTGAAATAGGCTGTTTATCAGCTGATCAAAAGTTTAAGACCGCAGGCTATAAAAGCCAAAATCTGCTCAAAATTCTCATTTTCTGTCGGGCATTCACACGGTCATGCCCTCATGATGGCTAAAGCTAAGAAGCTTTCTCTTCTTGAACGTGGTCGGATCGTCGAGCTGCATAAGCGAGGCCTCTGGCAGCGTACCATTGCTGCTGAGGTTGGACGCAGTAAGACAGTCATTCTAAATTTTTTGACAGATCCTGAGCATTATGGAACAAAAAAGTCAAGTGGTAGACCCAAAAAAATTACACCTGCGCTGAGCCGGAGGATCCGATTGACTGTCCGTCAAGACACAGGGCGGTCCTCGATCCAAATGAAGGCCCTTACTGGTGCCGACTGCAGCGCAATAACCATCAGACGGCATCTGCGGGAAAAGGGTTTCAAAAACAAAAAACAAATTCAAAGACCTCGTCTCCTACAACGCCACAAAACTGCCCGTTTAGACTTTGCCAGGGAGCATCAAACATGGGACATTGAAAAGTGGAAAAAAGTTTTATTCTCTGATGAGAAAAAATTTAACCTTGATGGTCCAGATGGCTTCCAACGTTACTGGCATGACAAGGAGATCCCACCTGAGATGTTTTCTACCCGGCACAGTGGAGGGGGGTCCATCATGATCTGGGGCGCTTTTTCATTCAGTGGAACACTGGAGCTTCAGGTGGTGCAGGGTCGTCAAACGGCGGCTGGTTACGTGTAGATGTTGCAGCGGGCATCCCTCATGACTGAGGGCCCTCGTCTGTGGTAACAGCTGGGTTTAAAAACAGGACAACGCTGCAGTTCACAATGCTCGCTTGACGAAGGACTTCTTCAGGGAGAATAACATCACTCTTTTGGACCATCCCGCATGTTCCCCTGATTTAAATCCCATAGAGAACATTTGGGGATGGATGGCAAGGGACGTTTATAAAAATGGCCATCAGTTCCAGACAGTTGATGCCCTTCGTGAAGCCATCTTCACCACTTGGAGCAATGTTAATAATAATAACAATAATAATAAACGTTATTCGTATAGCACCTTTCATACAGAAATTGTAGCCCAAAGTGCTTCACATTGATTGAAAAAATACAATATTAAAATACATTAAGATTTGATTAGAAATACAATAAAATAAAAATAAATATAAAAACAGCGCACATTAAAATATTTGATTATGCATAGAATTTTTGAAGTGCAAGAAATAAGATGAAATTTGAAATACAATAAAATAAAAAATAAAAACAGAAATACAATAAAATAAAATAAAAATAAAAACCGCACATTCCTGGTTCCTGAATTGTGACCCCATTTTTATCTCCTTTCAAAGGCTAATGAGAATAAAAATGTTTTTAATTTGGTTTTAAATATATTCAGTGAACTGGCTTCTCTAATGTCTTTTGGAATTGTATTCCATAACTTTGGTGCATAGTTAGTAAAGGCTGCGTCCCCCATTTTCTTTGTAATATTTCTGGGAGTCGCTAGTAACCCTGCGTTTGATGACCTCAGTGTTCTAGTTTGTACATAATTGATCAGTGAGTTTGCAATGTAACTTGGTCCGGTTCCATTTAGAGCTTTATACGTGAGGAGTAGTATCTTAAAATCAATTCTGTAGGTTACCGGTAGCCAGTGCAGGGAAACCAACACTGGAGTAATGTGCTCTCTCTTCTTGGTTTTGGTTAATAACCTAGCTGCAGAGATGTCCCCACCAGCCTCCTGGAAACACTCGCATCAAGCATGCCCAAAGGAATTTTTGAAGTGATTAACAAGAACGGTGGAGCTACTCATTACTGAGTCCTACTGAGAAAATTTTTTGTTCTGGTTTGGAGAGTTTTTTGTAATTTTTTGAGCGATGGTCTTAAACTTTTGATCAGCTGATAAACAGCCTATTTCAGTTTACTTGTTGTTTTCAATAAATGACTTTTTCAAAGTGCTTTTTGTCTCACTCCCCCTTCTTGCTTTTGTATATTGTAGCTCTACTTAAAACCTCATTAAGATCCAAATGTGCAAAAGGTAAATTCTAGCTATTTTTCAACTGGTGTTAAGATTTTGATCAGGTCTGTACAAGCAAAGACACTAAAACAGAAAACAACACAATAAAAGAGATATGTACACTGTAAAAAAAAAAAAAAAAATCCTGTCGTTTTTACGGAAAAACACTGGAAGCTGTGGTTTCCAGAACAATGCTGTAAAAAACACATCCAACTGTAAACATATTTACAGAGTAACATGTAGATTTAACATTTTAAACATTTAGATTTAACTGGTAAATGGACTGCACTTATTTAGCACATTTTCTCCACCTTCATGGTGTCCAAAGCACTTTCCAAATCCACCAGGTCCAACTGGGAGCAATTTAAGGTTCAGTGTCTTCCATGGACACTTTGAAATATGGACAGTCGGAACCAGGATTCGAACCACCAACCCTTTGGTTATTGGACGAGCCGCTCTACCAACTCTACCAACCCATTAATTTACAAGTTAAAAATGTTAAATTGTTAAATGTTTACTTTTTTATAACTTTTTTATATATATATAAAAAAAGCAAATAGGCCGTTATTTCAACATTACGGTCTTGCAATTTAAACGGCACCACATTGTATTTCAATTTACAATCTTATTTTCTAAAAACAATAGAAATACATCATTTCTACATACAAATCTGGTTTTGTTCACAAACTCTTCCTGTAAAAACTACAGCTATATTTGATTTAATTGTTGACACAAAAATCTTTTCAAATAAACAACTTGGCATTGTATTGTCACTTACAGTTTTTTTATATTGCAATTTTACAACTTTTTGGTGTCAATTCTACAGTTATTTTTTTTAGTGTATAGCAAACGTGAAAACATCACACTTTGAATAAATTGAGTGAATCGGAACAAAGAGGGCAGGAATAACATAACATGATGCTGTCAAATCAATGCAAAAATGAAGAGTGAGATAAAACAACATCATGTATGAGAATATTAATTTATAACCAAACAGGATAAACTTAAAAATAAAAGAATAAAATATGTTTTATGACATATGATATGTTTTATTAGATAACAGCAGTAATCTGATTATTATGAGAAATCAGAATAACACCTGGATTTATACCCAATCGTCCAATATCTTCCTGCACATATAGAGATTAATCTGGTTTATTTACCGTAAATTCCGAACTATAGACCGCACCTGAATATAAGCCGCAGACCCTAATTTTAGAAAGAAAATCAATTTTATACACGTATAAGCCGCGGTTTATAAGCCGCGGGTGTCCACCAGTGGCGATTTCTCATAAACTGCAAGAGAAGCCCGGCTTCCCCTGTCATTACGAAAATTAAATGGTTAAATATGTTCGGTTGTGTTGACATTTCATTGACTACACGTGTTAAAACACGTTCATCTCACAGACGAGTTGGTTCAGAATCAGCTTTATCACAAATCATCAGACTCCATGTTGTTCACTTCTCATACATTCCCGTTGCGCTGTTTCCTCATACGATCTATGGTCAGTGCATTTCCCCGTTGAAGCCTGGCTTCTATGGGAGTCTATGGGACCGAATGGAACCTTTTTTTTCATTGCGTCAAAACTGGACGGTAATTGGATAAAGGTTTTCTTTGAGTTCAAATGAAATTCTTCCCTGTATGTAAATGGGTCTGATATGTGTGAGCTTGCTGTCATATCTATAGGTTGATTCGTTGTTAATATGATGATTAAAAAACAAAAGACAAAAACGAGGCAATAAAAGGATAATAATAAAAGCACATTTTCTCTTTCTTTTTTTTTTTGTCGGTGGACTTATCGGGGTTTCCTTTGGATTCGTGCCGATACGGGATTGACTTGCTTTTGCGCTGGCTGTGGCTTCATGGACTTAAAATGACTTGAAAGACACTTGAAAGTGAACAAATTTTTGTTTTTCATTAGAGTAGGACTTTTAATTTATTTTTAAAATATAAAGATTAAAAACAAGTAATTACGTCTGTTGTAATATCATTTTCATTTAACATTACGCACGACATGCAGTAGGGACGAGATGCCGAGCCGTGGTACTGCGGTGCCACAGCACCTAGCGTTGGCCCCAAGGTGGCGCCACGGCACCGTGGTACCGGTAAAATCGTCGTATAAGCTGCGTCGGAGTATAAGCCGCAGTGTTTAAAGCGTGGGAAAAAAGTAGCGGCTTATAGCCTGGAATTTACGGTAGTTCTTTTACATCTGCGCACGTGCTAACACAATTAAAATCATAAAAAAAAAAAAAAGTTACATAGTCAAACATGAGTGGAAGGCAGCAGGAAGTTTAAGTCTACCTACGTACTCCGAAAGAAATCCAATAGTGGACAGAAGTACCTGTAAATGTTAGATCTGATTATTACAATTATCCGATTACCCCCAGTTTTCAGATTTCTATGGTCAGTTAAACAGGCTCATTGTTGCTTATTAGAGTTTACAAGTTGATAATTTCAGTTCCAAAAGTGCTTTCATTTGTTTAATTTTAAGCACAGTATAATTAACTTTGCCCTCACCGGTAGATTTCATGCACAGCAAGTTAATAGATTTAATTCTTTGGAATAAAACAAATGGTGCCGTGGGTTTAACCCTGACATTCAACCTCCCTCGATTAGAACATTCACATAAACACATGTTCAGAGAGTGAAAGAGACATTTTACAAATACATCTCTATTATAAATGTCTCATACTGTGGAAGGCCTGCCTTTATAAGTGAAACCGCGTCATTGTGAACCTCCATAGCAAGACGTGAAAAGGCTCTGAAAGGACTTCTGCAGTGTATAGAAAAGCTGTACAAACCTTGAGGTCTTCATTCTGTGCGACCTTGGCCCTTTATATTGAGAATTCCCGCTCCGAGCTCTTACTCTGAATATCATTTGAAAACAGTTTGAAAAGATGTGAAGGGATAAGTGAAAGAAAATAATCTGCGTTGTTGCTCAGTGGGCAGGAACACTAAACAGGGTCTCGGAGTTTGGTTTGACTTTTCCAAAGGCTACATAGTATGTTAAGGTTTATTGTACGGAACTGAACACAGATCTGCAGGGTCAGTGTGAACGGAGTTTAACAGAGCATGTAATAAACACCTGGACAGTAGCAGCTGATGATAAACAGGTCTGGAGTAAGAGGATATGAGCTAGAGCTGGAATGATTCATCAACTAGAAAAGCACTCTGAGAGCGCAGACCTCCGCCAAGGCAGATCAGTGCCCCCCCCCACGATCACCACCAATTCAATTCAATTCAATTCAACTTTATTTGTATAGCCCAATATCACAACAAGGTTATCTCAAAGGGCTTTACAGAGTCAGTTAGAGTAAACAACAGTCAAATGAACAGCAAGAAAATGAGTAGTGTCCAGGGCATCCCCCGTCCTTAGACCCTCCTTCTCGGCAAGGAAAAACTCAAAACCCAGTGGGAAAAGGGAGAAACCTCGGGGAGAACCACAGTGAAGGAGAGATCCACTCCCATGGACGGACAGGCTATAGATGCACCAGGACTGATGGACGTCCATTTGCAGATGTAGTTCTAGTCTACAAGGATGCAGTAGGGTGGACACATGGGGGGTCCATCCCGCTGGATGAGACAGGCAGGGGCGAGGAGGCCCATCCACAGTGGTGAGGCCGAGGACGTCCATCCAGACAGGTGGGGGAGGGGGTCAGGACACAGGACAGGGCAGGACACAGATGGGTCAGCGCAGATCCTGTCATCATTGGCTCCCAAGTGGTTACAACTGAAAAAGTAGCCACTCCCCCGGAGGGGAGTGGGGAAAGGGGACATCAGGTGAATAGCACTGCACAAACTAAGTTGGCTAAATATTAAAAATATAAGTGCAGACCAGAATGGTACGTAGAACCAGAAACAGGAGATAGGACTCAGTGCCTGTACTTCCCCCAGCATTCTTGCTCCTAGGGCAGCTTAGACTGAACTGTGGGTTTAGTCTGGTTTGAACTAGCATGACCATAAGCTTTTTCAAATAGGAATGTTTTTAGCCTGACCTTAAATGTAGAGACTGTGTCGGCCTCTTTAATGTTAACTGGAAGCTGATTCCATAAAACAGGAGCTTGGTAACTAAAGGCTCTAGCTCCTACTGTACTTTTACAGACCCTGGGAACTACCAGTAGACCAGCATTCTGAGAACGAAGGGTTCTGTTGGGATGGTACGGCACCAGAGCATCTCTGAGATAAGAGGGGCCCATACCATTAATGGTCTTGTATGTGAGGAGGAGGATTTTGAATCTAATTCTAAACTGGACACACCAAAATGTAATCATTTGTTCCTTGTGCCAGTATCAATATTTCCTGAAATTTTCATCCAAATCTGTCCATAACTTTTTGAAAGATCCGGATCAGTCTTTGCCATTTGATAGAACACCCCATTGTAAATCCCTGAGTCAAATTGCATGAGATTTGCACAATTCCCCCATATTGTGATTTCCACCATAAATATTAGTCCCATATTTATTTTACCTATATTTTAAGATTCCTTCACCATGAAAACATACCATTAGCAACTGGATTCATAATTATATCCTTAATGGTTCAGTAGTTATTCACGAAAATCACATTTCTCGTAATGGCGGTTTTCTTCTGGATCTAGCTCCTTAAGTATTAAAGCTACATGAAATCCGGTGGCATACTCCCGATGCAGAACTGACTGAGCTACACGATGGCGCTTGTCAGAAATTTGTACCTTTAATATTAAAGGCACAGTAGGCCAAAAAGTAAGGGCACCCCCATTTTTTATATAAATTGAGATAAAATCCGCCTTCTGGATCAGATCCAGATCAGCCTTTGAAATGTGATAGAGGACCCCATTGTCAATTCCTGAGTTAAATTTCATGAGTTTTGGTCAATAATTAAGCGAGATATTGGGAAACGAAAATTTTGGCCCCATTTACCACAATGTTAACGAAAATTTCAAAGTGATCCAGAATCCAGGATTTCTTCCGGATCACCCCCAAAAGTTAATCATTTCTTCCTTATCCCATTTCCAACAAACCCTGAAAATTTCATCAAAATCTGTCCATAACTTTTTGAGTTATGTTGCACACTAACGGACAGACAAACAAACAAACAAACAAACAAACAAACCCTGGCAAAAACATAACCTCCTTGGCGGAGGTAATTAATTGACTTGAATCGAATAAAAACATTATTTGACACATTTTTCCAGAACGGAAGCTTATTTTCCTTAATTTCATTGCTGCTAAACATTGGTTCCAGTGTTGCATTTCACACGGACGCTTATTGTGACACACATGATGCCAGGATCAACACAAACAACAGAAGAGATGAGGACAAAAAGGCAGAAAATGTTTATATGTTCACCCCTCTGCACTGAAACCATCACTTGGGCCATTCCACCGAATGGGTGCCATTTCTGTCCCCAGGACATTATATGTATAAATGAGCATGAAAATCAACTCTAAAATACATTTTACTATTAAGCAAAGGGTCCTGCACATTGATCTAATTGCAAATTTCAAATATTTATTTGAAAACATTAATAAAAACTACCTAGAACACTGGAAAATATCATTTGTTGCCTGTCCCCTTTCTCTAATGCTACACTTTACCATGAAATATAATGATTAAAATATTTCAGAAATGTTATTTTTTTTTTGCATTGTTGTGTGACTCCATATTCCATCTATACTTTAAATACATTTTTTTCATGAGAAATCCATAATATTTTTGTGAAAATATACATTTCAGTCGTGTCCCTGGGTTCTCACTCAGTCCTGTTACCCTAACACATTCTCCCCTCTGAAAAATTTGGAATATTCCACAAGTCCCATGTTCAGCAGGAAGTTACATCAGCTGGATTTTCTGAAGGCCATGGGAAGATCACAACTAAGTTCTTTCTTTCTTTTTTTTTTCTGTATATTTGATGATATTGTAACTGTGACTGAGAAGGTTAATCTGAACGCTCAGTCCTGTTACAAAATTATTTCTTAGATGTTATTTGTTTATCTTAAAAATACATATTTTTTGCAAATCACAAGAATGTGCTCAGTGTCCTCCTGCTATTACCATGAATGCCATGTGGCTGGATTTCATGAACTTGCTAATTCTGTGCTAAAAACTCATTCCTGTTACTTTCAGTCCTGTTACTCAAATAAAGAGTAACAGGACTGAGTAACAGTAACAGGAGTGAGTAGCATCCTCTGGTTTATTGATTTATTAGTGAATCTTACTCAATATAATACTATTCACTTGATTTTAAAGTTTTACAGTTGAAATTATTCTATTCATTTGGCTAGTTGTGTTATAGTATATAGAGCAATCTGCACGAGTCTGTGCAACCTCTAAATATTAATTAATTTGCATAAAATTTGGACCGAAGTAATTTGGCCGGATATGGAACCAAATGCAGAGTTCTAATCCAGAGAATCTGAAAAATAATTTTTTGGACCACCCTAAAACACACACACACACACACACACACACACACACACACACACACACACACACACACACACACACACTCATTCCTGTTACCCAATGTTCATTCCTGTTACTAAATAACTTTTTCTAAAAAATAAAGATAAACCACCGGATTTTTTCAATTATGTGTGGTCCATTCTTTGTCCAAGTATTTAATGAATTGCATCATAAAAATTTTGATAAATTTGAGGTTTGGGTCTCCTTTAAAATGAAAAAAATGACTTTGCAGTTTTAAGAAAATTACAACTTGCGTGCATATATAGTGATTTTTTAGTCACAAATATTAATTATTTTAACATGTAACCAGCCATTTCTTTAAAATAAACACTTTGTTGAGAGGAAAACAAAGGAATTAGCTGACAAGCTTTTAAGTGTGCCTTTTAAATGTCACGAGTTTTGGTAACAGCACTGAGAAAAATGCAATCATGTTCCGCTTAAAAACCTTGTAAAAAATGAAATAAAGTTGCCAGAGATGGACCAATACACATTTTAAATAGTTAAATATGTGCATTATTAGATTCAGTGTTGAAAAAAGATAAAAAATGAAGTTTAATTTGGAAGAGTTATAACAAGCGAATGGCACCCATTCGGTGGAATGGCCCACTTAGTGCGTTTTCACACAGTGTACTCGAGTCCGTACTATACTTGGATACATTCTCACCTTTCCCACAGATGTTGTACCGTGGCCCGTCCTCGAGTACGAATGGGTGTTCCAGGGCCGAAACAGTAGGTGGTGGTGTGGAAGGAATTCTGTCGCTATCCTACAAACATGGAAGTCAGAAGAAGACAAACCCATACTTATCTGTTAGCCTGTTTGAGGGAAAGAGAAGAAGACCACCGTACACCGTACAGTGAAAGTGAAACTTAAGATTCTTTACTCATTCCTCTGTCTCCCCCTGTTGTGCACCTCATTTCCTTTCCTCTACCTTCGTAAACTTTTATTTGAGGGGGCAGGACGTTTGTTGCCCGCACCTGAACCAGCCTGGTGTTCGCTCTGCCGCTACATTCACAAGCATCGCTAAGTAGTGTATCAAATATGTGACGTGTCTGTAAATGAATCACATACTGTGGACAAATGTTTGAGCAGATTGGAGGGATTTTACCCTTTTGAAGAAATGGAAGCTTTGCAAGTGTTCCAGTGGACCTGGTATTCGTTTCTGGGCTAAATAGTGAACGCAGCCGTTTGCGCAGCCCTCAGCGGAAATAGTGAGCGAACGATGGGTCGGCGAACGCAGAAGCTTAACGAACCTGAAATCTGTTTCTGCACTCGTTGCGTTCGCTAAACCATCGTTCGCTCACTATTTGCATTGAAGGGTGCGCTAAACAGGTGCATTCACTATTTAACCCAGAACAACGCCTCCGCTCCTGCTGTTTCCAGTCATCTGATCTGACAGCATTATGGTTAGAATGAAGAACTATTATAGGATATCTGTGACCCCCTCCCTTGCCCTCACCTGTCTGGATGGACCTCCTCACCCGCATCTGACTACACTGGTCAACAACAAATTTATTGTTTACGTTTTTTGAGCTGATTTAGGATAATTTTGGTGTGCTGAATCCAAAAATCACATTAATTTTGCTCAATCAGGTCAACTTTCTGAACTATGCTACATATTGGCTTTTTAACATTTTTGCTTACATTTATGGGCATTTTCACATCATATGATACAAAGTTATTTCATATTTCTTGCAATAAACAAGTTCTAAGTAAGTAAGTAAGTAAGTAAGCAAATTTTATTTATAGAGCACTTTTCACAGACAGAGTCACAAAGTGCTTTATCAATTCAAATCAGAATCAAATTAAGTTTACAGAGACCCAACAGAATCCTTCAGGAGCAAACACTTGTGATTGGTGACAGTGGCGAGGAAAAACTTCCCTTTAACGGGCAGAAACCTCGAGCAGACCCAGACTCCTGAAGGATGGCTGTCTGCCTTGACCAGTTGGGGTTAAAGAGAGAGAGTAAAGGAGGAGAAAAGAGAGAGCGATAGGGATATAGAGAGACTGGGGGAGGGGGGGAGGACACATGGAGTACTTTATGATGAATACATAGAGTGTAATCAGTCTGTGGTGGTCCTGGGTCAGGTGGGAGACTAAAAAGCCTTTTTGAACAGGAGGGTTTTGAGGTGTTTCTTAAAGCTCTCTACAGAGTCCATGGACCGTAGGTGTAGAGGCAGGTCATTCCATAGACGTGGTGCCACAGCTTTAAAAGACCTGTCACTGCGTGTGCTAAAACAGGTCCGTGGAACCATCAGCAGGTGCTGTCCTGAAGACCTCAAGCTACGAGTCGAGCTGTAGGGCTGGATCAGGGAAGCAACGTATGCAGGGGCCTGGCCATGTAGGGCCCGGAAAGTTAGCACAAGAATTTTGAAATGAAGACGATATAGAACAGGGAGCCAGTGGAGAGATTTAAGGATGGGAGTGATGTGGGTTCTCCTGTTTGTGCGGGTCAGGAGCCTGGCAGCAGAGTTCTGGACAAACTGTAGACGGGCCAGCTCCTTCTTGTTTAAGCATGTAAACAGGCTGTTGCAGTAGTCTAAGCGAGAAGACACAAAAGCGTGAACGATCATCTCGAGCTCAGTTATGGACACCATAGATCTGAAGATTTTACTTTTGCCAATTTATGATGAATGTTTTTTTTTAATATTACAGGTGAATGAAATGGCTTTGACTAGAAGATCTTGCAAAAATAAGCCTGACGTATTCTGCTACATCTGCAGTGAATACACCATTGTACCTAACAGGAATCAAGTCACAAGTTTCATAAAGTGTGCTTACCAATCTTATTTTGGTATTAAACTCGGTGACCAAGATAAAGTTTGGGCGGAGATTGTGAGAAGATCAAATTTTTCAAAATCAAATTAGCAAAAAAACCTGACCTGATTGAGAAAAACAGATTTCATTCTTGGATTTAGCAGTGCAATATGGTCCTAATTCAGTTGAAAAAACCTAGACAACTTGCAAAAAACATTTTTTGTAACCCAGTGCTATAGATGGACCCCCTCAGCCCCCCCCCCCCCACCCACCCACACACACACACACACACACACACACACACACACTGAACTGACCTAAATTATTTACACATATATATCGTGCGTTCGGCTGGACGTCTAAGGATGATCCCAGTTATTCCACCGGTGACTTTATTTACAGAACTCTAAATGGTCACTGTTGGTCGTAACCACGGCAACAACAGCACAAACAGACTGTATTGAAAAACTGAATGCTGTTCCCTTCCTCTCATCCACGCGCTCATATTTCATTGCACATGCACACACACACACACACACACACACACACACACACACACACACACCCACTAGTGTGTGTGTCACCAGTTCACTGGCTCTGCCCCCATATGGTTCTCATTCATTCATTCATTCATTCATTCATTCATTCATTCATTCATCTCTCAAAGCCACACACACTTTGTCCTGAACTAATCTATATTTACCTCTGCCAAGGTGGTTTTGTTTTTGCCGGCGTTGGTTTGTCTGTCTGTCTGTCTGTCTGTCCGTGTGCAAGATAACTCAAAAAGTTATGGACAGATTTGGATGAAAATTTCAGGAAATGTTGATACTGGCACAAGGAACAAATGATTAAATTTTGGTGGTGATGGGGGGGGGGCACTGATCTGCCTTGGCGGAGGTCTGCTCTCTCCAAGTGCTTTTCTAGTTCTCCAAAAATCCATTAAAAAATAATATTCAGTGAGCGGATCAGTCCTCACTCAGTAAATTCATTTTTATCGGTGCAAAATGTCCATGTGAAAGATCTGAAATCATTAAAGATATTGTTAAATTTGTGTTAAAAATCTTCTTCTACATATGTAAATAATGTTTCAAAGGCAATACATAACAGAAACAAAGTGAAATGAAGCTACAAGAATACATCCTCCTTCTAACGCGGACCTCTGAGGTCTGCGTTAAAATCAGCTCTTTAACAAGGAACTGGGCGAGCGCTCACTTTTAACCAACTAGCCCAGAAACGGGATAGCGCATTTTGCGTTGCGCTGGGGTTAACGAACTAACGCACAAACACATTTTGTGTTGTGCTAGTTGTTAACGAACAAAGAGCGAGCCCAGAAACGGGATAGCGCATTTTGCGTAGCGTTGGGGTTAACGAACTAACGGACAAATGCATTTTGCGTTGTGCTAGTTGTTAACGAACAAAGAGCGAGCCCAGAAACGGGATAGCGCATTTTGCGTTGTGTTGGGGTTAACGAACTAACGCACAAATGCATTTTGCGTTGTGCTAGTTGTTAACGAACAAAGAGCAAGCCCAGAAACGGGATAGCGCATTTTGCATAGCGTTGGGGTTAACGAACTAACGGACAAATGCATTTTGCGTTGTGCTAGTTGTTAACAAACAAAGAGCGAGCCCAGAAACGGGATAGCGCATTTTGCGTTGCGCTGGGGTGAACGAACTAACGCACAAACACATTTTGTGTTGTGCTAGTTGTTAACAAACAAAGAGCGAGCCCAGAAACGGGATAGCGCATTTTGCGTAGCGTTGGGGTTAACGAACTAACGCACAAATGCATTTTGCGTTGTGCTAGTTGTTAACAAACAAAGAGCGAGCCCAGAAACGGGATAGCGCATTTTGCATTGCACTGGGGTTAACAAACTAACGCACAAATGCATTTACGTTGTGCTAGTTGTTAACGAACAAAGAGCGAGCCCAGAAACGGGATAGCGCATTTTGCGTTGTGTTGGGGTTAACGAACTAACGCACAAATGCATTTTGCGTTGTGCTAGTTGTTAACGAACAAAGAGCAAGCCCAGAAACAGGATAGCGCATTTTGCATTGCGTTGGGGTTAATGAACTAACGCACGAACACATTTTGCGTTGTGCTAGTTGTTAACAATAAAAGAGCAAGCCCAGAAACGGGATAGCGCATTTTGCGTTGTGTTGGGGTTAACGAACTAACGCACAAATGCATTTTGCGTTGTGCTAGTTGTTAACAAACAAAGAGCGAGCCCAGAAACAGGATAGCGCATTTTGCATTGCACTGGGGTTAACAAACTAACGCACAAATGCATTTTGCGTTATGCTAGTTGTTAACGAACAAAGAGCGAGCCCAGAAACGGGATAGCGCATTTTGCGTTGTGTTGGGGTTAACAAACTAACGCACAAATGCATTTTGCGTTGTGCTAGTTGTTAACGAACAAAGAGCAAGCCCAGAAACAGGATAGCGCATTTTGCGTTGCGTTGGGGTTAACGAACTAACACACAAATGCATTTTGCGTTGTTGTTAACAAAAAAAGAGCAAGCCCAGAAACGGGATAGCACATTTTGCATAGCGTTGGGGTTAACGAACTAACGGACAAATGCATTTTGCGTTGTGCTAGTTGTTAACAAACAAAGAGCGAGCCCAGAAACGGGATAGCGCATTTTGCGTTGCGCTGGGGTTAACGAACTAACGCACAAACACATTTTGTGTTGTGCTAGTTGTTAACAAACAAAGAGCGAGCCCAGAAACGGGATAGCGCATTTTGCGTTGGGGTTAACGAACTAACGCACAAATGCATTTTGCGTTGTGCTAGTTGTTAACAAACAAAGAGCGAGCCCAGAAACGGGATAGCGCATTTTGCATTGCACTGGGGTTAACAAACTAACGCACAAATGCATTTTACGTTGTGCTAGTTGTTAACGAACAAAGAGCGAGCCCAGAAACGGGATAGCGCATTTTGCGTTGTGTTGGGGTTAACGAACTAACGCACAAATGCATTTTGCGTTGTGCTAGTTGTTAACGAACAAAGAGCAAGCCCAGAAACAGGATAGCGCATTTTGCATTGCGTTGGGGTTAATGAACTAACGCACGAACACATTTTGCGTTGTGCTAGTTGTTAACAATAAAAGAGCAAGCCCAGAAACGGGATAGCGCATTTTGCGTTGTGTTGGGGTTAACGAACTAACGCACAAATGCATTTTGCGTTGTGCTAGTTGTTAACAAACAAAGAGCGAGCCCAGAAACAGGATAGCGCATTTTGCATTGCACTGGGGTTAACAAACTAACGCACAAATGCATTTTGCGTTGTGCTAGTTGTTAACGAACAAAGAGCGAGCCCAGAAACGGGATAGCGCATTTTGCGTTGTGTTGGGGTTAACGAACTAACGCACAAATGCATTTTGCGTTGTGCTAGTTGTTAACGAACAAAGAGCAAGCCCAGAAACAGGATAGCGCATTTTGCGTTGCGTTGGGGTTAACGAACTAACGCACGAACACATTTTGCGTTGTGCTAGTTGTTAACAAAAAAAGAGCGAGCCCAGAAACGGGATAGCGCATTTTGCATAGCGCTGGGGTTAACGAACTAACGGACAAATGCATTTTGCGTTGTGCTAGTTGTTAACAAACAAAGAGCGAGCCCAGAAACGGGATAGCACATTTTGCATTGCGTTGGGGTTAACGAACTAACGCACGAACACATTTTGCGTTGTGCTAGTTGTTAACAAGAAAAGAGCAAGCCCAGAAACGGGATAGCGCATTTTGCGTTGCGTTGGGGTTAACGAACTAATGCACAAATGCATTTTGCGTTGTGCTAGTTGTTAACAAACAAAGAGCGAGCCCAGAAATGGGATAGCGCATTTTGCGTTGCGTTGGGGTTAACGAACTAACGCACAAATGCATTTTGCGTTGTGCTAGTTGTTAACGAACAAAGAGCGAGCCCAGAAACGGGATAGCGCATTTTGCGTTGTGTTGGGGTTAACGAACTAACGCACAAATGCATTTTGCGTTGTGCTAGTTGTTAATGAACAAAGAGCAAGCCCAGAAACAGGATAGCGCATTTTGTGTTGCGGTGGGGTTAATGAACTAACGCACGAACACATTTTGCGTTGTGCTAGTTGTTAACAAGAAAAGAGCAAGCCCAGAAACGGGATAGCGCATTTTGCGTTGCGTTGGGCTTAACGAACTAACGCACAAATGCATTTTGCGTTGTGCTAGTTGTTAACAAGAAAAGAGCAAGCCCAGAAATGGGATAGCGCATTTTGCGTTGGGGTTAACGAACTAACGCACAAATGCATTTTGCGTTGTGCTAGTTGTTAACGAACAAAGAGCGAGCCCAGAAATGGGATAGCGCATTTTGCGTTGCGTTGGGGTTAACGAACTAACGCACAAATGCATTTTGCGTTGTGCTAGTTGTTAACGAACAAAGAGCGAGCCCAGAAACGGGATAGCGCATTTTGCGTTGTGTTGGGGTTAACGAACTAACGCACAAATGCATTTTGCGTTGTGCTAGTTGTTAACAAACAAAGAGCGAGCCCAGAAACGGGATAGCACATTTTGCATTGCGTTGGGGTTAACGAACTAACGCACGACCACATTTTGCGTTGTGCTAGTTGTTAACAAGAAAAGAGCAAGCCCAGAAACGGGATAGCGCATTTTGCGTTGCGTTGGGGTTAACGAACTAACGCACAAATGCATTTTGCGTTGTGCTAGTTGTTAACGAACAAAGAGCGAGCCCAGAAATGGGATAGCGCATTTTGCGTTGCGTTGGGGTTAACGAACTAACGCACAAATGCATTTTGCGTTGTGCTAGTTGTTAACGAACAAAGAGCGAGCCCAGAAACGGGATAGCGCATTTTGCGTTGTGTTGGGGTTAACGAACTAACGCACAAATGCATTTTGCGTTGTGCTAGTTGTTAATGAACAAAGAGCAAGCCCAGAAACAGGATAGCGCATTTTGCGTTGCGGTGGGGTTAATGAACTAACGCACAAATGCATTTTGCGTTATGCTAGTTGTTAACGAACAAAGAGCGAGCCCAGAAACGGGATAGCGCATTTTGCGTTGTGTTGGGGTTAACGAACTAACGCACAAATGCATTTTGCGTTGTGCTAGTTGTTAATGAACAAAGAGCAAGCCCAGAAACAGGATAGCGCATTTTGCGTTGCGGTGGGGTTAATGAACTAACGCCGAACACATTTTGCGTTGTGCTAGTTGTTAACAAAAAAAGAGCAAGCCCAGAAACGGGATAGTGCATTTTGCGTAGCGTTGGGGTTAATGAACTAACGGACAAATGCATTTTGCGTTGTGCTAGTTGTTAACAAACAAAGAGCGAGCCCAGAAACGGGATAGCACATTTTGCATTGCGTTGGGGTTAACGAACTAACGCACAAATGCATTTTGCGTTGTGCTAGTTGTTAACGAACAAAGAGCGAGCCCAGAAATGGGATAGCGCATTTTGCGTTGCGTTGGGATTAACGAACTAACGCACAAATGCATTTTGCGTTGTGCTAGTTGTTAATGAACAAAGAGCAAGCCCAGAAATGGGATAGTGCAAAATGCATTACATAGATGTATTTTGCTGGGCTTAACGATTTGACGAACTAGTGCAGAAACGAGCCCTTGCTGTCGTCTTTTTGGAGCGTTTCATCCTTAACGCCATGTTGACTACGTTCAGACCAAAACAATGCAGCGTGCGTGTGATGTCATCACGCATGCGCAACAAAGGCGGAATCAGAATCGTTAAGCAGGCAGGCAATTTCCATCCCTAGTTAAAACTTATATCCGTACAGCATTAATTACCTTAACTTCTGAACCGTACACAGGCAACACAAGGATGCGTTCAAGTACCAAAATGTTGTAGCGTTTGACTTTACATGAATCAATACTTGTTACGACCCATAGGTGGGTCGTAATGTCACTCCGTGGGTGTGTCCTTTTTTTTGTGTGTGTGAGTGGATAATATGTTGGAAGTGCCAAGCCAGATGCTCCCCTGTGATTGGAGCAGCAACGGGAGGCGGACCTTTAAAGACCGCGGAGCTGGGCCGGACCTGTGTCGCTCTTCCTCCACTGCCAACCCTGCCTCCATTCCGCCAGCAGTCCTGTTCAGAAGTAGGGGTGGGCTGCCCTGTTGTGTTATCTCGTTTTCTCCTGTTTTTGGTAGTAAGGTTAGACACTGTATTTTGGTTTCTTTTATTTTGCAGGTCAGCCTAATTTCTCATTAGTGCAGTTTTGTTTGTTGTTTTGGCCAGAGCCCACCCTTAAGTTTCAGTTGCTTTCTGTCTAGTTTTCAATAACCTTATGTTGCACCTTGTAAATAAATCACCTTTTTGTTAAGCTTGCAAAACCCGTGTCCAGGGTTTTTTTCTCTATGGCTTGGGAGTGAGGAAAAGTGATCACAAACTTCGTGTTGCACCCTGGGTCCCCTAGCCGGGGCGTAACATGAATTGGGGGCTCGTCCGTCTGCGTAACATGAATTTCGTTTTTGTGCACGTTGTCCTTTTGAGCGACTGATAGGGGTAAGTTGGTAAGTTGTTTTTTCTCTCTTTCTTTCTGGTTGGCAGTTTGTGGTTGTGACTATGGCAGCCGTGTTTAATTTGGATGATTTTGTCGTAGCTCCCACTTGGGATAAATTGGATTTATGTAAAAAAGCTGAACTACTGATTGTGGCCAGTTTTTATGATATTACTGTGTCCTACTCTGCTAAAAAGGCTGAGTTATGTCAGTGTGTGAGTGACAGGTTGGTGGAGAAAGGAGTGCTGCTGCGCCTGGCTGGGGCCACAGGTGTTGCTGTGGATGAGGCGGAAGCGAAGGCGCAGGCTGACGCTGTTTCAGCTCTGGGCATGGATCCTGTGGTTCCCAACCAGCCATCCGAGCTCTCTACGGAGAGCCTTCGTTTAACCCTCCAACTGAAGGAGGTGGAGCGAGACACTAAACGGCTCGAGGTGGAGGCTATGCATCTCCGGGTGCGGGCCTTAGAGCTGGAGCGTGCGCCTCCAGTGTCTCTTCTAAGCACTGTTCCACCTGCTGTGCAGTCGTCACCATGGGCGCAGGCCAACCCAACGCAGGGGGGTGTCGGCCCTGCTCACTCGGGGTTTGATGTGAGCAAAAACATCGCCCTAGTGCCACCTTTCAGAGAAACTGAGGTGGATTCGTATTTCTGTGCGTTTGAGCACATTGCTGCTGCTCTGCAGTGGCCCAAGGACGTGTGGTCCCTTTTATTACAGTGTAAACTGGTTGGAAAAGCCCAAGAGGTTTGTGCCAGTTTGTCCATTGAGCAGAGTTTAAAGCTATACCTACCGATGTGGCATTTCTCACAGCACTTAGCAAAAGTTTGAACATGAACAACCCGCCTCCCTCCAAAGCCCCGCCCGCTCATCCCAAGTCGTCAGAAATGGACGCATGGTCAGAGCCCCGTTCGGCACTATTTGACGCAGGGGGTACTCCTTCTGCGTCGGATTTCGACGCGGAGGGCAGCCTGATAGAACTGTATGTAAATCCCTCAGTGTCATTGAGCTCTGACGCTTTCCTCTTACCTGATGCGCGTGATGGAAGCGGAGGTGGAAGTGAAGGTTCAGTCCACTTCAGCGTGTCCGTGGACCCCTCCCTCAGTAATCAGATCCATCATCCACCTGCCGCGGGCCCTGTTCCATCAGTAGACCCTGAATTTAAGGGTCTGGTCTGTGCAGCCCTGGGTCAGTGTCTTCAGCTGATGAGGTGCCCAGCACGCGCACTGCAAACGCGCGGCCTCCGCAAATTTTCCGTGGACATTTGAGGTTTCATTGTCCATACATTTATCATCTTACATAATCCTACATTGTGTGACACCAAGTACATGTACCTGAATCAGTACTGCGGTCATAAAAGCTGAGCTTCCTGCAGACCTATCTGTTCAGTCCAGTACAGCTGACTTCCGGACTTTTATCTCCATCCTTCATTCATCAGACTCCTGTTTGTTCCCCTTAGTTGTTGGTTCTGTTCATAAATCCGTTTTTTCCCTTCCACATGTGCATTTGAGTTCTATCCAAACACATCCTAGACAGTAGACTGTGGTCAGTGACAGGAGGAGCAGCGTGAGTGAAGCGTCAGATTCAGAGGGACACATATAGGATGCGGAGACGGCGGTAATGGATCGGATGCTGAACGGCCGTAATGGATGATTGACAGGAGGCTCAGCCAGGTTCGGCCAATTATTTCATTCGGACCGAATGAAATGATTGGTCAGACTTTTATTAGAAATATATGAGAATTAAACATTTTTGAGTTTCAAAACCTGGTGGATTTCTTTTATATTTTAGTTTAACACACGCTTATTAGGAGCATTTTAAGATGACAAAAGAAAAGTGTAAAAATGTCACATCATACGGTATAGCTTTAAATTATGATGTTGTGAAAACTACGGTGCTGCGTGCTTATGAGCTCGTACCTGAAGCTTATCGGCAAAAATTTCGCCAGTGTCAGAAATCTGCCAACCAGACGTTTGTAGAGTTTGCGCGAGGGAAAAGTGTGCTTTTTGATAAGTGGTGTCAGGCCAGCAAAGTGACCCAATTGGAGCAATTGCGCGAGCTCGTCCTGCTGGAGGAGTTTAAAAACTGCCTCGTAACAATACTCGTTAACACCGACGGAATTGGTTCAGTACTAATAAAAGTACAGAATTCAGTACCCATCCCTAGTCTTGGATGAATCAGAGTCCAACGGGTTCATTCACACACTGTTTATGGAGCTGCTGTTTAAGAACATGTACGAACACGACGAATATTATAAAAATGCATCCTTGAGGTTAACTTTCATTTCATTTCACTTTGTGGAGGTAAAACTGTTGACGGAGGGAGGATTTAAGTGTGATGTTTTTTTTCCATCACTTCCTGCTTTTTAAACACACACAGAAAACGCTCTTATCTTCTTCTTCTGTGCCATTACCATTCTCTATACTGTCTGTTTTCTTCTTCCTCTCACTTCTTTATCCATATAAATTGCTTTCATATCCTGACATAAATAACCATAAGGCATCTGCAGGGTTTAGATTTTTGTTTTTGTCGTGAACAGTTGAGTTTCTAAATTTCAGTCTATTTGCGACCGAGCCCATGTTGTAAAGTTATATATACTATCAATGAACAAATCAGTTTCAGGAGGACCAAGAGTAAAGATAGATTACTCACTGACTCTACTTCTAAACCTTTTTTATTACTGTTACATAGGCCAACTATAGTGGCAGAATAAAAATGGTCATATCAGCCTCTATCTGTGATATTTCTTTGCAGTTTAACCCATAAAGACCCAACACTACTTTTATGTTCATTCCCAAATTAAATTTTCTCTAAATTTAATCCTTCTTAAGTGATTTATCACCATTTATTTATACTATTATCCTCTGTATTTTGCATTGTATCAGTATACATCAGCTATTTTCCTGTATTTCATTTACTGATCATGAAGATGTTCATAAAAGCTCAGATTAAAGTTCAATGTTTTCATATTAAAATCAGAGAAAACAGAAAAAAAAAAACTTTTTCAGTCAAATCTATCATTAACTGAACATAAACCCAGTGTCTAAATCCACTGTCATTGATCCAACTCAATGGGTTTTACTGGTGAATCAATGTTGTTGAAGATGATGGTGTTTCCATGGTAACTACGGAGTCTCTGAACGTCCAAATGGGTCATGTCTGATGACCATGACAAGATGATAAACTGCAGTAAAGACCGATTATTTACATGTATTGGTAGAGTTAACCCATAAAGACCCAGTGCTACTTTTGTGTCAGTTCCCAAATTCATTTTTCTCTATATTTAACTTTTCTTAAGTGATTTATCAGCATTTATTGTGACACTATCCGCTGTATTTTCTGTTTTTTTCAGTGAAAATCTGGTATTTTCCTATATTTAATTCATTGATTGTGTAGCTGTTCATAGAAGCTCAGAGTAAATTCAAAAGTTATTAAACCAGAAACAAAGAAAATTGAAAAAAAGTGACTTTTTGAGTGAAAATTATAAATAACTGAACGTATGGGTCATATCTGATGACCATGAAAAGATGACAAACTGTATTTTACACCAATTATTTACATGTATTGATAGGATTATTGGATCAACAGGTATTAAACTGCTTGGATCAGTAGATGGTTTTGGTGCGTGTTTGGGTCTTTATGGGTTAAACGCTGAGTGAAAGTGGACGAATCATTTGGTGATTTGTTTTAATTCATCTAAAAAAAAAAAACACAAGACAAGCAACAAAGACGCAACAAGATTAAAACGACATAAAAGATGCAATATGATGAAAAAACATCCAATGAAAATTCTCTAATGGACGTAAACATATCTGTAGAGTCTGATTTTGTAATTCACCCTTTTTTTTTTGTCTTTATTTTCAATTAATGTTACACAAATACTAATTTTCACAAATGAAATCAAAATTGAAAAAAATGAGCATTTCACAAATCTGTAGTTCTAGAACAGTCAGGACTAGGGGTTTAAGAAAATATTGGTTCTGCAATATACTGCAATATTTCATTTCATGATACTGTACCGGTGTTAAAAAGTACTGTATGTATGTTTATGTTTATGTTTACGCATTTGGCAGACGCTTTTTTCCAAAGCGACTTACAGGGGAAAACCAATTAAATCACTCAATCAAAATTTTTTTATATAGCGCCAGATCACAAAAAAAGTTATCTCTTGACATTTTATATATGGAGTTGGTCAAAAACCAGATACAGAAACCCAACAGAATCCTCCAGGACCAGGAGGTGACTGGTGACAGTGGCGAGGAAAAACTTCCCTTTAACAGCAGAAACCTCGAGCAGACCCAGACTCCTGGAAGATGGCCGTCTGCCTGGACCAGTTGGGGTTAAAGAGAGAGGGTATAGAAGGGGAAAAAGAGAGAGCGATAGAGATAGAGACTGGGGGAGAAGGGGGGAGTAGGGGGAGACACATGGAGGCGGTTGAGGATAGGTGAGTGGTGATGGTGAGGGTAGGGAAGAGGCCGGACCACCGCAGCAGGTCCAGAGATAATCCTGGAAGAATCTGTGGTTATCCTGGGAAAAACCTTATTAGAATATTTAAAATGGAATGTTTGAAAGTGCTAGGACAGGAGGTGCTCTCGGAAGAGCTGGGTCTTCAGGAGCTTTTTGAAGATAGGCAGGGATGACTCTGTTCTTGTAGCACTTGGTAGAGAGTTCCACCAACGTGGAACGACCCATGAAAAGAGCCTGGATTGTCTTGTACAAGGTCTGGGGACCACCAGACTACGTTCCCCAGACGAGCGGAGTGGCCGTGGGGCGACATAAGCTTTTATTAGTGCACCTAAGTAGACTGTATGTAGTTAAGCTACCTGCAGAAAAACAACACACTTTATCCTTTCTGCTCTTCTAGCTCGACGAGCAATCCTGTTTAGATGGAGGGGTGCTCCCCCCCACTCATGAACAGTGGTTAGAAGACATTATGTCCTGCTTAAAACTGGAGAAAATGAGATATTCACTCCAGCAATCAAATGGGAAATTCCAGAAAGTGTGGGGTCCCTTCCTAAAATCATTCCAGACCCTGTAAATGCTTGACTTTTAAGTGCAGTTTAATAATGCTGCTTACTCCATACTTACTCCTAGCGTAGGTTTTTTGTCATGATAGTAACCCTTATTATTTCTAGTGCACTGGCAATGACTGAGGAGGGATTATTTTATTTATATTTTTTGTTTGCTCTGCTTCGCTTTTTTTTTTCGTTTTGTTTTTTTTTGCTTTTCTATGGTGCTAGTTGCGTTTAATTTACACCTATGCTTACTTAAGATTCCTTCAATGACCATCCAGCACTGCACTTGTATCATTCTGAGAAAACTTTAATAAAAAGATCTTGATCAAAAAAGTACTGTATCGATATTTTTAGGTATTTGTTCGAAAACAGACTTTTTTTTTTTTTTTGGTTTAACAAGCTCTTTTATTTATATATGCATTTGGGTATTTTGCACTGTTGTTTGTTTACTATAGAAGTACTATTGTGATATTGCAGGTCATACTTGTAGTTTTTTTGAAATTGAAAACACTGGTCTGTTAAATAATGGTTATTTCAAACATCCGAAAAGCACTTTTTACTGGCTGAAAGAGGCAGATGGTAGTTTGTTTTTTTGGGATTGAACACTAATAATGTTACAATGTTGGATGATTCAGGGACAGTACACCAAATTCTTTTCACAATTAATAGAATTTGAACATTTGAGCGGGATCTTTTTTTTTTCCACTTACCGTAAATTCCAGACTATAAACCACTACTTTTTTCCCACGCTTTAAACACTGCGGTTTATACTCCGACGCGGCTTATACGACGATTTTCCCTTAATGCCTGCCACACCCCAGGGAAGAATCTGTCTATTGTTACCAGGTATGCAGGAATGGATAACATTAACAACTTAACCTTTATAAAGTTAATATTAACACACACAAAAGGGGAACTTTTAAGGAAGAATAGTAAACCTTCAAATGTTAATATTGTTTCACAAATATACAAAACAAAACTCTGAATGAAAACACCCAATAAAGCTCTCCAGAGACCGTCATAAGTTTAAAGCATCTCAGAATTAATGCGCACATCGTGTGTAATGTTAAATGAAAATGATATTACAACAGACGTAATTACTTGTTTTTAATCTTTGTATTTTAAAAATAAATTAAAAGTCCTACTCTAATGAAAAACAAAAATTTGTTCACTTTCAAGTGTCTTTCAAGTCATTTTAAGTCCGTGAATCCACAGCCGGCGCAAAAGCAAGTCAATCCCGTATCGGCACGAATCCAAAGGAAACCCCGATAAGTCCACCGACAAAAAAAAAAGAAAGAGAAAATGTGCTTTTATTACTATCCTTTTATTGCCTCGTTTTTTGTCTTTTGTTTTTTAATCATCATATTAACAACGAATCAACCTATAGACATGACAGCAAGCTCACACATATCAGACCCATTTACATACAGGGAAGAATTTCATTTGAACTCAAAGAAAACCTTTATCCAATTACCGTCCAGTTTTGACGCAATGAAAAAAAAGGTTCCACTCGGTCCCATAGACTCCCATAGAAGCCAGGCTTCAACGGGGAAATGCACTGACCATAGATCGTATGAGGAAACAGCGCAACGGGAATGTATGAGAAGTGAACAACATGGAGTCTGATGATTTGTGATAAAGCTGATTCTGAACGAACTCGTCTGTGAGATGAACGTGTTTTAACACATGTGTAGTCAATGAAATGTCAACACAACCGAACATATTTAACCATTTAATTTTCGTAATGATAGGGGAAGCCGGGCTTCTCTCTCAGTCTATGAGAAATCACCACTGGTGGACACCCGCGGCTTATAAACCAGCGCGACTTATACGTGTACAAAATTGATTTTCTTTCTAAAATTAGGGTCTGCGGCTTATATTCAGGTGAGGTCTATAGTCCGGAATTTACAATAAGTTTTTATTGAAATTTTATGAACACATGGTCACCAAAAACAGCAAAAAAAAAAAAAAAGAAAAGAACAAATCTTTCTTGGGTACACTATATGACACTATATTCACATTATTCAGTCCTTCCACCATTCCGGGTTCTGTAATCAGTCCATTTATTCAATTTTTTCTCCATTTGTGCTTCTTGTAGTCGCAGTTTGTGACTTATTTTTTCCATTATATATATTCCTTAAATAATTGTGATCCATTGGTCCATTGTTGGTGGTTCTGTCTTTACCTAGTTCCTTGTAATATTGAGCAGGATCTTAAACTGTAATGTCTGTAAAAAAATATATATTTATTTGTTTGTTTAGTGTGTGTGTTTTTTTGTAGTGGTAAAGCCACATGTCATAACTTTATTTATCCAAATCCTGCACTTTAAGTTTTTAAATAGGAAAGTTTCGTGAGAAAGCATTAGATCCTGTTCTAATCAAATAATATTTGTTTAGTATTTATGAATATTTCTGGTGTAATTAAATTTTTCCAGGAAATAATCTTTTAAAAAAAGACACAAAACAAACAAACAAATATCGCTTTGTCAAATGTACTGTGATATATCGTAATATACTGTATTGTGACTTGTACCAGATTCTTTCCAATACACACCCCTAGTCAGGACAATCACACTGGGTTACAAAAAAATGTTTTTTGCAAGTTGTCTAGGTTTTTTTCAGCTGAATTAGGACCATTTTGCACCGCTAAATCCAAAAATGACATCTGTTTTTCTCAATCAGGTCAGGGTTTTTTTTGCTAATTTGATTTTGAAAAATTTGATCTTCTCACAAAATTGATTACATTTTTGTGACTTTATCAGTTGATTTTTTGTATTGTTCTCACCCAAAATAGGTTTTAAGAGAAAAAAAATCATTTTCTAACAGGATGTATTTATTATTTATTATGTATTCACCGCAGATGTAGCAGAATAATTCAGGCTTAATTTTGCAAGATCTTCTTGTCGAAGCCATTTCATTCATCTGAATATTAAAAAAAAAACATTAATCATAAATTGGCAAAAGTAAAATCTTCAGAACTCATTTATTGCAAGAAATATGAAAGAATTTTGTATCATATGATGTGAAAATGCCCATAAATGTAAGCAAAAATGTTAAAAAAAAAAACAATATGTAGCATAGTTCAGAAAGTTGACCTGATTGAGCAAAATAAATGTGATTTTTGGATTCAGTACACCAAAATTATCCTAAATCAGCTCAAAAAACTTAAACAATAAATTTGTTGTTGACCAGTGTTATAGAACCATTTTTTCTGCATCGAAATGTACAAGATTAGAGTAAAATAAGAAATCACTGAAACATTTTGTGAAGGTTTTAGTTGAAAATGTGAACAAAATAAACCCTAAAGACAGAATAAATAATTATATCACACAGATAAATATACTAGTTCATGTCATTATTGTTTTTTTTGTTTTTTTTTAATCTTTCACTCCAATGATAAGCCTTCGTCTTTCATTTGATTTCCACCCTTACGGTCTCTCAGTGTCTTAATAAACGATTACACAGAGATGATGATGTGTTTAATTAACACAGTTAGTTCAACAGGCTGTGTCCGCTGGGGTCTGTTTGACCAGTCCTACTCATCCCGGCCCACTTATATGAGAAAAAAAAAAAACCATGGTGCTAAATGAATAATCATGGCACCAAAACCATGTGGGTAGCATTGAACAGTGGAGCTGTGAAAGTTACTCAGTTAATGCAGTGAAGGGAAATGAAAGCTTGGATCAGTGTCCTGCATTTAGACTGAGTCACAATCTGAATTATTCAACTTTGGATGCTTAGATTTAAGAAATGGCAACATTAACTCAAATTATAGTTATTGGAAAAAAAGGCTCATATTAACCCTTTTCATGCACAAATTATGAGAACCTTAATCAAAAAATTTTTCCTGAGTGTTTTTATTCCTCTTTAGGCATGAAAAAAACAATGTGATTGAAAATTTTCTTCTGAAAAAAAAAAAAAAAAAAAAAAAAAAAAAACAATAATGAAAAAAAAAAAAAATTCTTATGAACCTTTTTTTAATGAAGTTGCAAAAATGTCCACTCAACTGGACACCATGTGTTTAATTTTTGACGCACAGAAACATGCATTTACTGATAAATTGTGTTAAAACTATGGGGAGGGCTTGTGATTCTGGGGGTTTATGCTCAAGAGAGATTTACATAATGTTACCAATTCATGTCAGAAAAGATATGTAGTGTCTTAAAACTTTAATAAAGATATGTTTAAAAAAAAAAAAAAAAAACGAAAATAAAAAAAAATCCATGAATATACAAGAGAACAGCTGTAGAATAGCTGTCCACTGTAGTGACCAGTGTGCATGAAAGGGTGAATAAAAATAATAGTAATAATATAGAGGTCAGTAAAGATGCCAAAAAAACAGTTTACCGTATTTTCTGGACTATAAGTCGCACTTTTTTTCATAGTTTAGCCGGTGGTGCGACTTATACTTGAAATTTTTAACACATTATTATACAGGGTGGGGAAGCAAAATTTACAATGAACATTTAGTTGTTTTTTCTCAGCAGGCACTACGTCAATTGTTTCGAAACCAAACATATATTGATGTCATAATCATACCTAACACTATTATCCATACCTTTTCAGAAACTTTTGCCCATATGAGTAATCAGGAAAGCAAACGTCAAAGAGTGTGTGATTTGCTGAATGCACTCGTCACACCAAAGGAGATTTCAAAAATAGTTGGAGTGTCCATAAAGACTGTTTATAATTCTAATAAGGTTTTTCCCAGGACAACCACAGATTCTTTCACGATTATCTCTGGACCTGCTGCGGTGGTCCGGCCTCTTCCCTGCCCTCATCATCACCACTCACTTATCCTCAACCGCCTCCATGTGTCTCCCCCTACTCCCCCCTTCTCCCCCTCTCCCCCAGTCTCTATCTCTATCGCTCTCTCTTTTTCCCCTTCTCTACTCTCTCTCTTTAACCCCAACTGGTCAAGGCAGACGGCCATCCTCCAGGAGTCTGGGTCTGCTCGAGGTTTCTGCCTGTTAAAGGGAAGTTTTTCCTCGCCACTGTCACCAGTCACAAGTGTTTGCTCCTGGAGGATTCTGTTGGGTTTCTGTAAATTGACTTAGAGTCTGGTTTTGACCAACTCTATATATAAAATGTCAAGAGATAACTTTCTTGTGATCTGGCGCTATATAAATAAAATTTGATTGATTGAGTGATTTAATTGGTTTTCCCCTGTAAGTCGCTTTGGAAAAAAGCGTCTGCCAAATGCGTAAACATAAACATAAACATAAACATAATGGAAAGAAGAGAATGACTATGAGCAAAACTATTACAACAAAGTCTGGAAGATACTATTAAAGAAGAATGGGAGAAGTTGTCACCTGAATATTTGAGGAACACTTGCGCAAGTTTCAGGAAACGTGTGAAGGCAGTTATTGAGAAAGAAGGAGGACACAGAATAAAAACATTTTCTATTATGGAAATTTTCTTGTGGCAAATAAATTCTCATGACTTTCAATAAACTAATTGGTCATACACTGTCTTTCAATCCCTGCCTCAAAATATTGTAAATTTTGCTTCCCCACCCTGTATAATTTCACATGTTCGTTTTTTAACACTGACAACCGCAAGAGGGCGCTCTAGGCTTGTGTACCTCTACCTGCTACTTCTGTACCACTGAAAATTTAAAATTTCAACATTACTGCTAACTTATAAAGACATCTGAGAAGGGCTGAAAAAAGATGCCGTCAAAAAGAAAATCATATTCTGCAGATTACAAGCTGCAAGTAGTGAAATATACAGCCGAAAACAGTAATCGAGGAGCAGAAAGAAAGATTGGTGTGAGCGAGAAACTTGTGAGGGATTGGCGAAAAGCGGAGGTTACTCTTACCGCAATGAAGAAAACACAAAAAGCTAATCGCAGGCTAAAAGCTAGGTGGCCACAGCTAGAGGAACGAGTTCGCACATGGGTGCTTGAACGTGCTGCAGTTGCGTCTCCAAGTCCAGGTAGTTGCCAAGGAGATGAATATGAATGACTTTGCGGGAGGACCTTCTTGGTGTTACCGCTTCATGCAACGCAACCTCCTCTCTATCAGAGCAAGGACAAAATCAAATAAATTTCCCCAAAAAATGTGACTTTTAGTCCAGTGCGACTTATATTTTTTTCTTCTTTATTATGCATTTTTTGGCTGGTGCGACTTACACTCCGGAACGACTTATAGTCAGAAAAATATGGTAATCTGTTTCCTTTGATTTAAACGGTCATCTCCAAAAGTACATTTGTTCAAATATAAACATTTACTACATGTAAGATTTATTGAATAGAAAGAAAAAAAAAACAGCTCAATCACATGTAGAGCTGGACTTGAATTGATTTGATTATTTTTGTAATCGATTAATCTTTTTTTAATATGATTTTATTTAAACTTTTTCAATCTGGGAGACTCTCATCACCAATTTTTCATCAGATCTGTAAAGCCTCAGTCACATCCTCAGTATCATGAATCTGTAAGTCTTTCTGTGATTACTCCCCTGAATCTCTTCCGTCACGGTGAACAATTTTGTCATGATGTGCATTGTGGGAAGCGGAGTTCCAGCTGTTTCCGCATTGTGTTTGTTGCAGCTGCTGCTGCCAGGCGGAGCTCCGCTTGCTCCGCTTCCCTCCAGCCGTTTCCGCGTTTCAGCCGTTTCCACATCGTGTTTGTTTCATCCATATCATATGATATGGTTGCGACGGCGGCGCAAACCTCTGCCTCCCACAACGCACATCGCAACAAAATTACGAAGATACCCCAGTTACCTCCCGGTGTTCTGTTGAGTTGAGCTGCTCCGTCGAAGTAAGCTACCGGTACCTTATATCGACAGCGACGTCTATCGATTGACGCTACCCCGTCAAAACATGCTACCTTACATTTCGACACGCCTATTTGAAAATGAAATAATGCTTCAACTGCAGAAAAACACCATTATTTACTTATTCATCTGAATATGGGTACAGGACAGTGGCGGCTGCTCGTCTTTCAGACAGGGGAAGCTCATTGTCGGCTTACATCAAAAAAAAAAAGTCAAGTTATTTAAACATATATTCAGCCCTCCGTTCCTTTTTAAGAAAATGGTCAGTGACCTTATCGTACCAAGTAGGCGTCTTTTCCAGGGACTGGACCAGTGTTCTCTCCGCTTAGATTGCCTTGGCCCAGTGTGTTGTGGGTGTTAGACTTCAGCCTTTTTAACCAAGAGAAGCTCCTTTCACTCCAACCTAGCCGACAGTTTGATTGATTTAACTATCTACAAAACGATATTAAACTCGAACAAGAAATGATTAAATTAGGTAACTGAAACAAGAAAACAGTGAAATTATGTTAAATTAAAACAAGGAAGTACAATGAGTGTGTTTTATTTACAGTGCAAGAAATGAACGAGTAATTTCATAGTGGTTTCTCTGATTTCACAACAGAATGTGCAACGATATTAAACTGAACTGTGTCAGTGAAGGAGGAGATCTGAAAATAGCTGCCAATCAAACGGGATTCAGCCTTTCGACTGATCCTCCAATCAGCACGTGGGATTCTGGTGTCCAGCCTGGCTGAGCTCCGCCCACAGCTCCATTCACCCCCAGAGACGCCTGGCGTCTGGGAGCGGGACAACATCGTGGCATTTATCCAATTACCGTCCAGTTTTGAGGCAATGAAAAAAACTGTTCCACTCAGTCCCATTGAAGTGCATGGACGCTGAGCGTCTACGGACAAATGCACTGAGCAGAGATCGAATGAGGAAACAGCGCAACGGGAATGTATGAGAAGTGAACAACATGGAGTCTGTTGATTTGCGATAAAGCTGATTTGAACAAACTCATCTTTAAGATGAACATGTTCTAACAAATTTGTAGTCAATAAAATGTCAACACAACCGAACAAATTTAACCATTTAATCTTCGTAATTTTAGGGGCAGCTGGGCCTCACTTGCAGTCCATGAGAAATCGCCACTGGTAGAGGAAGCTCATTTCGACAGACTTATAACTTCTATTAAATAAAGCTCCTACTACAGAAACACCATAATTTGCGTTATTATCATCTCACTTCAATATTCTATGTCTATCCTTCGTGCACATGTAATTGCTTACAGGAATTGTTAACATTTAGTCAGCTAAATGGTAGGCTACCATTATTGGCGTCTGTTGAACTAACTTAAACAATAATCTAAACACCATTAACACCCACCTGACCCACATACTTGATGCTATATCATATAATGAGAACTTCCTTATGCTATTATCATCTAACATCAATATTCTACGTCTATCTTTCATGCACATAATTGTTTCCATGCTTACTGCTCAAAAGGCACTATTAAAGAAATATACTTACAAAATATGACTCACTTCTGCCTGGGGTAGCACCAATCGATGGGCATTTAAACTGTGAAAACACTTAGGGGCATGCACATGCTCAGTAGCGCTAGGTAGCTCAACTCGACAGGTAGGGTGGCTCGACAGGACAGCTGCTCTATTTGTAAACACATGGTTTGTTTATGGTGGCGTACACTTCGAAAATGTTCACCGTGATGGACAAATTCACTCTTATCACACCTCAGACCACAGGATAATTTTATAGAATAATCTTATAAAACATAAAATAATCTGCCGTTTGCCGTCCTTGGTTGGGAAGGGGGAAAATCAGGACAAACACAGCTCAATTATCTTTAATTGTATACCCCCCTTAAGGAAACACAGAGTTTGACTCGTTTAAATATTATGTCATCTCTGAATGCAATTTGGCCCTGATGCTGTTACTTAGTAAAACTGGTTAAATGTAGTTCTATAAGTAGAACTTCTGGAAAATGGGGATGATATTTGTGGTTTATGTTCATTTGTTGCTGTTCTTAACCTTGGAGGACCCAAACATCCACCGCTGACCAGAACCATCAACTGATCTAAACTGTTTAAAACCTGTTGATCCACTAATCCTGATGGATTATCTGTGTATTGCATGTATCTAATTGTATACATCAGGTTTTTCAAGAACAAAAATATCACACTGATCATGTAGAGGGCTTCAAAACTCATGTATTAAAAATGATAGGTTTGGCGTTATGGGGTTAACCTATCTGTGCATGTCTTTAGATGGTGGGAGGGATCCAGAGTACCCAGAGAGAACCCATGCAAACATGGAGAGAACAGGCCTAATCCTATTAATACATGTAAATAACTGGAGTAAAATAAAGTAAGTAAAGTAAAGTAAATTTTATTTATAGAGCACTTTTCACAGACAGAGTCACAAAGTGCTTTATCAGTTCAAATCAGAATCAAATTAAGTTTACAGAGACCCAACAGAATCCTTCAGGAGCAAACACTTGTGATTGGTGACAGTGGCGAGGAAAAACTTCCCTTTAACGGGCAGAAACCTGGAGCAGACCCAGACTCCTGAAGGATGGCTGTCTGCCTTGACCAGTTGGGGTTAAAGAGAGAGAGAGAGAGTAAAGGAGGAGAAAAGAGAGAGCGATAGAGATATAGAGAGACTGGGGGGGGGTGACACATGGAGTACGTTATGATGAATACATAGAGTGTAATCAGTCTGTGGTGGCCCTGGGTCAGGTGGGAGACTAAAAAGCCTTTTTGAACAGGAGGGTTTTGAGGTGTTTCTTAAAGCTCTCTACAGAGTCCATGGACCGTAGGTGTAGAGGCAGGTCATTCCATAGACGTGGTGCCACAGCTTTAAAAGACCTGTCACCGCGTGTGCTAAAACAGGTCCGTGGAACCATCAGCAGGTGCTGTCCTGAAGACCTCAAGCTACGAGTCGAGCTGTAGGGCTGGATCAGGGAAGCAACGTATGCAGGGGCCTGGCCATGTAGAGCCCGGAAAGTTAGCACAAGAATTTTGAAATGAAGACGATATAGAACAGGGAGCCAGTGGAGGGATTTAAGGATGGGAGTGATGTGGGTTCTCCTGTTTGTGCGGGTCAGGAGCCTGGCAGCAGAGTTCTGGACAAACTGTAGACGGGCCAGCTCCTTCTTGTTTAAGCATGTAAACAGGCTGTTGCAGTAGTCTCAGCGAGAAGATACAAAAGCGTGAACGATCATCTCGAGCTCATTTGTGGACACCATAGATCTGAGTTTGGACATGTTGCGTAGGTGGAAGAAACAGTTTTTGACTAGGTGTTTGGAGTAGAATTCTAAAGACATGTCCTGGTCAAAGATGACACCCAGATTCCTCAGTTTTGTCTTTACCGAGGAACTCAGGTCTCCAAGGTGATGTTTGATCCCTGGGATTGCACTATCCGGGGCAATGATGAGGGTCTCAGTTTTGCTGGAGTTCAGCTGGAGGCTGTTATCATTTAGCCACTGCTTCAGCTCTGACAAGCAGTTGATTAAGGAACTCAGTTTGTGGGGCTCAGAGGAGTTAAAGGAGCAGTATATCTGGATGTCATCCGTGAATAGATGATAGGAGACATCACTATACTGTCGGATAATGTGGCCAAGTGAGAGGACATAGAGTAAGAATAGGACTGGTCCCAGGATAGAGCCTTGGGGCACACCACACAGTAGATCCGCTGAGTCAGATTGGAAGTTGTTTATTGACACAGTGAAGCTTCTGCCGGTCAGGTAAGAGGAGAACCAGTCTAGCACATGACCTGACATCCCTACCAGGTCCCTCAGTCTCTCAATCATTATGGTATGGTCCACTGTGTCAAAGGCCGAGGAGAGATCTAGCAGGACCAAGACCGTGGATTTCCCGGAGTCAGCCGCCATCAGGATGTCACTAGACACTTTTAATAGTGCGGTTTCTGTTGAGTGGCATTGTCTAAACCCAGACTGAAAAGTGTCATAGATCTGGTGTGTCTCCAGAAAAGCTGTAAGTTGTTTAGACACTGCTTTCTCAAGGATTTTGGCCAATAGGGGGAGCTTTGAAATGGGCCTGTAGCTTTTGAAGTCTGTGGGGTCCAGTGTGGTTTTCTTTAGTTTAGGTTCTATGATGGCCTGTTTGAAGGAGCTGGGAAACAAACCAGTTGTGAGCGACAGGTTAAAAAACTTTGTGACCCATGGTCCAATAGTGTCAAAGACACCGACAAGGAGCTTATGGGGGAGGATGTCTGCAGAGTTGGAGGAGGGTTTCGTTTTGGATAAAAGTGCTGAGATGTCCTCCAGTGTCACAGGGTCGAAAGAGGACCAGGTTTGCAGAGGGGGATCAGATAGGGTCAGACGGCCAGAGGGTGGTGGGATATTGTGTTTAATATCCCTGATCTTGTCTGTGAAGAAGTTTAGGAAGTCATTGCTGTCAGCTTTACAGAGCACAGGGGCAGCAGGGACAGCAGGGGACACAATGGACTGGATTGTGTCAAAGATTACTTTGGGGTTTTTCTTGTTTGTGGCTATAAGTTTGTGGAAGTAGCTGGATCTTGCCTCCTTAATCATTTTATTTAATGAGGTTATGAGATCTTTAAGATGTAACCTGTGTACTTCCAACTGGGTTGATTTCCAAAGACGCTCAGTTTTGCGACAAGTTCTCCTTAGGTTTAAGATGTTTTCATTGATCCAGGGACAAGACCACTTACGAGTGACATTAGTTTTCACGGGAGCCACCTGGTCAAGAATAATACAGTTTATATGTTTATAAAATAAAATACAGTTTATAAAATATATATTATAATATATACAGTATAAAATACAGTTTGTTGTCTTTTCATGGTCATCAGATATGACCCATTTGGACGTTCAGAGACTCTGTAGTGAACGTGGAAACATCGTCATCTTCTACAACATTGATTCACCAGTAAAACCCATGGACTTGGATCAATGACAGTGGATGGATATGATTGTTTTTACGTTCAGTTAACCCTCCGGTATCCTGTCCAGCAAGGCCCTTACTAAGCACCAAGTGTACCTTTTTGGCACATTTGTGGAATAATGTCAAAAAAAATTTTTCATAAAGTTTGTTTTTAATTATTTTATACTTTTTTCTTTTTCATCAACTTGAGCCATAAATAAAAATACCAAATACTCAATAACTGTCACATTTTTTAACCCTTTAAATGCCATGTTTGTAATGTAAACGAACCATTTTTTTGGATTGAAAAACACACAAAAAAATTTTTTTTTCAATATACTACATAAAAAGCGGATCACATATTTTTTGATTTTTGCAGCCTGGTGTGATGGCCAGTTGGTTTGCTGGGTATTGCATTACCTAAGTTTTCTGAAAGTCAGGATGAGTGTGCTAAACAATACCCAAATGTTTTTCCTGTCTGTGCTGTGACTAGGGCAAAAGAAATTTGTACATTTATTACACCTAAGGGATTGTTCTCATACAATGTCATGCCATTTGGGTTGCGAAATGCTCCAGCTACATTCCAGAGACTTATGAATAGGGTTTTGCATGGTCTTTCAGGGTGCACTGCATATTTGGATGATGTTGTGGTGTACAGTGACTCTTGGGACTGTCATGTTCAGCGTCTAAAAGCCTTGTTTGATCGGTTAGTTGAGGCTAACCTGACAGTCAACTTGTCAAAATGTGAATTTGCAAAAGCGAGGGTGACTTATCTTGGCAAAGTTGTGGGCCAAGGGGAAGTATGTCCGGTGAGGGCTAAAGTTGAAGCTATTGATAAGTATCCTGTGCCAAGGACAAAAAAGGAGTTGGGGAGGTTTCTGGGTTTAGTGGGCTATTACCGGGGATTTTGTAAGAACTTTTCTTCCGTGGTAGCCCCAATGACAAACCTCCTGACTAAAAAAGCAATTTTTGAATGGTCTCCTCAATGTCAGAAGTCTTTTGATACTGTGAAAAACCTGCTTTGTTGTTCTCCTGTACTTGCAGCTCCGAACTTTGACAAACCCTTTAAAATACAGGTGGATGCAAGTGGCGTCGGAGCAGGTGCGGTGCTGTTACAGGAAGGGGAGGGAGATATTGACCATCCTGTCTGCTTCTTCTCCCGTAAGTTTAAACGTCACCAATTAAACTTTTCAGTTGTGGAGAAGGAGAAGTTGGCACTTATTTGGGCTCTTCAGTACTGCGAAGTATATGTAAGTTCAGGCTCAAAACCAGTCACAGTGTTCACTGATCATAATCCGCTGACTTTTTTTGTCTACCATGCAGAATAGTAACCAGAGGTTAATGCGCTGGTTACTGTTCTTACAGTCGTTCAATTTGAACATATGTCACATTAGGGGACGGGAAAATTTAATGGCAGATGCTCTTTCCCGAGCTTAAGTTTCTGTGTACGAAGACCTTAGTGGGTCTTTGTTTTTTTTGTTTATGGGGGGGGTGTGATGGCCCTGACCAGTTGGTTTGCTGGGTATTGTTGGTGTGTTTCTGTTGCATCTGGTGCTGCCAGGAGGACATGGTTTGGTGCCTTGGAGGTGTGGCTGATTGGGATTGCTGACGAGCCACACCTGGTTGGGAGGTCATATAGGCCAGGCTTCTGCTGGATACTCTCTCTCTCTCCCTGGGCTGCTACTCTTCACATCTTGTCAGCCATGGCTGGACCCCTTGTACTTGTAAAATAAAGAATGTTTATTCTTTTGATGGCAAGACAACCGTGTGGTCTCACCTATGTGCTGTTGTGGCCTAGACGAGTTGGGCATAACACTGGCATATGTCAGTGATTAACTCCAACACTGGTTAATTTGCATTATTATTTTTGGCGCTAGGTCGAATGTTCAAAAATACTAGCATCTGTCACCAAGTGTGCGTAAAATGCACACCTATAAATCAAACTATTAAATATATACAGGGTGGGGAAGGAAAATTTACAACATTTTGAGGCAGAGATTGAAAGACAGTGTATGACCAATTAGTTTATTGAAAGTCATGAGAATTTATTTGCCACAAGAAAATTGACATAATAGAATTTTTTTTTATTCTGTGTGTCCTCCTTCTTTCTCAATAACTGCCTTCACACGCTTCCTGAAACTTGCGCAAGTGTTCCTCAAATATTGGGGTGACAACTTCTCCCATTCTTCTTTAATAGTATCTTCCAGACTTTCTCGTAATAGTTTTGCTCATAGTCATTCTCTTCTTTCCATTATAAACAGTCTTTATGGACACTCCAACTATTTTTGAAATCTCCTTTGGTGCGACGAGTGCATTCAGCAAATTTTGCTTCCCCACCCTGTATATATTGATTTATTTTTCTGCTCTGATTTGATTTTATTTTTGTAAATCAAGGTCAGCCCTAATCATACATATAAAATGGAAGAAATAGTGCGTTTTAGGCACACTTGGGAGACAGATGCTAGTCTTGTGTAATTTTCTCCTGTTTACAATGTGCAAATTTTAGTTGGTGGCCAGAATTTTAAAGATCATGCAAAAAATGAACAACTTTTGAATTCTAACCTTACTTAAATTGTGAAAAATAATATGAAGTTTTTTAACACAAAGTGCAAAGTGTGCCTAAAAGGCGCACCTGGATACCAGAGGGTTAATGTTATTTTTTTTGTTGAAAAAGTCCAGTTTTCCCAAATTTTTTGTCTGATTTGATCTAAACTTTGAATTTACTCTGAGCTTTAATGAAAATCTACATGATCAGTGAATTGAATGTGGGATAGATGGAGTTTGATAAATGAAAGTGCATATATTTGCTGAAAAAGCCACTTTGTCTTCAGTTTTCGCTGTATTAATGTAATAACCTTTGAATTTACTCTGAGTTTCCATGGGCATCTACTGCTACGTTCAGACAACAGGTCTTAATACACAGTTCAGATATTTTTGTGTGCTTGTTCATATTATACATTAAATGTGACTTCTATCAGTTTTGAATATGAAATGAATGTGACCCTAAAGTGACCCGCATGCATAAAAGAGGTCCTGACATTATATGTGACCACACAGGCATGCACTGTGTTTACGAAAGCAACACTCCTGGGATGTTTGAATTATGATGTTTGTCGCATTTAACCCATAAAGACCCAAATATCATCCGACGACCAAAACCATCTACTGATCTAAAATGTTTAAGGACTTTAAAACCACTAATCCTATCAATACATGTAAATAATTGGTGTAAAAAACAGTTTGTCATCTTTTCATGGTCATCAGATATGACCCATTTGGACGTTCAGAGGCTCCGAAGTTACCGTGGAAACACCGTCATCTTCTACAACATGGATTCACCAGTAAAACCCGTGGAGTTCAGTAAATGACAGTGGATGGAGACACTGGGTTTATGTTTAGTTAATGATAGATTTGCAGAAAAAAACAATATTTTTCTTCAGTTTTTTCTATTCCAGATATAATAACCCTTAATTTTTATCTGAGCTTTAATCAACATCTACGTAATACGTACATTAAATATAGGAATATACCTGATTTCAACTTAAAAATAAAAAATACTGAGCATAATATTAGAGTAAATGGAGATAAACCATTCAAGAAAGGTTAGATTTTGTTAAAAAAAAAAAAAAAAGTCACTTTTTCTTCAGTTTTCTCTGTTTTGATACAATAACCTTTGAATTTCCTCTGAGCTTTTATGAAAATCCACGTGATCTGTGAGTGAAATATAGGAAAATACCTGATTTAAACTTAAAAATACAAAATACAGAGCATAATATTAGAGTAAATGGTGATAAATCATTCAAGAAAGGTTAGATTTTGTTTTAAAAAAAGTCACATTTTCTTCAGTTTTCTCTGTTTTGATACAATAACCTTTGAATTTCCTCTGAGCTTTTATAAAAATACATGTGATCTGTGATTTAAATATTGGAAAAAACCTGATTTAAACTTAAAAATTAAAAAATACAGAGCATAATATTAGAGTAAATGATGATAAATCGTTCAAAAAAGGTTAGATTTTGTTAAAAAAAAAAAAAAAAAAGAAGTCCCTTTTTCTTCAGTTTTCTCTGTTTTGATACAATAACCTTTGAATTTCCTCTGAGCTTTTATAAAAATCCACGTGATCTGTGAATTAAATATTGGAAAATGCATAATTTTGACACAAAAAGAAACCCACACACAAAACGCAGAGGATAATATTGTAATAAATGGTGATGAATCACTTAAGAATATTTAAATAGAGAGAAAAGGAGCAAAAAATCCATGTGATCTGTGATTTAAATATTGGAAAATACCTGATTTAAACTTAAAAATACAAAATACAGAGCATAAAATTAGAGTAAATCATGATAAATCATTCAAGAAAGGTTAGATTTTGTTAAAAAAAAAAAATCACTTTTTCTTCAGTTTTCTGTTTTGATACAATAACCTTTGAATTTCGTATGAGCTTTTATGAAAATCCATGTGACCTCTGAATTAAATATAGGAAAATACCTGATTTAAACTTAAAAATACAAAATACAGAGCATAATATTAGAGTAAATGGTGATAAATCATTCAAGAAAGGTTAGATTTTGTAAAAAAAAAAAAAAAAAAAACATCACTTTTTCTTCAGTTTTGTCTTTTTTGATACAATAACCTTTGAATTTCCTCTGAGCTTTTATAAAATCCACATGATCTGTGAATTAAATATTGGAAAATACCTGATTTAAACTTAAAAATACAAAATACAGAGCATAATATTGGAGTAAATGGTGATAAATCCTTTAAGAAAGGTTAGATTTTGTTTAAAAAAAAAAAAAAAAAGTCACTTTTTCTTCAGTTTTCTCTGTTTTGATACAATAACCTTTGAATTTCCTCTGAGCTTTTATGAAAATCCACGTGATCTGTGAGTGAAATATAGGAAAATACATGATTTAAACTTAAAAATACAAAATACAGAGCATAATATTAGAGTAAATGGTGATAAATCATTCAAGAAAGGTTAGATTTTGTTAAAAAAAAGTCACTTTTTCTTCAGTTTTCTCTGTTTTGATACAATAACCTTTGAATTTCCTCTGAGCTTTTATAAAATCCATGTGATCTGTGAATTAAATACAGGAAAATACCTGATTTAAACTTAAAAATACAAAATACAGAGCATAATATTAGAGTAAATGGTGATAAATCATTCAAGAAAGGTTAGATTTTGTTTAAAAAAAAAGTCACTTTTTCTTCAGTTTCCTCTGTTTTGATACAATAACCTTTGAATTTCCTCTGAGCTTTTATAAAAATCCACGTGATCTGTGAATTAAATATTGGAAAATGCATAATTTTGACACAAAAAGAAACCCACACACAAAACGCAGAGGATAATATTGTAATAAATGGTGATGAATCACTTAAGAATATTTAAATAGAGAGAAAAGGAGCAAAAAATCCATGTGATCTGTGATTTAAATATTGGAAAATACCTGATTTAAACTTAAAAATACAAAATACAGAGCATAATATTAGAGTAAATCATGATAAATCATTCAAGAAAGGTTAGATTTTGTTAAAAAAAAAAATCACTTTTTCTTCAGTTTTCTGTTTTGATACAATAACCTTTGAATTTCGTATGAGCTTTTATGAAAATCCATGTGACCTCTGAATTAAATATAGGAAAATACCTGATTTAAACTTAAAAATACAAAATACAGAGCATAATATTAGAGTAAATGGTGATAAATCATTCAAGAAAGGTTAGATTTTGTTAAAAAAAAAAAAAAAAACATCACTTTTTCTTCAGTTTTGTCTTTTTTGATACAATAACCTTTGAATTTCCTCTGAGCTTTTATAAAATCCACATGATCTGTGAATTAAATATTGGAAAATACCTGATTTAAACTTAAAAATACAAAATACAGAGCATAATATTGGAGTAAATGGTGATAAATCCTTTAAGAAAGGTTAGATTTTGTTTAAAAAAAAAAAAAAAAAAGTCACTTTTTCTTCAGTTTTCTCTGTTTTGATACAATAACCTTTGAATTTCCTCTGAGCTTTTATGAAAATCCACGTGATCTGTGAGTGAAATATAGGAAAATACATGATTTAAACTTAAAAATACAAAATACAGAGCATAATATTAGAGTAAATGGTGATAAATCATTCAAGAAAGGTTAGATTTTGTTAAAAAAAAGTCACTTTTTCTTCAGTTTTCTCTGTTTTGATACAATAACCTTTGAATTTCCTCTGAGCTTTTATAAAATCCATGTGATCTGTGAATTAAATACAGGAAAATACCTGATTTAAACTTAAAAATACAAAATACAGAGCATAATATTAGAGTAAATGGTGATAAATCATTCAAGAAAGGTTAGATTTTGTTTAAAAAAAAAGTCACTTTTTCTTCAGTTTCCTCTGTTTTGATACAATAACCTTTGAATTTCCTCTGAGCTTTTATAAAAATCCACGTGATCTGTGAATTAAATATTGGAAAATGCATAATTTTGACACAAAAAGAAACCCACACACAAAACGCAGAGGATAATATTGTAATAAATGGTGATGAATCACTTAAGAATATTTAAATAGAGAGAAAAGGAGCAAAAAATCCATGTGATCTGTGATTTAAATATTGGAAAATACCTGATTTAAACTTAAAAATACAAAATACAGAGCATAATATTAGAGTAAATCATGATAAATCATTCAAGAAAGGTTAGATTTTGTTAAAAAAAAAAATCACTTTTTCTTCAGTTTTCTGTTTTGATACAATAACCTTTGAATTTCGTATGAGCTTTTATGAAAATCCATGTGACCTCTGAATTAAATATAGGAAAATACCTGATTTAAACTTAAAAATACAAAATACAGAGCATAATATTAGAGTAAATGGTGATAAATCATTCAAGAAAGGTTAGATTTTGTTAAAAAAAAAAAAAAAAAAACATCACTTTTTCTTCAGTTTTGTCTTTTTTGATACAATAACCTTTGAATTTCCTCTGAGCTTTTATAAATCCACATGATCTGTGAATTAAATATTGGAAAATACCTGATTTAAACTTAAAAATACAAAATACAGAGCATAATATTGGAGTAAATGGTGATAAATCCTTTAAGAAAGGTTAGATTTTGTTTAAAAAAAAAAAAAAAAAGTCACTTTTTCTTCAGTTTTCTCTGTTTTGATACAATAACCTTTGAATTTCCTCTGAGCTTTTATGAAAATCCACGTGATCTGTGAGTGAAATATAGGAAAATACATGATTTAAACTTAAAAATACAAAATACAGAGCATAATATTAGAGTAAATGGTGATAAATCATTCAAGAAAGGTTAGATTTTGTTAAAAAAAAGTCACTTTTTCTTCAGTTTTCTCTGTTTTGATACAATAACCTTTGAATTTCCTCTGAGCTTTTATAAAATCCATGTGATCTGTGAATTAAATACAGGAAAATACCTGATTTAAACTTAAAAATACAAAATACAGAGCATAATATTAGAGTAAATGGTGATAAATCATTCAAGAAAGGTTAGATTTTGTTTAAAAAAAAAGTCACTTTTTCTTCAGTTTCCTCTGTTTTGATACAATAACCTTTGAATTTCCTCTGAGCTTTTATAAAAATCCACGTGATCTGTGAATTAAATATTGGAAAATGCATAATTTTGACACAAAAAGAAACCCACACACAAAACGCAGAGGATAATATTGTAATAAATGGTGATGAATCACTTAAGAATATTTAAATAGAGAGAAAAGGAGCAAAAAATCCATGTGATCTGTGATTTAAATATTGGAAAATACCTGATTTAAACTTAAAAATACAAAATACAGAGCATAATATTAGAGTAAATCATGATAAATCATTCAAGAAAGGTTAGATTTTGTTAAAAAAAAAAATCACTTTTTCTTCAGTTTTCTGTTTTGATACAATAACCTTTGAATTTCGTATGAGCTTTTATGAAAATCCATGTGACCTCTGAATTAAATATAGGAAATACCTGATTTAAACTTAAAAATACAAAATACAGAGCATAATATTAGAGTAAATGGTGATAAATCATTCAAGAAAGGTTAGATTTTGTTAAAAAAAAAAAAAAAAAACATCACTTTTTCTTCAGTTTTGTCTTTTTTGATACAATAACCTTTGAATTTCCTCTGAGCTTTTATAAAATCCACATGATCTGTGAATTAAATATTGGAAAATACCTGATTTAAACTTAAAAATACAAAATACAGAGCATAATATTGGAGTAAATGGTGATAAATCCTTTAAGAAAGGTTAGATTTTGTTTAAAAAAAAAAAAAAAAAGTCACTTTTTCTTCAGTTTTCTCTGTTTTGATACAATAACCTTTGAATTTCCTCTGAGCTTTTATGAAAATCCACATGATCTGTGAGTGAAATATAGGAAAATACATGATTTAAACTTAAAAATACAAAATACAGAGCATAATATTAGAGTAAATGGTGATAAATCATTCAAGAAAGGTTAGATTTTGTTAAAAAAAAGTCACTTTTTCTTCAGTTTTCTCTGTTTTGATACAATAACCTTTGAATTTCCTCTGAGCTTTTATAAAATCCATGTGATCTGTGAATTAAATACAGGAAAATACCTGATTTAAACTTAAAAATACAAAATACAGAGCATAATATTAGAGTAAATGGTGATAAATCATTCAAGAAAGGTTAGATTTTGTTTAAAAAAAAAGTCACTTTTTCTTCAGTTTCCTCTGTTTTGATACAATAACCTTTGAATTTCCTCTGAGCTTTTATAAAAATCCACGTGATCTGTGAATTAAATATTGGAAAATGCATAATTTTGACACAAAAAGAAACCCACACACAAAACGCAGAGGATAATATTGTAATAAATGGTGATGAATCACTTAAGAATATTTAAATAGAGAGAAAAGGAGCAAAAAATCCATGTGATCTGTGATTTAAATATTGGAAAATACCTGATTTAAACTTAAAAATACAAAATACAGAGCATAATATTAGAGTAAATCATGATAAATCATTCAAGAAAGGTTAGATTTTGTTAAAAAAAAAAATCACTTTTTCTTCAGTTTTCTGTTTTGATACAATAACCTTTGAATTTCGTATGAGCTTTTATGAAAATCCATGTGACCTCTGAATTAAATATAGGAAAATACCTGATTTAAACTTAAAAATACAAAATACAGAGCATAATATTAGAGTAAATGGTGATAAATCATTCAAGAAAGGTTAGATTTTGTTAAAAAAAAAAAAAAAAAAACATCACTTTTTCTTCAGTTTTGTCTTTTTTGATACAATAACCTTTGAATTTCCTCTGAGCTTTTATAAAATCCACATGATCTGTGAATTAAATATTGGAAAATACCTGATTTAAACTTAAAAATACAAAATACAGAGCATAATATTGGAGTAAATGGTGATAAATCCTTTAAGAAAGGTTAGATTTTGTTTAAAAAAAAAAAAAAAAGTCACTTTTTCTTCAGTTTTCTCTGTTTTGATACAATAACCTTTGAATTTCCTCTGAGCTTTTATGAAAATCCACGTGATCTGTGAGTGAAATATAGGAAAATACATGATTTAAACTTAAAAATACAAAATACAGAGCATAATATTAGAGTAAATGGTGATAAATCATTCAAGAAAGGTTAGATTTTGTTAAAAAAAAGTCACTTTTTCTTCAGTTTTCTCTGTTTTGATACAATAACCTTTGAATTTCCTCTGAGCTTTTATAAAATCCATGTGATCTGTGAATTAAATACAGGAAAATACCTGATTTAAACTTAAAAATACAAAATACAGAGCATAATATTAGAGTAAATGGTGATAAATCATTCAAGAAAGGTTAGATTTTGTTTAAAAAAAAAGTCACTTTTTCTTCAGTTTCCTCTGTTTTGATACAATAACCTTTGAATTTCCTCTGAGCTTTTATAAAAATCCACGTGATCTGTGAATTAAATATTGGAAAATGCATAATTTTGACACAAAAAGAAACCCACACACAAAACGCAGAGGATAATATTGTAATAAATGGTGATGAATCACTTAAGAATATTTAAATAGAGAGAAAAGGAGCAAAAAATCCATGTGATCTGTGATTTAAATATTGGAAAATACCTGATTTAAACTTAAAAATACAAAATACAGAGCATAATATTAGAGTAAATCATGATAAATCATTCAAGAAAGGTTAGATTTTGTTAAAAAAAAAAATCACTTTTTCTTCAGTTTTCTGTTTTGATACAATAACCTTTGAATTTCGTATGAGCTTTTATGAAAATCCATGTGACCTCTGAATTAAATATAGGAAAATACCTGATTTAAACTTAAAAATACAAAATACAGAGCATAATATTAGAGTAAATGGTGATAAATCATTCAAGAAAGGTTAGATTTTGTTAAAAAAAAAAAAAAAAAACATCACTTTTTCTTCAGTTTTGTCTTTTTTGATACAATAACCTTTGAATTTCCTCTGAGCTTTTATAAAATCCACATGATCTGTGAATTAAATATTGGAAAATACCTGATTTAAACTTAAAAATACAAAATACAGAGCATAATATTGGAGTAAATGGTGATAAATCCTTTAAGAAAGGTTAGATTTTGTTTAAAAAAAAAAAAAAAAAAGTCACTTTTTCTTCAGTTTTCTCTGTTTTGATACAATAACCTTTGAATTTCCTCTGAGCTTTTATGAAAATCCACATGATCTGTGAGTGAAATATAGGAAAATACATGATTTAAACTTAAAAATACAAAATACAGAGCATAATATTAGAGTAAATGGTGATAAATCATTCAAGAAAGGTTAGATTTTGTTAAAAAAAAGTCACTTTTTCTTCAGTTTTCTCTGTTTTGATACAATAACCTTTGAATTTCCTCTGAGCTTTTATAAAATCCATGTGATCTGTGAATTAAATACAGGAAAATACCTGATTTAAACTTAAAAATACAAAATACAGAGCATAATATTGGAGTAAATGGTGATAAATCATTCAAGAAAGGTTAGATTTTGTTTAAAAAAAAAGTCACTTTTTCTTCAGTTTCCTCTGTTTTGATACAATAACCTTTGAATTTCCTCTGAGCTTTTATAAAAATCCACGTGATCTGTGAATTAAATATTGGAAAATGCATAATTTTGACACAAAAAGAAACCCACACACAAAACGCAGAAGATAATATTGTAATAAATGGTGATGAATCACTTAAGAATATTTAAATAGAGAGAAAAGGAGCACAGGGTCTTAAAGGGTTTAAAAAGAAAAACCTTAATTGAACATAATTCAGATGAACAAAATGTTTTAAATGTTGATGTGAAGTTAATGTTAAAAAATAAAAACACAGACCCCAGTATGTGATGGTATTAAAGGGGTAACTCTGCGTTTGTCCTCGTGGATTGAATACAACTTACTTCATGTTTTCCGTAGACTTCCATGAATTTTTTCCCCCTCTATTTCCCTCTTCCTTTCTCTTTTTTTTGCATCTTCCTGTTGGTTTTCCCCTTTTTCTTAACCCTTACATGCACACATTCTCTGTCCTATTTCAATTACATCCTTTTATTTCCTTTCTCATCCTCTTTCCTTGTCGTTCTATTTCAATTTAGTTGCTTCTCGTGTCTTTTTATTTCCCTTCCATCTCACCGTCTCAAATTCTGCTTCTGAACGTCAGCCTCATTTTGCTCCTTTACCTCTTCTTTATATGTGTCAGTCTCAACGGTACAGCCCCACCCCACCCCCCCAAACACACACTTCTCCTTCCTCCTCCTTCCTCCTCCTTCCTCCTCCTCCTCCTCCTTCATCTCCGGGTCTCTGTAGTCGTTTACGCCTCCTCACTGAGTGCTATTACAGCATCACTTTGCATTTAGATAACCATCGCCGCGCCACCCCAAATTGGTCCAGAGCAGGGGGGGGAGGGGGGAAGTGTATGTATGTGTGTGTGTGTGTGTGTGTGTGTGTGTGTGTGAGGGGGAGGAGTGGTGGAATAGGATGAAAAGGAAGAGGAGGAGGTGATATCGAAGTTCAAGCTGAATCCTTCCTGGAGAAATAATTGTAGCCGTCGGAGCCCCTGCAGACGGTGACACACAGGGAAATTTTAAGGGAAATACAGACCAGCAATTTCACCACCAGCAATTATGATCAACAACATTTTTTCCATTACACTTTCATTTCGCTGCCCCCCTGCTGTGTCATCCGCACGCATTCATTTAATACCAGTACCCGTCCTGTCCACATACTGTAGAATTACACTACAGCCACTTCCATTACGACGTCATTGCGATTCAACGAAACACGAGTCTTAACGGTAAAATTTAGTGAAAAGGAAGCTTCCCATGTGATTTTGGATACATATGTGGAATTTATGTTAGCTCTGTTTCCGTAAATTTACAAGTGAATTCAAACAAAAAAAAATGTAAACAGTAAAAAACCTGTTTTATTTAGATAAGAATTAAGAGTAAACTACGGTGGCCAGGAAGTGTGAAACACATTTACATTAAAAAAAAACAAAAAAAAAAAAAACACATTAACTACCTATTGCGAATTTTACAAACGGCAGCCATTAAATGCATCGCTATCAACTGGTTGAAACCTGAACCTCCAACATATAACATTTGGAATGAGAAAGTGAGGGAAATCTATCAGATGGAGCAAGTTACTTACACTCAAAAAAATAATTAAGCCAAAAATGTTGACTTCATGTATTTCAATTACATGTAAATTTTCCATGTAATTTTATTACATAAGTTTAATGTAAAGAGTTGCATTTAATACAATGTTTTTTCTATCATATTGAGTCAATATGAATAAATTAAATACCTTCAGTCAGATTTGCTTTAGTTAATGCAAATTTTTACATAAACTGTGTTTGACTGTGACGCTCAGTGTGATCTAGTTAATAAAGTTTACTTTATTTGTTTAGATTCACTTTATACTAAGCATATTCACATTATGTTTGACTTTTTCGGATAAATAAACTTTAAATTTCATATATTTCAGTTACATTTTACTTTAAAATATTACTTCATGTTTATTAGAGCCAAGAATAAATTTTTCGAGTGTAGAATTCTGGGAGAGCTGTAAGAGATGGAGTCCCATGATTAAGCTTTTAATGCAATCAGCATTCAGAAGTGGTTGTATACATGTATGTTTTATATATATATATATATATATATATATATATATATATATATATATATATATATATATATATATATATATATATTAGGCCTGTAACGGTACACAAAATTTTTGGTTCAGTACATTTTCGGTTTTCAAAGCCACAATTCGGTTTTTTTGGGTGCGGTACAGGAAGAAAGAAAACCCCTCAAAATGTCTTTAATACATTTATGAATTTTGGAAAATTTTCCCTCCTATTTTTGGACACAGAATATAGAAAAACAGGAATAATATAATTCTGCTGCTATAAATCAAATAGAAAATAAAATAAATTATTAATATTACTACATGTCTTAAACATTAGTATTGCGCTTTTCTCTGACAGGTAGTTTTGAACAAACAACAAAAATCTAATCACATTTCTGTCAGTTCACATTCTGCATAAAAATACCAAAAAAGCTCCACATGAAGTGCAACATTAACAAGAGGATAAACTGGTATTCTCTTTAAACAAACTGAAGAGCAACATTGACAACAAAAAATTAACCAAATTATTTATTTTAGGACAGAGAACAAACTGTTTAGGACACTTTGTGTATGTGCACGCGCAGGGTGCGATTTGTCGGGGGGATGTTTTTTTGTTTTTGTTTTTTTTTTGGTCGGAGCGGGGGGGGGGTCCATAACTAACGTAACAAACGCTGTTGTGAAACGAAAGTGAAACTTTATATTCTTTGAACGTCTAACTCCGGGTTCTATTCCTCTATTATACAGCATGTGTGAGAGAGAGAGAGAGAGAGAGAGAGAGAGAGAGCGAGCAAGTGTAAGTATTTTAGAACTACCATAGTTCCTAGGGGCCAAACAACGTCTGTCTTATTAACATGTCTTACGCCGTTGTTGTCTTTCACCGGGACCTGAACTGATCCAAACTGGACTGTACTGATGGTGGAGGGTCTTCAGTCTCTTCCTTCCAGGTTCACATCATATTTGGTTTTTTTTTTTGTTTTGTTTTTTTTACCTTATATCAGCTGTTATTTCATATTTCAGGTCAACCTGTGCATCCTTCAATATGTCCATGTGGAACTGTCAGACATTCCATTTTAAATATTTTAATAAGATTTTTCCCAGGATTATCTCTGGACCGGCTGCGGTGGTCCTGCCTCTCTCCTGCCTTCATTGTCATCACTCACTTATCCTCAACTGCCTCCATGTGTCTCCCCCTACTTCCCCCTTCACCCCCTCTCCCCTAGTCTCTATCTCTATCGCTCTATCTTTCTTTACCCTCTCTCTTTAACCCCAACTGGTCCAGGCAGACGTCCATCCTCCAGGAGTCTGGGTCTGCTCCAGGTTTCTGCTGTTAAAGGGAAGTTTTTCCTTCCACTGTCACCAGTCACAAGTATTTGCTCCTGGAGGATTCTGTTGGGTTTCTGTAAATTGGCTTAGAGCAGGAATGTCGAACTCATTTTGGTTCAGGGTCCATATTCAGCTAAATTTGATCTGCAGTGGGCCGGACCAGAAAAATAATGACATAATAACCTATAAATAATGACAACTCCAAATTTTTGTCTTTGTTTTAGTGTAAAAAAAAAAAAAAAACAACCCATTGAATTATGAAAATACTTACTTTTATAAACTATCAAAAACCAAAAAAAAAAAAAAAAAAAAAAAAAAAAACCTGAAAAAACTGAAATTTAAATTAAAAAACATAAGAAAATTTAGCGCAATTTTAATAATATTATTCCTCAACTTATCATTTGTCCATGTGCATTATGGATCAGATCTACAAAGACACTAAACACTGAGGAACAGGCAGAAAAATTGTTAAAATTGTGGTTAATTTTCTTTAAACATTTCAGGTTGTTCATATTTGTTCAGGTTATTCACATCTTAGTGTTACAGGATAGTTTGTAAATGTAAATATTTTCATAATTCAATGTTATTTTTTGCACTAAAAGGGAAAAAAATGAAGTTGTCAATTCTAGATTTTTTTTTTTTTTTTGGCTGAATTCAAGATTTTTATACTTAACTGATGATTTTTTAAATTTTTTTTTTGGCTTAATTCAAGATTTTTGTTTTTTACTTAATTGAAGTTTTTTTTTTTTTTTGCTTAATTCCAGATTTTTTGCAAAATTTGAGATTTTTTTTGGCTTAATTCAAGATTTTTTCCTTAATTCAAGCTACTTTTTTTTTTGCTCAATTCAATTCAAGACTGTGGAATTTTTGTACCTGGCAAAAACATCCCAGGGGCCGAAGTGGACCCTTTGGCGGGCCTCATTTGGCCCCCTGGGCCGCATGTTTGACACCCCTGGCTAAGAGTCTGGTTTTGACCAACTCTATATATAAAGTGCCACGAGATAACTTTTTTGTTGTGATCTGGCGCTATATAAATAAAATTTGATTGATTGAGTGACTTGATTGGTTTTCCCCTGTAAGTCGCTTTGGAAAAAAGCGTCTGCCAAATGCGTAAACATAAACATAAAAAGTCCTCTTCTTGTCCCCACTCTACCTGGAAACATGGAGACTAAAGTTGGGAGAAAGCAGCAGAGTCCTGTCTGGGATTTATTTGAATACGACAGCGAAGAAGAGAAAAGATACGACAAAACTAAAATTCGTACTGAAACTAAACTAAAACTAAGCATTTAGAAAAAAAAAAAAAAAAAAAGAAAACAAATAAAAATTATCAAACCTGCTCTAAAAACAAATCAAAACTAACTGAATTAGAAGAAAAAAAATGTCAAAACTAAATAAAACTAAACTATATTGAAAAATCCAAAACTATTATAACCCTGGTTTGAATTTTTAACCCCTATGTTCTGTTTTTAGGACCAATTTCATAGAAGCACCCATTTAACCCTTTCATGCATAGTGGTCACTACAGTGGACAGTTATACTACAGCTGTTCTCTTATATATTTATGGATTTTGTTGTTTTAGTTCCATATCAGCCAACACAGTGGATGCTTATGTATCATCCTATACACTGTAATTCATACCATTGTTGTAAATTTGCTGTTCTAGATAAATCTGATCTGCACTAACATGTTTGACTGTAAAAAAAAAAAAAAAAAAAAAAAAAGCTAATTGTTATTAAACTGTAATTAACAGTTTTGTTTTGTTTTGTTTTTCCATATTATCTATATGCAGGCATTGTTAAAATGTGAGAAAACATCAAATTAGCAGCATTAAAAATGTTTTTACCTCATAGTATATCAGTAAATACATGTTTCTTTGCTTCTAAAATTAAATGCATGATGTCCAGCTGAATGGACATTTTTGTAATTCCATGAAAAATAGGTTCATTACCTCCGCCAAGGAGGTTATGTTTTTTCCAGGGTTTGTTTGTTTGTTTGTTTGTTTGTTTGTCTGTCCGTTAGAGTGCAACATAACTCAAAAAGTTATGGACAGATTTGGATGAAATTTTCAGGGTTTGTTGGAAATGGGATAAGGAAGAAATGATTAAATTTTGGTGGTGATCGGGGGTGGGGGGGCCCACGGGGGGGCCCATTTCCAACAAACCCTGAAAATTTCATCAAAATCTGTCCATAACTTTTTGAGTTATGTTGCACACTAACGGACAGACAAACAGACAGACAGACAAACAAACAAACAAACAAACAAACAAACAAACAAACAAACCCTGGCAAAAACATAACCTCCTTGGCGTGGGGGGGCCCACGGGGGGGGGCCACTGATCAGCCTTGGCGGAGATCTGCGCTCTCCGAGTGCTTCTAGTTAAAAAAATTCAATCACATTTTTTTTTTTTCAAGCCTATAGAGGAATAAAAACACTCAAGAAAAAAATCTTGACTGAGGTTCTCATAATTCGTGCATGAAAGGGTTAAATTCTGGTACTATATCCAGCTCTGCTCTATTCAGGAATATACCTGATCTAATTAGCCCGAGTTAGCGTTTTGAAAAGTACATACATACTGTCTTTTTGGTGTTCAGAAGCAGACAGGAGTCCGTGTTCCAGTTCACAGTTCATATTCAACATCCTAAATCTTTTATTGATGTACATTCTGAGTGCATTGTTTAGTAAAAACCTGTCAAACTTCAGTTCTGCTCTGTCTTTTTCTGTTATTCCACCATGTTTTGACCCTAAAACACACATTAACCCTTTCGTGCATAGTGGTCACTACAGTGGACAGCTATTCTTCAGCTGTTCTCTTGTATATTCATGGATTTTGCTGTTCTTTTCATTGTTTTTTTTTTGTTTTTTTTTTTGTTTTTTTTTTTACACATATCTTTATTAAAGTTTTAAGACACTACATGTCTTTTCTGACATGAATTGGTAACATTATGTTGATCTCTCCTGAGGATAAACCCCCAGAATCACAAGCCCTCCCCATAGTTTTCACACAATTTATCAGTAAATACATATTGCTGTGTGTCAAAAATTAAATGTGTGGTGTCCAGCTGAGTGGACATTTTTGGAACTTCATGAAAAATAGGTTCATAAGAATTTTTTTTTTCATTATTGTTTTTTATGTTGTTTTTTTTTTGTTTATTTTTTATTTATTTTTCAGAAGAAGATTTTCAATCGCATTGTTTTTTTTCATGCCTAAAGAGGAATAAAAACACTCAGGAAAAAAATTTGATTAAGGTTCTCATAATTCGTGCATGAAAGGGTTAATATGAGCCTTTTTTTTTCCAATACCTATAATTTGAGTTAATGTTGCCATTTCTTAAATCTAAGCATCCAAAGTTGAATAATAATTGAAGTTGAAGAATTTTTTTGTGATTATTACTTTGGTTTTTTTTAAATGTATTTTTAATTTTATTTATTTTTTTATTATTATTTTTATTTTATTTATTTATTTTTTAATTTATTTTTCAGAAGAAAATTTTCTATCACCTTTTTTTTCATGCCTAAAGAGGAATAAAAACACTCGGGAAAAAAATTTTGATTAAGGTTCTCATAATTCGTGCATGAAAGGGTTAAAACAAACAAAACCCAACACTGGTTGTTGTTCACAGCTGCCTCATACACAAACACAAACACACATAATACCATCCACTTTAAACAGAGATTAATTTTTCAGCTGCTTCACCTCTGAGTGTGTTATCATATCAATCACATTCTCCTCTCTGCTTAATGTATTCATTGCATTTAAGCGTTGTTGTTCCAGTGAAAGTACATTTTATTTCAATATTTTTTGAAGTGCACTGTGTTTTGTTTAGTTTTTTTTTTTAATCTCTGTTCCGTCACCACTGAGATGCCTGAAAATTATATTAAATCTAAAACAATATCATGTAAACAACGACTGCCTTATAATAATATTGTAGTCAGTATCTTATAAAATGGATCAGAAGCTTCAATAGTTCTGTTGTTTAGTGATGATTATGGGATGACACTATATTATAGAAGCGACCATTGGTCTAGAGCAGGGGTGTCAAACTCATTTTGGTTCAGGGTCCATATTCAGCTAAATTTGATCTGCAGTGGGCCAGACCAGAAAAATAATAACACAATAACCTATAAATAATGACAACTCCAAATTTTTGTCTTTGTTTTAGTGTAAAAAAAAATCCCATTAAATTATGAAAATACTTACTTCTATAAACTATCAAAAACAAAAAAAAAAAAAAAACTTGAAAAAACTGAAATTTAAATTAAAAAACGTAAGAAAATTTAGTGCAATTTTAACAATATTATTCCTCAACTTATCATTTGTCCATGTGCATTATGGATCAGATCTACAAAGACACTAAACACTGAGGAACAGGCAGAAAAATTGTTAAAATTGTGCTTAATTTTCTTTAAACATTTCAGGTTGTTCATATTTGTTCAGGTTATTCACATTTTAGTGTTAGAGGATAGTTTGTAAATGTAAATATTTTCATAATTCAATGTTCTTTTTTGCACTAAAACAAAGAAAAAAAAAGTTGTCAGTTCTTGTTGATTTTTTTTTTGGCTTAATTCAAGATTTTTATACTTAACTGATGATTTTTTTTTTGGGCAAAATTCAAGATTTTTTTTACTTAATTGAAGATATTTTTTTGGCTTAATTCAATTTTTTTTTTTTTTTTTTACTTAATTGAAGATTATTATTTTTTTTGCTTAATCCAAGATTTTTTCCTTAAGTCAAGCTAATTTTTTTTTTTTTTTTTGCTTAATTCAATGCAAGACTGTGGAATTTTTGTACTTGGCAAAAACATCCCAGGGGCCGAACTGGACCCTTTGGTGGGCCGCATTCGGGCCCCGGGCCGCATGTTTGACACCCCTGGTCTAGATCAAAGGTGTCAAACATGTGGCCCAGGGGCCAAATCCAGCCCGCCAAAGGATCCAATCGGGCCCGTAGAATGAATTTGTGAAATACAAAAATTACACTGAAGATATTAACAATCGAGAATGTCAAAATCATTTTAACCCTTTCATGCATAGTGGTTACTCCACACTCAAAAAAATAATTAGGCCAAAAATGTTGACTTTATGTATTTTAATTACATGTAAATTTTCCGTGTAATTTTATTACATAAGTTTAATGTAAAGAGTTGCATTTAATACAATGTTTTTTTCTATCATATTGAGTCAGTCTGAATAAATTATATACCTTCAGTCAGATTTGCTTTAGTTAATGCAGACTTTTACATAAACTGTGTTTGACTGTGACGCTCAGCCTTTTTATGTGATCTAGTAAATAAAGTTTACTTTATTTGTTTATATTCACTTTATACTAAGCATATTCACATTATGTTTGACTTTTTCGGATAAATAAACTTTAAATTTAATATATTTCAGTTACATTTTACTTTAAAATATTACTTCATGTCTATTAGAGCCAAGAATCATTTTTTTGAGTGCAGTGGACAGCTATTCCACAGCTGTTCGTCTTGTATATTCACAGGTATTGTTGTTTTAGTTGCATAATCAGGCAACACAGTGGACGGTTATTCATTTATTTATTTATTTATTTAGCAGGGACAGTCCACATTAATGAACATTTCTTTAAAGGTGCTAGTATTAGCAAAAAAGCTATTTTGCAGCTGCTGTCCCTGGGTAAGATGTAAAGTTCATTCATAAAATTAGAAACATTTCAGAAATTAAGTTTACACCCACACATTACCTAGCATTAGTTCACATATACAGTATACACAGTTAGCCTTTAAGTATTAGTACAAAAACCTGGAGAGACATCAGCGCCATCCCATAAACTGCAATTCATACCATTACTGTAACTTTTCTGTTCTCGATAAACCTGATCTACAGTAACATGCTTGAATGTAAATACGTTGTTAATTGTTAGACTGTAATTAATAGTTGGTTTGTTTTTCAAACAATTTATTATTATTTTTTGCATATTATCTCCATGAAGTGAGTAATAACTAGTATTAGAATTTGTTAAAATGTGAGAAAACATCAGATTAGCAACATTATATATTTTTTTTTTTCATTGTGTTCATATGACTTTCTGATATTCAGTTTTAAACACATGTTTCTTTGCTTCAAGAATAAAATGCATGGCATAGCTGAGTGGACATTTTTGTAAATCTATGGGAAAAAAACAAAAACAACTTGATTGCATTGTTTTTTTTCATGCCTTAGGAGGAATAAGAACACTCAAGAAAAAATCTTGACTAAGGTTCTCATAATTCATGCATGAAAGGGTTAATTCAGATTCTACATACAGACCAATTAGATCTCAAGTGGGTCAGACCAGTAAAATACTATCATATTAAACCTATAAAGAATGAAAACAGCAAATTTTAGTGTAAAAAAGTAAAATTACAGGAAAATGTTCAGATTAAAAAACTATTATTTTACAAAAAATGTGAAAAACCTGAAATGTCTTAAGATAAGTAAATCCAATTGTACCAATATTCTGCCTGTTATTAAATGTTTCAGGCATTTGTAATTGTAATGTAGGTTGTAATGTAAGTGTGTAAAGTTTAAACTAATAATCTGACGCATAATATTGTTAAAATTGCACTTGTTTTTCTAAGGACGTTTCCAGTTGTTCATGTTATTCAGATTTTTGTAGATGTAAACATTATCATAATTTAACCCTTTCATACATGAATTATGAAAAAAAAAAAAAAAAAACTTTTTTCAAAATTGATTTTATTACTCAAAATTAGGCTAAAGTCGAAATGCATTTTGAAATTTTGAAAAATATAGTTTTATTAAGAAGATATTTAACCTCCTGAGACCCAGGAAAGTACAAGTTTGGGCTTTTTTTAAAATTAAATAATTGCTCATATTGGAAACATCATGATGCAACAGTTTTTTCAGATGCATTTTAAAAAATTTTATGGAATGTCCTTTGCAATGGACAGTTTTTTTTTTTTTTCTCTTTTCTTTTTTTTTTTTTTTTGTATAAAGCTGTGAAACTCTTGTCACAGAAAACCAGTAGCTAGGTCTTAGGAGGTTAAATTTATGAGATCACAGACCCATCAAAATTCTAAAACTAAGATGATACTTTTTTTCATTGTACTGCTTAGGGTCTATAGAGACCGCCCCCATGTGGTTTGGAGAATATTACCTTTATAACCCTTTGGAAAGTAAGCTTAAACTATGTGTCCATAAATGTGGACGTCATGCATGAAAGCGTTAATTTGACTTTTTTCACTGATATTATTTTACTGGTCCGGCCCACTTGAGATCATATTGGGGTGACTGTGGCCCCTGAACTAAAATGAGTTTGACACCCCTGGTCTAGATCATAAAGAATGAGATGATGTTATGTAGAGTGTATTCTGTATATACATGAAAGGTATACGAGTGTTTTACGTTTTTAGACTCTTAATTTACAAATATCTGCATGATTATCGTGAAAACTGGTTAAAAAGTTTTTTACAAAATAGGTCTTAGTATGTATCAATTGGAAATACAAATTCACAACTTAGAAAAGTAACATGTGGGGTCCCACAAGGTTCAGTTCTGGGACCCAAGTTATTTATACTTTATCTAAATGATATTTTTATGGCATCTAGTGAGTTAAAATTTACAATATTTGCAGATGATACTAATTTGCTTTATTCGGGAGTAAATATGAAACAAATATTAGAAACTGTGGAAAAGGAATTGAGCAAGTTAAAAAAATGGTTTGATGTTAATAAGTTATCACTTAATGAAGATAAAACAAAATTTATGGTTTTTGGTGGTGCTAGGGGAAGTGATGATATAAAACTGAAAATTAATGAAATTGAAATTGAAAGGATGTATGAAACAAAATTTTTGGGAGTGATTATTGACCATAAACTCTGTTGGAAACCACTAATAGAATATATCAAACGCAAAATGTCCAAAGCTATTGCGATTCTTTATAAAACTCGAGACTTGTTAAGCAAAAAATGTTTGCATATGTTGTATTGTTCACTTGTAATGCCATATATGTCATACTGTGTGGAAATATGGGGTAATGTGTATAAAACTAATATAGACCCGATAATTAAACTCCAAAAAAAAGCTATTAGAGTCCTAAACAAAGCTGGTTATCTCCAATCAAGTAATCCACTTTTTGTAGAATCTGGTTTACTAAAATTTCTTGACATTGTATATTTAAAAACAATGGAATTTATGTTTCACGTTAAAAGTAAACACCTTCCTTTTTGTATTCAGAAAATTTTTTAAGTTAAGAGAAGGACATTATAATTTAAGAGGGATGTTTGTGTTTGAAAAATGTAAAGTAAGAACAAATGTTAAATATCACAGTGTTTCAGTTATTGGTGTCAAGCTATGGAACGAACTGAAGGATGAAGTGAAATTGTATAGCTAACTGTTCAGTTTCAAAAAGAATTTAATTTGTCAAATTATGAAGGGCTATGAAAGTAATATGATTACAAAATAACTTATTACACTGAATGTAGTATAATTTAAGTTTAAGCATTTATCTGCTGCAACTTAAGGTGTGGACATGGACTAAGGATGTAAATAGGAGAAGCAGAAATAAGCCTCCAGCTTCAGCTTCTTCCTTTTTCAGTTACAAAATGTGTTAATTTTATGTTTGTTTGTTTTTTTTTAATATGTAGGTGTTTTGTATTTTGTATTTCACTGAAATAAATATTCATTCATTCATTCATTCAAAATGCTTGGTCCAAACACATCAGTCTGTTTGCATTTAAATTCAACTGGAAATAGAATGGCATGTTGAAGCAGCGTCTGTAATACCAGCACTAAAGTGAAATATCGCCTTTAGAGACGGATCTGTGCATCTTATTCTTTTAGGCCACGGAATGTAAATAAGATCAGTGTGTCTCCTCAACATTTATTCCAATTACATGCTTTGATGCATGTAAACAAACTTCATCAGATCAGAGAGAAGCAGTTACTCCGAAAAAACAGTTCATTTGAAAACTTCAACTAGAAAGAGTTTATTTAGACCGATGCTCTTTTTATCACAGCTGCACTCGCCGTCACACTCACAAGCCCACATATTTTTTTTACTGATGTAGAAGTACACATACTGTTGACCGAGGTAAAAGTACTGCATTACTGCTGTAAAATAAGAGTACAAGGCCTGAAATGAAGTCAAAGTATAAAAGTAGAGACTAGTCCTCAAAGAAGACATTTCTACTGGCTGTTTTGCGTGCAAAGTGAACGCTGAAGTGTTTTTATTTATTTATTTATTTATTTTTTTAATATTCAATGTTAATATCAAGATTTCAAAAAGTCTGTTTCATTCAGTTATGTCGCTTGTCACAATATTTGGCGCTTAAAGGGTTCATTCACCCTTTAACCCCTGATGTGTCTGTGGTGCTCCTTCTAAATGTATGATTTATTTTAAATATCCCTAAAAATTCAACCGTTTGCTCAATAGGAAAAAATTCAAAATGTGCTGATAGAATAGACCTTGTTCTTTCCATAGACATCTTTCCATAGCATGCTCAGTGCAGAAAAACACAGAGCAGTGAGTGAGACGGACTCACTATAAAAATAGATGTTTTTTGTTTCTTTAAACATATGGTGCATGGGTCAAAACCAACCCACCAAAGGGTCCAATTCAGCCTGTGGCATGAATTTGTGAAACACAGAAATTACGCTGAAGATATTAAAAATCAATGATGTTCAGGTTCAGTTCAGGTTCCCCATTCAGACCAATTTGATCTACAGTGGATGGAACCAGTAAAATACTAACATAATAATAATAATAATAATAATAATAATAATAATAATAATAATAATAATAATGGCAAGTCCAAATTCTTCTCTTTGTACCCATTTGGACATTCAGAGGCTCCGTAGTGAACGTGGGAACACCGTCATCTTCTACAACTTTGATTCACCAGTAAAACCCATGGAGTTGGATCAATAACAATGGTTGATGATGTTTATTTTATGTTTAGTTAATGATATACACTATATTGCCAAAAGTACTGGCTCACCCATCCAAATAATCAGAATCAGGTGTTCCAATCACCTCCATGTCCACAGGTGTATAAAATCCAGCACCTAGGCATGCAGACTGCTTTTACAAACATTTGTGAAAGAATGGGTCGCTCTCAGGAGCTCAGTGAATTCCAGCGTGGAACTGTGATAGGATGCCACCTGTGCAACAAATCCAGTCGTGAAATTTCCTCGCTCCTAAATATTCCACAGTCAACTGTCAGCTGTATTATAAGAAAGTGGAAGTGTTTGGGAACGACAGCAACTCAGCCACAAAGTGGTAGGCCACGTAAACTGACGGAGCGGGGTCAGCGGATGCTGAGGCGCATGGTGCGAAGAGGTCGCCAACTTTCTGCAGAGTCAGTGGCTACAGACCTCCAAACTTCATGTGGCCTTCAGATTAGCTCCAGAACAGTGCGCAGAGAGCTTCATGGAATGGGTTTCCATGGCCGAGCAGCTGCATCCAAGCCATACGTCACCAAGTGCAATGCAAAGCGCCGGATGCAGTGGTGTAAAGCACGCCGCCACTGGACTCTAGAGCAGTGGAGGCGCCTTCTCTGGAGTGACCAATCACGCTTCTCCATCTGGCAATGTGATGGACAGGTCTGGGTTTGGCGGTCGCCAGGAGAACGATACTTGTTGGACTGCATTGTGCCAAGTGTAAAGTTTGGTGGAGGGGGGATTATGGTGTGGGGTTGTTTTTCAGGAGCTGGGCTTGGCCCCTTAGTTCCAGTGAAAGGAACTGGGAATGCTTCAGCAGACCAAGACATTTTGGACAATTCCATGCTCCCAACTTTGTGGGAACAGTTTGGAGCTGGCCCCTTCCTCTTCCAACATGACTGTGCACCAGTGCACAAAGCAAGGTCCATAAAGACATGGATGACAGAGTCTGGTGTGGATGAACTGGACTGGTCTGCACAGAGTCCTGACCTCAACCCCATAGAACACCTTTGGGATGAATTAGAGCGCAGACTGAGAGCCAGGCCTTCTGTCCAACATCAGTGTGTGACCTCACAAATGCGCTTCTGGAAGAATGGTCCAAAATTCCCATGAACACACTCCTAAACCTTGTGGACAGCCTTCCCAGAAGAGTTGAAGCTGTTATAGCTGCAAAGGGTGGACCCATGTCATATTGAACCCCATAGACTAGGAATGGGATGGACCTGAAATTCATATGCGAGTCAAGGCAGGTGAGCAAATACTTTTGGCAATATAGTGTATTTGCAAAACACACAATATTTTTCTTCAGTTTTCTCTGTTTTGGATATAATGACCCTTAATTTTAATCTGACCTTTAATGAACATCTACATAATAAGTACATTAAATATAGGAAAATACCTGATTTCCACTTAAAAATGCAAAATACAGAGAATAATATTAGAGTAAATGGTGATAAATCATTCAAGGAAGGTTAAAAATAGAGAAAACTTCATTTGGGAACTGCCACAAAAGCACCACTGGTTCTTTATGGGTTAAAGTTGTTTTCATTTATTATAAAGTTGAATTGAATACATACTTTGATAAGATGAGTTAGAAATTAAATGGCAAAAGTGCTGCTTGTCTGTTTTCAAGGCGAATGATTAACTGTTATTACATAATGTATATTCATATAGGGTTTTGTGAATTCATATAACACTTTTATAAATGTTAGACTAGAAAGAATCTGAAAAGTGAATGCATTTTATTGTGCACATAGTGTTTTGTAAAAGTAGTAGCTCTGAAATATCCCTTCTGAAAAATACCCATTCTCTCATTAATTCATAGAATTTCACATTTTCACCCAATACTTTATCTTAAAAACTATAGCCATCCAGCCCTTTTGACTTATTTGTTCTGTGTTATAGCCTCAGATTTGACAAAAGTTTCACTACTTTTCTTCTGGAAGCCGTCTGCTTGTAGACCAGTGTTTTCGTACGCCAACTCTCCTGGGCCAAGGCTCTAGTGTGTTATTGTTGCACCTTTGACTCACTCATCTCCAAGGCATACTGTTACTCAGCACCACTAAAACTTCATTATGGTTAGAAAAATACTCTTTATAAACTCATAATCTAGGTTATCCTACAATACTGTCTTAACATGTAGCCCTTTTTCCCTATAATAAAGCCACAACGTTCCAAAAAACTAAATGAAGTATTAAAAAGGGAATATTACAAAGTGAAAAATGGTAGCTGTACAGTCAAAACAGTATTTTTATCATTAGTGCTATTATTCTGTTCTGTTCTGTCTGTTAAAAGTGCAGTATTATTATCCTCATAGCATAATAGCCTAAGTGTGGACAAAAGTATGTGGACACGTTGAATACAGGCGTTTCTTTTCTAACAGGGATACAAAACTATAATGACATTTTTTTTTAGTTTTGTAGTTTAGTTTATTTTGAATAGGCAACAAAACAAAATAATCCCACTTAGCATTTACAAATGAAACAGATTATAAGAAAACCAAACAAACAAACGAAAACAAAAACCTGTACATATACATGAAAACAAAGTATAACCTCATTTGCATATTCAAAAAGGAGTGGGAGGAAGTATAATTTATTTAATCGTGTTTTGTCCTCTGTAGGGGACAAAAGTTTGACAGTTTTAATTTTAAAAAATGCCGTGCATTACAAAGGACATTCCATTAAAAAAATCACTCAATCAATAAAAATTATTTTAAAAATATATCTGAAAAAACTGTTGCATTATGCAGTTTCCAATCAAGACAATTTTTTAATGTAAAAAAAAAAACCTAAAACTGTCAAATTCCCTGGTCTCAGGAGGATATTATCTCCATGAAATGAGTAATAACTAATATTAGAGTATGATAAAATGTGAGAAAACATTTGTAATTTGGCAATTAAACTTGTTCGGCATTTATGTGGCATTAAAAATGTTTTTATTTTATAGTTTTCACACAGCATATCACTTTCTGATGATGAGTTTTAAATACATGTTTCTTTGCTTCAAAACTTAAATACATAGTGTCCAGCCGAGGGGACATTTTTGTGACTCCACGAAAAATAGGTTCATAAAAAAAATAATAATTTGCATTGTTTTTTTTCATGCCTAAAGAGGAATAAAAACACTAAACAAAAAAATATTGACTAAGGTTCTCATAATTCATGCATGAAAGGGTTAGGTCATTATTTTACTGGTCTGGCCCGCTTGAGATCAAATTGGGCTAAATATTGCCCCTGAACCAAAATGAATTTGACACCCCTGACTTAGGCTATTATGCCTTGAGGCTAACAAGATGAAAATACATGTTTAAGCTACATAAAGGTAATGAAACACACCTGATAACACGATAAAAGAGCTCCATTTTAGGCGTAAACACACGTGAATGAATACAATGAGAGCAGAGACACCCATATACTGTCAAACTTCACACTGATTTTAAAGTAAATCATTCTTCGTGTTTATTCTTTAAAGCCTAAAATGAGATTAAATGGTGTTAATGTTTTTGAAAATGCAATTTTCAACTTACATTTCTTAAGCGAGAAATCATATCCTGGGTAAATTTAACATGATGTGAGTGATTAAATGAGTGAAAATGAGGCAGAGACAAAAATGAAACACCAGGGGACCAGATGGAATTATAGTGGAGAGGAGAAAATGAATGGATAGAAAACAGGAGCAGTAATGCAGCAGATGAATAGGACTTAGACCGCTGACGTGTCTCTATGGTCTCGGAAACAATATGAACACCAGCCAATAATCTCACTCTCCCTCTCTGTCTCTCCCTCTCCCTCATTTTTGTCTATTTGTCTGATATTATGCTCGGTCTCAAAGGTTGAAAGCGTTCAGCTAGCCGTAGCATTAGCAGCCGACGGCCGAGCTGTAATTACAGACGCATCCAGAGGAGACAAAAGGAGGACGCTTGTAAAGAAGTCTGGCCTTTTAGCTCCATGCATGTGTGTGTGTGTGTGTGTGTGTACACCTGTGTATCAGAGATCAAGAAGAGACAAAAACAAGCGCAAAGAAACCAGGCCGTTGCCCTGAAAGACTCCCCCGCTGATCACTCTTCCCTTCCATCTCTCTGATTTCCTGTATCGTCTTCCTCTATCTCCCTTCTCTGTCACTGGGATTCTGTCACTGATCCAAAAAAAAAAAAAAAAAAAAAAAAAGAAAAGAAAAAGGATAAGTGAAACAAAACAAACTTTGACAAGAAAAGCAAGAAATAAAATCGACAAATGCATGAAAGTTACGAGAGTTAATTTCATTTGTGTCAAATAGTGTTAAAAAAAAAAAAAAAAAAAGCACACTGAGGGTTTTTTCTATTTTTTTTCATGCCTAATTAGTTCCTTTTTCAGGCGGCTCTCTGTGGAGATTTTAATTATGATTTGGCATCAGCTGGCGTTTGTGGGATGAAATGGCTATTGTTGATCAAGGCTGTATTGGAAGGTGGAGGAGATGGAGGGAGATACAAGCAGAACCAGAACCAGAACCAGAAATATAAACCCAGGACGGAAACACAGTGACTTTATGGAACTGGTCGAACACATCAACACATTGTCATTCGTATTGGATAAGATTTAAGCCAAAAAGAAGTTGAAAATGTGGAAGAGATTTGCATCTGTAGAAAAGATTTGTAGCTGAAGAAAAGTCTTGAACACATTGTGACAGTTTGAGTTTGATGCTTTAATTTATTTATTTTATATTATTTTATTATATTGATTTTTTAGGGGTGCCAGCCAGGTCTCTCTCCTGACATATAAGATGTTAGATTAGTCAGTTTATGTCAGTCTTTTGCTTGAGTCTCAAACCACACAAAGAATGTGAGTTTCAATTAAACTCACACCCCACACATTAAATGACAAAAAAAAAAGAAAGCACACATTCAAACCACGTAGAATTCAAAATCATATATTAAACAATGAATGCACAACTTAAATTTCAAACACAGTTCAATACCTAGTTTCCCCCCAAAGTCCAAACTCAAAAAAATCCACCAAACAAGCAAAAATCCAACTTAAATTTTCCAAATTTAACCAGTCTTTTGAAAGAAGAAAGTAACAAAAAAAAAAAAAAAAAAAAAAAACAGTTCAGTCCATTTAAACAAAAAATTCCACTCCGGGTTTTCAGTTTATCAAAAAGGAAAAAAAAAAAAAAAAATTCAGTTCATTTCAGTTCGTTTGTTCATCAAAAAAAAAAAAAAAAAAAAAAAAAAAAAAACAAGCACACAGTTCAGTTCAAGGCCTTTTTCAGAAAAAACAAGAGGGCAGAAAAAAAAACTTAATTTACTCACACACTCCAATAGTCACAGTAAGTAAGTCTGTCAGTCAGTCCAGTCCAGTCCAGTCAGTCGGAAATCCATTCCGGGTTATTGCTGCTGGTTCGGCTGGGAAGTGAGGATGACTGTATTTCCTGCAGAGACGGTGACGAGCCAAAAGGTGGAGGCCAAATCCGGCCCGCCAAAGGGTCTAGTCTGACCCTTGGGATGAATTTGTGAAATGCAAAAAATTACACTAAGATATTAACAATCCTTTTAGTTCAGGTTCCACATTCAGACCAATATGATCTAAAGTGGGTCAGACCAGTCAAATACTATCATAATAACATAGAAATAATGACAACTGCAAATTTTTCTCTTTGTAAATGTAAATATTTTCATGTATTTACACTAAAACAAAGATGAATTTTGCAAAAAAAAAAAGTGAATAACCTGAAAAAATATAAACAACCTGAAATGTCTAAAGAGAAGCAAGTACAATTTCAACAATATTCTGCCTGTTACTAAATGTTCTGTGGATTTGTAAATCCGCTGTGATCTGTAAGTTATAATGTACAGAGTGGGGAAGCAAAATGTACAATATTTTGAGGCAGGGATTGAAAGACAGTGTATGACCAATTAGTTTTTTGAAAGTCATGAGAATTTATTTGCCACAAGAAAACTGACATAATAGAAAATGTTTTTATTCTATGTGTCCTCCTTCTTTCTCAATAACTGCCTTCACACGCTTCCTGAAACTTGCGCAAGTGTTCCTCAAATATTGGGGTGACAACTTCTCCCATTCTTCTTTAATAGTATCTTTAAGAAAGTCCACATTGCTGTGTGATGTTCTATTGGTAGCATGTTCTAAAACGCCCCAAATAGCAGAATCCAGAGGGTTTAGATCTGGGCTAGAAGGCGGCCATAAACATGATTCCCAAAAATTGCTAAAGTTAGATTTGTTGCTGTTGTCAACAAGTGTTTTGGTGTTCTTGTGTAAGATTTTAACTTCAAATCATATTTTACTGCATTTCTAACGGTCTTGTTGTCTACCTCAAGTTCAATTGCCATTTTTCTCATGGATTTGGTTGGATCCTTTAGGATTTTGGATTTGAGAGCTTTAATAAAAGCTTTGGTACGTTTTTTGTTGCTTCCTCCACTTCCAGACTTCCTCCTAATAGTTTTGCTCATAGTCATTCTCTTCTTTCCATTATAAACAGTCTTTATGGACACTCCGACTATTTTTGAAATCTCCTTTGGTGTGACGAGTGCATTCAGCAAATCACACACTCTTTGACGTTTGTTTTCCTGATTACTCATATGGGCAAAAGTTTCTGAAAAGGTATGGATAATAGTGTTAGGTATGATTATGACATCAATATATGTTTGGTTTCAAAACAATTGACGTAGTGCCTGCTGAGAAAAAAACAACTAAATGTTCAATGTAAATTTTGCTTCCCCACCCTGTACATGTTTAAATGAAAAACTGAGGCTAAATATTGTTAAAATTATACTTATTTTTCCAGTTTGTTCATGTTATTCACATCTTTTGAAAGGATAGTTTTGTAGATGTGAACCTTTTCATGATGTAAATTCACTTGTTTCACTCTAAAACATACAGAGAAGTTTGGAGTTGACATATAATAAGAATTGGTTTTCATTTATGTGCCTGGAAAATGACATCCTGAAGAACACGGACTTCAACCCAATAATAATTCCTATGAGTATTTGTCATAGGGGCCCCAGTATACTTCTTTGCCCGGGGGCCCATAATGCTGTTAAGACGGCCCTGCCTAAAAAAAAAAAAAAAAAAAAAAAAATCTAGCCGTTGATACGCAGGAAGTGATGGGCTTTCACTGAAAATAAATGTCCAAAATAACCCGTCTGTAGTTTGAATATACAGTTTCTGGATGTGGAAACTCAGACGTAAATGTCTTGGCTGCTCTGTGCACTGAAGGCGGGTACACGTAACTGTAGTAGGTCACAGGAGTGGAAGCAAAAGCACCACTGGCTCATGTTTTAGGAAGACAGTTGAAAATGGATATGGAATAAATTGACTTCACCGCTGAACAAGTGTAAAACAGCCACGTCATGATTGAATGACAAGTGCGCAGGTTCTTTTTAATAAATGCAGTCCATCATTTAGCAGTGAAGATGATTAGACTGAAAAAAGTATAGCCTCCAGATCCTGAATGTTCAAGGAAAATCTACGGGAAAAGCAGCTGAGAGGTTTCTTTATCGTAGATAGGAAATTCAAGGCCACACTAATCCAAATATAAGTAGTGAATGACAGACTTCTACAATTTTACCCTTTAGAGTCCTGGATGTTCCCTCGTATCCAAATCACGGACTGATTTAAGACGACGTATCAGTCTTCAGATGTCAGAGTAATACTGTGAAGTCAATGGTGTTGAAAGGACAAGTAAAACCAGACTCATGATACGCAACAACAACGGAATGTTCACCAGTATTGTCATCTCTACAATAACTCACCTCCATCTGATGTCTTTGGTCATAAACCTGTTTGCACTTAAATGTCCTCTTAAATGATCCTAATAAATAAATAAATAAATACATACATACATACATAAATAAATGAATGTCATTTTGCACCTTCTCATTCTGAATATTACAGATTTATTTTGGCACATTACAGTTACTTTCCAGGTTACCCAGATCTTTTTTATACCTCTAATTTATCCCTTTGATGAGAATTATTTATTATTATTATTATTATTATTATTATTATTATTATTAATAAAATTAAAAGAATCTTAGTGAAGTTTTTTTTTTTTTTCCCTGAGTGTTTTTATTCTTCTTTAGGCATGAAAAAACACTGTAATTGAAATTTTTTTTTAATGAACCTTTTTTTTTTTTATGGTGTTACAAAAATGTCCACTCAGCTGGACAACATGTGTTTAATTTTTGAAGCAAAGAAACATGTATTTATAGTAAGTGTTCGAATACAGGGTGGGGAAGCAAAATTTACAATGAACATTTAGTTGTTTTTTCTCAGCAGGCACTACGTCAATTGTTTTGAAACCAAACATATATTGATGTCATAATCATACCTAACACTATTATCCATACCTTTTCAGAAACTTTTGCCCCTATGAGTAATCAGGAAAGCAAACGTCAAAGAGTGTGTGATTTGCTGAATGCACTCGTCACACCAAAGGAGATTTCAAAAATAGTTGGAGTGTCCATAAAGACTGTTTATAATGGAAAGAAGAGAATGACTATGAGCAAAACTATTACGAGAAAGTCTGGAAGATACTATTAAAGAAGAATGGGAGAAGTTGTCACCTGAATATTTGAGGAACACTTGCACAAGTTTCAGGAAGCGTGTGAAGGCAGTTATTGAGAAAGAAGGAGGACACATAGAATAAAAACATTTTCTATTATGTACATTTTCTTGTGGCAAATAAATTCTCATGACTTTCAATAAAGTAATTGGTCATATACTGTCTTTCAATCCCTGCCTCAAAATATTGTAAATTTTGCTTCCCCACCCTGTATATATCTTGTATTATATTGTACAGGTATTGTGTGTTTTGTGCTCCCTTAACAGTCTGTTATGTGTGTTATTTGTTACATTAGTGCCCTATCAAGTGTCTAACCATGTCTTTCTCCTGTAAATTTTTTTTTTTTTTTTTTTTTTAATTGCCTTTTTAATACTTGGCCAGGGGACCACAGATGAAAACTAGCCTTCTGGCTAATTCTGGCTTTTTTTTTTAACCATGTGTAATCATGTGTTTTATGAAATTGCATTGTCCCCTTTCAAATAAACTAAACTGAAACTGAAACCCATCATCAGAAAGTGATAAACTGTGTGGAAACTATGAAATACAAACATGTTCAGTGCAGGTAATCTGATGTTTTCTCATATTTTTTCATACTCTAACACCAGTTATTACTCACTTCATGGGGATAATATAAAAAAAAAAACAAAAAAAAAACTTTTTGTTTAAGAAAACTGTTTACTCTGCCCTACTAGAACGAGAAGGTGCTTGTCTAGCTTAGCAGATAGCTAACAGGTCCTCCAATAAACACCCAGGAGTCAGATGGACGTTTTGGGATATTTATGAAGGCTTTCACTTTACAGCATGAATTTTAACCTGTGAAACTGGAATACAAAAATAAAGAAAATGCACAGTATAACTGAATTGACCTCATAAAATACACAATCAGTAATCCATAGTAAAATGCACTAACATGTGACTTAGCATAGTTCCAGTAAAAACAAGCATTACCATTTTTAGCTGTAAACATTCATTCGATGAAATACTCTTTTTAAATTAACTACAGGCACACTATGTGAACATTATATAAACATACATGAACTTAACTGACTTACAGACATATCTTTGTCCAGGTTCCAAAAGAAGAATGAACGTAAAAGACAGAAATCAGCAGCAACTTAAAACAGCACATGTCAGAGATAGTGACTCAGCAAAACTGAAGAACAGCAGCTAATTAACTAAGTAGCACCTCCCCTACATTCTTAAAGGGACAGTGCCCCATTTCAAGTGGGGCAGCACACTGTTAATTATAGTGTAATAACAATTAGCAATTGGTTTCCACTAAAACATGTTACTGCAGATCATATTTATGAAGAACAGCAAAGTTACAGTAACAGTATGAACTGTGGTGTTTGGGATGATGCATAAGCGTCCAATGATTTGGCTCATATGGAACTGAAACAACCAAACCCATGAATATACAAGAGAACAGCTGGAGAAGAACTGTCCACTGGAGTGACCATTGTGCATGAAAGGGTTATTATGCATCATGACCGAAAGGACAAGCTCCAGATACAAGCGGTCAAAATCAATTTCCTCCATAGGGTGGCTGGGGGCACCCTTAGAGATAGGGGGAGGAGCTCGGAGTAGAGCCGCTGCTCCTCTACATCGAGAGGGGCCAGCTGAGGTGGCTTGGGCATCTGTTTCGGATGCCTCCTGGACGCCTCCCTGGGGAGGTGTTCCGGGTATGTCCCACCAGGAGGAGACCTCTGGGAAGACCTAGGACACGCTGGAGAGACTATTGTGGGCTGGCCTGGGAATGCTTCAGGATACTCCAGAAGAGCTAGAGGAGGTGTCTGGGGAGAGGGAAATCTAATAAGTGGAAGAAAATGAATGGATGGATGGATGAGTGAGTACGTAGGTATGTAGGTGGATGGATGGATGGATGGATGGATGGACGGATGATGGATGGATGGATGAGTGAGTACGTAGGTATGTAGGTGGATGGATGGATGGATGGATGGATGAGTGAGTATGTAGGTATGTAGGTGGATGGATGGGTGGATGGATGGATGGATGGATGGATGGATGAGTGAGTACGTAGGTATGTAGGTGGATGGATGGATGGATGGATGATGGATGGATGAGTGAGTACGTAGGTATGTAGGTGGATGGATGGATGGATGGATGGATGGATGAGTGAGTATGTAGGTGGATGGATGGATGATGGGTGGATGGATGGATGGATGAGTGAGTACGTAGGTATGTAGGTGGATGAATGGATGGATGGATGGATGAGTGAGTATGTAGGTGGATGGATGGATGGATGGATGATGGATGGATGGATGGATGAGTGAGTATGTAGGTTGTGATGGCTGTCGGCCATTTTGCCTGTGGTTCTCCTTGTTTTCCTCCATTTTAGCTCTGGTTGGCTCCACCCTGCTCGTTTGGCACACCTGGCCAGACCCTATATAAGTGTGCTGGAAACCAAAATGGCTCTCTCCCTCCTGCCTGCCTGATGACACCTGGGGTTCCCAGCTTGGCCGTCTGATTTTTGGTTTTGTTTGTTTGGTTCTTCTGGTTTCTTTGTTCTCACATGCATCCACACATCCTACACTTCACCACTGACTACTGATTTTTTGACCTGAGTAAGTTTGATTTGCTTATCTTTATTAAAATACATTATCTTTAATTGTCACTGTGCGGACCTTCCCTTCTTTTGTTATGCTCTCATACGAGCTGGGCATAACAAGGTGGATGGATGGATGGATGGATGAATGAGTACGTAGGTATGTAGGTGGATGGATGGATGGATGGATGGATGGATGAGTGAGTACGTAGGTATGTAGGTGGATGGATGGATGGATGGATGAGTGAGTACGTAGGTATGTAGGTGGATGGATGGATGGATGGATGAGTACGTAGGTATGTAGGTGGATGGATGGATGGATGGATGGATGGATGGATGAGTGAGTATGTAGGTATGTAGGTGGATGGATGGATGGATGATGGATGGATGGATGGATGAGTGAGTACGTAGGTATGTAGGTGGATGGATGGATGGATGAGTGAGTATGTAGGTGGATGGATGGATGGATAATTTATTATGCAAAGTGTATAGTATTTACTGTTGTGTTCTATTTTGCTGTCATCTATCTATCTATCTATCTATCTATCTATCTATCTATCTATCTATCTATCTATCTATCTATCTATCTATCTATCTATCTATCTATCTATCTATCTATCTATCTATCATGTTAAATATGACACCTGATTGTTATAAACAGTTGTTTATAAGTTTCTAAAAATGGTTCATTGAACCTGTTTGTCCATCATATTGTGACACCAGATTGTTTTGTAAACAGTTGTACATAGGTTTCCTAAAAAAAACTGCCTGAGACATTGCCTGTATTTTCATGTAAATTGTATTTATATATATGCCTGTTCTACATAATAAAAATAGTTCGTCCAAGGTGTTTTTTGGTAAAAAAGCAGAGTAAAGAATCTCACTTATTCCTACTGGGATTTCATGTTTTTTGTGCAATTTTAGGTTCAGTGTGACAATACAGCATGTCAACTGAAAAAATAAATTAATTAATTAAATAACTCGACAGTCATACAGGTGATGCTGTGCTGAAAGAAAATTATGCCAAACAAGGAAAACAGTTTTATAATGACAGATATAAAGATATTCAAAAACGGCCAAAATACACTCAGACTCCTACGGACTACTAGAATAATAAGAACTCTTGTCAACAGTGACTTTGCCACCAGGAGAAAAACACCTGACTACATCTAACTCCAAATCAGAATTTGTTGTGCGTTGCTAGAGGCGTTGCTTATGTAGCTCAACAATCCGACCACATTCAAAGAGAGAAAGCTTTTGTGCCTTTTCCATCAGGAGGTCCTGACAGTGTGAGTACCTGACAGAAAATGACACTGTATACATATTTTTTGTGCAGATTTTAGCTTTTAAAGGTCTTAAACTTTTGATCAGCTGATGAACAGAATATTTCAGTTTAATTGTGGTTTTCAATAAATTGCTTACTCAAATGTTTTTGTTGTATTTTTCATCTCACTCCTATTTCTTCTTTTTGCATTTTGAAACTCTACTTAGAACCATCTTAAGATCCAACAGTGCAAAATGTAAATTCATGCAATTTTTCAACTGATTTTAAAGGACTGATTTTTTGCTTTTAGTTTTTTTTTTTGTTTGTTTTGTTTTTTTTTGGGGGGGGGGGGGGTTACCTCTGCTCTCATTGCATTAATTCAGATGTGTTTGTGCCAAAAATGTAGCTGGAATACTTCAGAAGTTTCTCTTACATAGTGTAATCGAGTGTCTTTCATTACCTTCATTACCTGGAAAATCTCTGTTCCAGGGGCTATACACCCCTCCTGAGGTTAATGAAAATGAACAAAATTACGAAAACTAAAATTGTGAAAACATTTTTGTTAACTGAAATAAAAAAAATAAAAAAAACTCTAGTTAAAAGAAAAAAACAATAACTAACTGAAACTGTATTGTGAGCTTACAAAACTAACTAAAATGCATAAAAATTATGGATAAAATTCCCTTCGTTTTCGTCTTTGTCAGTGTCGGATTGCTATCAAATTGATTTACAGGGGTTGGACAAAATAATGGAAACACCTTCACCTCAAGATGATAATGCCCCAATCCATACAGCTAGAATAGTTAAAGAATGGCATGAGGAACATTCTAATGAAGTTGAGCATCTCGTATGGCCGGCACAGTCCCCAGACCTCAACATTATTGAGCATTTATGGTCAGTTTTAGAGATTCAAGTAAGACGTCGATTTCCACCGCCATCGTCTCTAAAAGAGTTGGAGGGTATTCTAACTGAAGAATGGCTTAAAATTCCTTTGGAAACAATTCACAAGTTGTATGAATCAATACCTCGGAGAATTGAGGCTGTAATTGCCGCAAAAGGCGGACCTACACCATATTAAATTATATTTTGTTGATTTTTTAAGGTGTTTCCATTATTTTGTCCAACCCCTGTATTTCGCTCCAGTAGTTTTAGCTAGCGGCACCATACAACACCTCACGGTCTGTCATGTCTGGTCACTGGTGGTTTCCAGTCGTCTTCTGGTCCCCATTCTACCTGGAACATACAGACTAAAGCTGGGACACAGCAGCACAGTCCTGTCTGGGGTTTACTTTAGTGATGTGCGGGGTCGGGTTTTTTGGGGTTTTTTTTCTCACTGTGTGTGCCTGAGTGACAGAGACAGAGTGGAGCTAAATGACAGCGTCAGTGTTGAACTAGCATCCAGGTAAAAACTGGAGAGTTTATCACCATGAAAAGACCCTCCAAGGCCTTAACTGCACAGTTTAGAAGAGGAGAAAAGAGGAGGATTAAAACTAATCCAATTACAGAGGTATGGAACCTGTTAGAATGTTAAAAAACGTTTGATGTTACTAGCTACAGCTAGCTGAACTGAACTGAAGCAAAGTTGGCTAATAATGGAACTGGAGATGATTAAGAGACGAGAGATCTGCTAAGGTGTGGTTTACTGATGATGGACTGGGTTATATATGTTTATAAGTGGTTTATATATGTTTCTACATGGTTTATTTATGTTTGTATGCAGTTTACTGCTGGTTAGCTGGTTTATGTGTTTCTATCTGGTTTACTGCTGGCTGCTTTGTGCATCTCCTCTCACGCTTTGCACATCTTCGCATTGTCTTCACGGAAGTGACATTGTGTATGGATCGAACCCCCCCTCTAACCTACTATAGGGAATTTATACATCATAATGTACAGTACAGGCCAAAAGTTTGGACACACCTTCTCATTCTTCGCATTTTCTTTATTTTCATGACTATTTACATTGTAGATTCTCACTGAAGGCATCAAAACTATGAATGAACACATGTGGAATTATGTACTTAACAAAAAAGTGTGAAATAACTGAAAACATCTCTTATATTCTAGTTTCTTCAAAGTAGCCACCCTTAGCTCTGATGACTGCCTTGCACACCCTTGGCATTCTCTTGATGAGCATCAAGAGGTAGTCACCTGAAATGGTTTCCACTTCATAGCTGTGCCTTGTCAGGGTTACTTAGTGGAATTTCTTGCCTTATTGATGGGGTTGGGACCATCAGTTGTGTTGTGCAGAAGTCAGGTTGATGCACAGCTGACAGCCCTATTGGACAACTGTTAGAATGCATATTATGGCGAGAACCAATCAGCTAAGTAAAGACAAATGAGTGGCCATCATTACTTTAAGAAATGAAGGTCAGTCAGTCTAGAAAATTTCAAAAACTTTGAATGTGTCCCCAAGTGCAGTCGCAAAAACCATCAAGCGCTCCAACGAAACTGGCTCACATGAGGACCGCCCCAGGAAAGGAAGACCAAGAGTCACCTCTGATGCTGAAGATAAGTTCATCTGAGTCACCAGCCTCAGAAATCGCAAATTAACAGCAGCTCAGATTAGAGACCAGATGACTACCACACAGAGCTCTAGCAGCAGACACATCTCTACAACAACTGTTAAGAGGAGACTGCGTGAATCAGGCCTTCATGGTCAAATAGCTGCTAGGAAACCACTGCTCAGGAGAGGCAACAAACAGAAGAGATTTATTTGGGCCAAGAAACCCAAGGAATGGACATTAGACCAGTGGAAATCTGTGCTTTGGTCTGATGAGTCCAAATTTGAGATCTTTGGATCCAACCGCCGTGTCTTTGTGCGACGCAGAAAAGGTGAACGGATGGATGCTACATGCCTGGTTCCCACCGTGAAGCATGAAGGGGGAGGTGTGATGGTGTGGGGGTACTTTGCTGGTGACGCTGTTGGGGATTTATTCAAGATTAAAGGCAACCTGAATCAGCATGGCTACCACAGCATCCTGAAGTGACATGCCATTCCATCTGGTTTGCGTTTAGTTGGACCATCATTTATGTTTCAACAGGACAATGACCCCAAACACACCTCCAGGCTGTGTGAGGGATATTTGACCAAGAAGGAGAGTGATGGAGTGCTGCGCCAGATGACCTGGCCTCCACAGTCACCGGACCTGAACCCAATCGAGATGGTTTGGGGTGAGCTGGACCGCAGAGTGAAGGCAAAAGGGCCAACAAGTGCTAAGCATCTCTGGGAACTTCTTCAAGACTGTTAGGAAACCATTTCAGGTGACTACCTCTTGAAGCTCATCAAGAGAATGCCAAGAGTGTGCAAAGCAGTCATCAGAGCTAAGGGTGGCTACTTTGAAGAAACTAGAATATAAGAGATGTTTTCAGTTATTTCACACTTTTTTGTTAAGTACATAATTCCACATGTGTTCATTCATAGTTTTGATGCCTTCAGTGAGAATCTACAATGTAAATAGTCATGAAAATAAAGAAAATGCAAAGAATGAGAAGGTGTGTCCAAACTTTTGGCCTGTACTGTACATGTGTTTGTGTCTCTGCTCAGTCAATGAGCCTCCCTAACCCAACCCCCAAATAAAGTGTCCAGAGTAACCCATATCTGTGCCTCACTAATTTCTTTGAATAGTATGTTGAGGAAGATAAAACATATGAAATAACTAAACGTAATACTAAAACTAAACTAAACTAAACTAAAACTAAGCATTCAGAAAAACCCCCAATGATTAATAAAAACTAGCAAACCTGCTCTAAAAACTAATTAAAACTAACTGAATTAGAGTAAAAAAAAGTCAAAACTAATTAAAACTAAATTGTAATTAAAAATCCAAAACTACTATAACCTTGACCCCTCCGCCTTAGCCCTTCCCCTCCATCTAACTGAGAATCGGGACAACACTATCCCTTCATGTGTACGTGCAAAACTGAAGGGTGGGGGGGGGGGCAAGGGGTGAATTGGGATTCAGCCTTACTATATTTCAATTCTGTAAATTCTACCTGATCAAAATTCAGACGACTTTCAATACATGAAAGAAAAACCTGGTGCAGTTCAGAGTGAAAAACTAGAATTTTCATCAGACCCCAGATTGGAGAACTCATTTCTGTATTCCCGTCAAAGCTCAGCTCTCTAGAATTAACAGCTTGGGATGTATTTGTACAAGTACTGTAATTTTCTGGGCAGCAAATGATGATCAGCTACTTGAGGACATGATGAAAGCAGATGAATGGATGGGCTGCACAATCACACTGATTCATTTTCTTCACTTGTACCTTGATTTTTTTTCAACCCAGTTTGGGTGATGTAAGGGATGATTTCTTTCAGATATTTCACAAATGGAAACCAGATACCAAAGGAATTGAGCCCAAACATGATGATGATGATGATGATGACGACGACTGTCAACCAAAAGTGTCTACTGATGTAAAATCTTAAATACATGCTGATCCATTAATCTGATTAATACATGTAAATAACTGGTGTAAAATACAGTTTTTTGGGTTTTTTTTTTATAAATATTTTTATTGAAAAGTATGGCACAACAAAGACAAACTCAACAATTCAGGCAATACAAATCTGACAAAAATATAATAGTCACTGTCCAACAAAAAAAAAAACAAAAAAAACAAACCTGAATTCAGAGCCACACTTGGCATTTTTCTTTTTTTTTTTTTTTTTTTTGAACAAGGTGTACAAAAACCAAACCCACAATGAAAATAAGAATAAATTATGAAAAAAAAAAAAAAAATTTTACCTTGAAAACCAAAAGTAAAATCACATATTTACAAGAAAGTAAATTCTGTACTAAAACGGATATGTGTTCATTTATTTATTCATTTTCTGAACCTACAGTTGGGATAGGCTCCATGCAAAGAATATATACATATATATATAAATACAAAAAAACCAAACAAAAACAAAAAAATTAGACACTCCCACATGCACCCAAAAACAAAACAAAACAAAACAAAAAAACAAAAGGGATGGGGGGGTGGGGGGGTCCATTAATCACAAGAAAAGGAAGGAAGTGATTCAAAGAAAGTGGGGAAGGGCTGCCATTTATTATAAAACTTAGAAGGGTTGGCTTTCAAAGAGTACCCAATCAGTAATAAGTAAAAAACAGTTTGTCGTCTTTTCATGGTCATCAGATATGACCCATTTGGACGTTCAGAGGCTCCGTAGTTACCATGGAAACACTGTCATCTTTTACAACATTGATTCACCAGTAAAACCCATGAAGTTGGATCGATGACAGTGGATGGACACACTGCGTTTATGTTCAGTTCATGATGTATTTTACCAAAAAAAAAAAAAAAAAATCACTTCATTGTCAGTTTTGTTCTGTTTTGATATAATTACACTGGGTGACAAAAAAATATTTTTTGCTTTATCTCCACAAAGTCACCCCACAGCTTAATATTGGGAGAATGAATGTTGTTTTTTTTTTACATGTTCACATAATTTAAAATCCTGAAATAACATTTAGACTCAGTATGTCTGATTTCGTCAACATCAGGTGGTTTCCTCCAGTCGCAGTTTGTAGTGTTTTTGTTTTTTTGTTTGTTTTGTCCATTGAAATACTTTTTTTGCTGCCTATGCATAAAAAAAAAAAAAAACTTTTGCAGCTTTAAAATTGAAGATTTGCTCTGCTGAAATAATTCTGCCATTGTGTGACTACTTTACTCCTCCTTTCTGCCTTTCTGTCTGATTATATTTTCAAACTGTTCAGTGTGAAATCTCCAAGGTGCAGTGAACACACTGGAAGTAACATCTTTTACTGTCTTTCTTCTCTCTTTCATTTTAATGTAAAAACTCACTTCCTCCTGTTCAGCTCTTCAACTAAAACCCTTCAACCCTTACAGTATTTTGCCCAGGCCTTGAAACTACTGCGAACTAAACCAATTAAAGGATTTTGTTTCCCTTTACCAGAATGACACTGGATAGTGTCAGTTGAGATATAAAAAACTATTTTACTACTTTATTGGCATAAATGGAGGTATGTAATAGTACAGAGAAAACCATCTTTTTATGAAGTTCATTCATTTATTGAGTCATTTGGTGCAGTGGAGTCATATCAGCCTCATAGTATAACACTGGGTTACAAAAAAATGTTTTTTGCAAGTTGTCTAGGTTTTTTCAACTGAATTACGACCATTTTGCACCGCTAAATCCAAAAATGACATCTGTTTTTCTCAATCAGCTCAGGCTTTTTTGCTAATTTGATTTTGAAAAATTTGATCTTCTCACAAAATATAATAATTAATACCAAAATAAGATTGGTAAGCACATTTTATGAAACTTGTGCCTTGATTCCTGTTAGGTACAATGGTGTATTCACCGCAGACGCAGCAGAATACGTATTTATGTTTATTTGGTATACTTTTGTGAGTTTTGTATTTTTTGTGATCAATATATAAGCTTTGTGCACTAAGTTTGTACCAAGGTTAAAATAGTTTTGGATTTTTCATTATAGTTCAGTTTTATTTAGTTTTGACTTTTTTTTTTCTCTAATATTTCAGTTAGTTTTAATTCGTTTTTAGAGCAGGTTTTCTGGTTTCTATTACACTGGGTTACAAAAAAATGTTTTTTGCAAGTTGTCTAGGTTTTTTCAACTGAATTAGGACCATTTTGCACCGCTAAATCCAAAAATGACATCTGTTTTTCTCAATCAGGTCAGGTTTTTTTTTTTTTTTGCTAATTTGATTTTGAAAAATTTGATCTTCTCACAAAATTGATTACATTTTTGTGACTTTATCAGTTGATTTTTTTCATATAGTTCTTACCCAAAATAGGTTTTAAGACAAAAAAAATCATTTTCTAACAGGATTCTTGTTAGGTACAATGGTGTATTCACTGCAGATGTAGCAGAATACGTCAGGCTTATTTTTGCAAGATCTTCTAGTCGAACCCATTTCATTCACCTGTAATATTAAAAAAAAAAAAAACACATTAATCATAAATTGGCAAAAGTAAAATCTTCAGAACTCATTTATTGCAAGAAATATGAAAGAATTTTGTATCATATGATGTGAAAATGCCCATAAATGTAAGCGAAAATGTTAAAAAGCCAATATGTAGCATAGTTCAGAAAGTTGACCTGATTGAGCAAAATTAATGTGATTTTTGGATTCAGCATACCAAAATGATCCTAAATCAGCTAAAAAACTTGAACATTAAATTTGTTGTTGACCAGTGTAATTGGTGTAAAATACAGTTTGTCATCTTTTCATGGTCATCAGATATGACCCATTTGGACATTCAGAGGCTCCGTAGTTACCATGGAAACACTGTCGTCTTTTACAGCATTGATTCACCAGTAAAACCCATGGAGTTGGATCAATGACAGTGGATGGACACACTGCGTTTTTGTTCAGTTCATGATGTATTTTACAAAAAAAAAAAAAAAAAATCACTTCATTGTCAGTTTTGTTCTGTTTTGATATAATTACAGTAGGTTACAAAAAAATATTTTTTGCAAGTTGTCTAGGTTTTTTCGACTGAATTAGGACCATTTTGCACCGCTAAATCCAAAAATGACATCTGTTTTTCTCAATCAGGTCAGGTTTTTTTGCTAATTTGATTTTGAAAAATTTGATCTTCTCACAAAATTGATTACATTTTTGTGACTTTATCAGTTGATTTTTTATGTAGTTCTCACCCAAAATATGTTTTAAGAGAAAAAAAAATCATTTTCTAACAGGATTCCTGTTAGGTACAATGGTGTATTCACCGCAGATGTAGCAGAATACGTTTTTGCAAGATCTTCTAGTCGAAGACATTTCATTCACCTGTAATATTAAAAAAAAAACATTAGTCATAAATTGGCAAAAGTAAAATCTTCAGAACTCGTTTATTGCAAGAAATATGAAAGAATTTTGTATCATATGATGTGAAAATGCCCATAAATGTAAGCAAAAATGTCAAAAAGCCAATATGTAGCATAGTTCAGAAAGTTGACCTGATTGAGCAAAATTGATGTGATTTTTGGATTCAGCACACCAAAATTATCCTAAATCAGCTCAAAAAACTTAAACAATAAATTTGTTGTTGACCAGTGTTATTATTATATATTACCCCTCTATCTCGTACTAAATTAAAAATGATGGGTTTCCTGGTGTGTCCACACATACCACGACATGTTTCTTCTTCGCTTGTTGTAACATAAGTCAACATCGGTTTTTTTAATTCACCTGACTCTAGTTTCAATTAAAAAAAAAAAAGTGTTTGAATGCAAAAAATTTATATATTTACAATCCAAAAAATTGCATTTGAACACTTTTTTTCTTTGACTGAAGTGATTTTTTTTTATTGATTTTTTTTTTTTTTTTTTTGGTAACAAACAACTAATCTACCTTCATAACACTGGGTTATAAAACAATGTTTTTTGCAAGTTGTCTGGGTTTTTTCAACTGAATTAGGACCATTTTGCACCGCTAAATCCAAAAATGACATCTGTTTTTCTCAATCAGGTCAGGTTTTTTTGCTAATTTGATTTTGAACAATTTGATCTTCTCACAAAATTGATTACATTTTTGTGACTTTATCTTGGTCACCAAGTCTAATACCAAAATAAGATTGGTAAGCACATTTTATGAAACTTGTGACTTGATTGCTCTTAGGTACAATGGTGTATTCACCGCAGATGTAGCAGCATACGTCAGGCTTATTTTTGCAAGATCTTCTAGTCGAAGACATTTCATTCACCTGTAATATTAAAAAAAAACAACACATTAATCATAAATTGGCAAAAGTAAAATCTTCAGAACTCGTTTATTGCAAGAAATATTAAAGAATTTTGTATCATATGATGTGAAAATGCCCATAAATGTAAGCGAAAATGTTAAAAAGCCAATATGTAGCATAGTTCAGAAAGTTGACCTGATTGAGCAAAATTAATGTGATTTTTGGATTCAGCACACCAAAATGATCCTAAATCAGCTCAAAAAACTTAAACAATAAATTTGCTGTTGACCAGTATTATTACTACAGCCCAACTGATATGGGATTTTTGGGGCCAATACTAATACCAATATATTGGTGGATAAATGAAATAATAACAAATTACTACCAGGAGTTGAACATTCAAAAACTATTCATAGTAAGGGAAGGGGGTGATGAATTAAGAGAACAACAGAATTTCAAAAGTTTAAAAGTGAGAACGACAAAGAGAAGATTTTGTGTTTCAATTTGTGGAATAAAAGTATGAAACAGACTGAAGGTGGAGTTTAAAGAATGTCTGAACATCAGTCAACTTAAAAAGAGGTTTAAAGAGATGGTCTATACACGGTACAAAATTGAAGATGGTGCTTGAGTATGAACACATGGGTACTGGTTTTTCTTGGTTTTTTTTTGTTCGTTTTTTTAGCCGACTGGCCGTAAGCTATTGTCGTCATGCGGCGTCCGTCGTTGTCGTCTGTCCTTGTCTGTTGTTGTCTGTCATCCGTTACAAAAATTTGAATCATCTTCTTCTCTGAAACTACAATTCTGATTGACTTCAAACTTGGTATACAGCTTCTTTATGATGATGTCAACAAAAGTTAGCGAAATTATTTGAAAAATTTCCCGATTATAAGAGATAGGAAGTGGATCGATGCAATAACTCAGGAAATATAAATGATATCCAGTGTAAATTTCTACAGTCCAGCCCTGATGGGGAGATGACCAAAACATAATGTCCACATGCTGATCAGGATCTTCTTCTGGATCCGGGAACTTACGGAAAATTTAACATGGGCTCTTATGGGGAAAACATTTCAATCGTCTTTTTCTCCAAAACTCCAGTTCTGATTGACTTCAAACTTGGTATACAGCTTCTGTATGATGATGTCAACTCGAGGTATGAAATTATTATGATCCGGATCTGATTCTGGATTTGGTGTGACTTTGAAAAAATTTCCCATTATAAGAGATAGGAAGTGGATTGATCCAGTAAATCAGTATCAATGATATCAAGTTGGAATTTGAATTTTTTACCGATCTGATTGGAATATGACCAAAACATGGGCTATTTCTGTAATATAATACATACACATAACTGGGTGATAATAAATGGCATCTGGATACATTTCCCAAAGCTTTTAATTTGGTCGGTAAGCTACAGGGCCATTGGTCCTATTTTTTTTATTTTTTTTTTTTTATGTGTGTGTCGATTTGTTTATGTTTTGTTTGATTGCTGTTGTTCATTTTGTCTTATTGTTCACTTTGTGTATTCATTTTATGTTGCTTTCAAGGATGTATGTATGTATTTATTTATTTTGTACTTTTCTGTCATGTCAGTATAGGTCTGTATGTAAGTATGTGTATGTGCATGTGAAGATGATAAGGGACATGTTAAATTCTGGTGTTCTCTTTTCTAACAGTAAATATGATTAAATGGTGTTGATGTTTTCAAGATGCAATTTTCAACTTACATTTCTTAAGCAATTTACAATATAAAACTATATTATGATATTTTTCATTATTGTTTTGTATCCTAGACCCCTGTTAGAAAAGAAACACCTGAATTCAACGTGTCCAAATCCTTTTGTCCATGTAATGTCTGACTTTGGCAATTATCCCTGTAAAGCCTGAACCATTAAATTGTTGACAGAAAATTCCAGTTCTTTGAAACTGGAGCTTTTATTCGTCCTTCTGAACAACCCAAACACTTTTTTTTTTTTTTTTTCAAATATCAATTTCCATGTATGAGTTTCAATTTTGTATCATATTTGATACATCAGGTCTCAATGCTCAAATATTATTATTTTTGAACAAACAAAAACACAACACAAATATGTCTTTTAAAATTGGCGAACCTCTCCCTCCTTCCTCATTAATGGCAGTCTTGTAGTATCACGGGAAAGGCCTCTGGTGAATGAATTCCTCCCCCGGATTATCTGTGTATTGAATGTATCTAATTGTATACATCAGGTTTTTCAAGACAAAAATGTCACACTGATCATGTAGAGGGCTTCAAAACTCATGGATCAAATATGATACGTTTGGCGTTATAGGGTTATTTTATAAGGATAACATAATGTTAGATGGTTAGATGTTACTTTCAGCTGTTAAAATACATCAGCATATATTATATGAATAAAACCTAATTATATTCCCTTGTCTGTAAACAGGATTAGATGACTCATGTCAGATAGATTTTCATCGCTGATAGTGGTGAAAATAACTCCTCATGATGTCATGTCACTACTTTATTGTTCTGACTGACATTTATTTTACTGCAGAAACACCAAATCTCACATTTAAAGGTACATTTGAACACTTCATAAAGCAGTAAAGCAACAGCTGTTGCTGGTTTGCTCGTAGAAAATCTTCAATTTCATACAAAGCTGGAGCTGATCCCTTATGTTTTCAACAGCAATATCTGTTTACCAGACATGGAAGAAGCGCTCAGATCCTTTACTTTCGTACAAGTAGAAATGTCACAGTGCAGATACACTCACCGGCCACTTTATTAGGTACACCGATTCAGCTGCTTGTTCATGCAAATACGTAATCGCCCAATCACACGGCACCAACTCAGTGTATGTAGGCATGGTCAAGATCAAACCATCAGACCAACAACAGCATCAGACTGGGAAGGACAGGTGATTGAAGTGACTGTCCAACAAAACCATGTCAAAGGTTTATAGAGAATGATTTGAAAAGGACCGAATATCCAGTGAGCTGCAGTTTGTCTGAATGAAAACGCCTCATGAATACACGAGGTCAGAGGATAACAGCCATGACACAAACCTAACCTCATCTCACACTGATTTCTTGAACATGACCATGAGTTCACTTTCACTTTCTCAAATGTCCTCCTCAGACACCAGATCTGAATCCAATAGAACACCGTAGGGATGCAGGAGAACGAGGGTTTGGCATCATGAAAGTGCAGCTGACAATTTTTTTTTTTAATTTATCTTTTTTTGAGCAATGTCACAGTACATACAAAGGAGTGGAATTCCATTATACATTGCCTTTTATATAATTTTCTCCCCATGCCCAAACCAACCCCAAGGCCCTCCCAGAAGGGGCAACAGAAGGAATATAAGAACATTATAATAAAGTCTCTGCGTGGTAGAAAATCAATTAAGTACAAGCAGTTACAAATCTGTGATATACAAAAATATTAACTGAGCCAACGGAAATAGAAGAGAATAAAAATAAATTAAGAAAAAAAAAAAAAATAGACATAGCTTGTAGATACATGTGCCTACTTTAAATTATTAGGCATTACATAGATATACACTATACTGCCATAAGTACTGGCTCACCCATCCAAATAATCAGAATCAGGTGTTCCAATCACCTCCATGTCCACAGGTGTATAAAATCCAGCACCTAGGCATGCAGACTGCTTTTACAAACATTTGTGACAGAATGGGTCGCTCTCAGGAGCTCAGTGAATTCCAGTGTGGAACTGTGATAGGATGCCACCTGTGCAACAAATCCAGTCATGAAATTTCCTCACTCCTAAATATTCCACAGTCAACTGTCAGCTGTATTATAAGAAAGTGGAAGTGTTTGGAAACAACAGCAACTCAGCCACAAAGTGGTAGGCCACGTAAACTGACGGAGTGGGGTCAGCGGATGCTGAGGTGCATAGTGCGAAGAGGTCGCCAGTTTTCTACAGTCAATCACTACAGACCTCCAAACTTCATGTGGCCTTCAGATTAGCTCCAGAACAGTGCGCATAGAGCTTCATGGAATGGGTTTCCATGGCCGAGCAGCTGCACCAAAGCCATACATCACCAAGTGCAATGAAAAGCGCCGGATGCAGTGGTGTAAAGCACGCCGCCACTGGACTCTAGAGAAGTGGAGGCGCCTTCTCTGGAGTGACCAATCGCGCTTCTCCATCTGACAATGTGATGGACTCGTCTGGGTTTGGCGGTCGCCAGGAGAACGATTCTTGTCGGACCGCATTGTGCCAAGTGTAAAGTTTGGTGGAGGGGGGATTATGGTGTGGGGTTGTTTTTCAGGAGCTGGGCTTGGCCCCTTAGTTCCAGTGAAAGGAACTGGGAATGTTTCAGCAGACCAAGACATTCTGGACAATTCCATGCTCCCAACTTTGAGTTGGGAGCAGTTTGGAGCTGGCCCCTTCCTCTTCTAACCTGACTGTGCACCAGTGCACAAAGCAAGGTCCATAAAGACATGGATGACAGAGTCTGGTGTGGATGAACTGGACTGGCCTGCGCAGAGTTTTGACCTCAACCCCATAGAACACCTTTGGGATGAATTAAGAGTGGAGACTGAGAGCCAGGCCTTCTGTCCAACATCAGTGTGTGACCTCACAAATACACTTCTGGAAGAATGGTCAAAAATTCCCATGAACACACTCCTAAACCTTGTGGACAGCCTTCCCAGAAGAGTTGAAGCTGTTATAGCTGCAAAGGGTGGACCCACGTCATATTGAACCCCATAGACTAGGAATGGGATGGCACTGAAATTCACATGCGAGTCAGGGCAGGTGAGCAAATACTTTTGGCAATATAGTGTATCAAAATAATTGGTAGACAGAAGTGCAGCTGACAAGTCTGTGTGATGCTGCGATGATCATGTAAGTATGGACCAAAACCTCTGAGGACATTTACAGCACACAAATGACGGCAGTTCTGAAGGCAAAAGGGGTCCGACAAAGGCCGATGAGTGTAAATCCTGATTTTCAAATGCTGTATGTAGCTTTTCAACATTCAAATATTTAATTAAAGAATATGATAGCAGCAAATATGGCTTTTGGACAAGAAGCTAGCCTTAAAATAAATGCAACAAATACCAATGGCATGTTGATTTCACACCCAGTGTCCTTATACTCAGGATGAAGCATTTGATCTCACATACCCCTTTTCCACCAAACTGGTTCCAGGGTTGGTCCGCAGCCGATGCCTGACTTAGCACCAGTTCTTTGTGTTTCCACCACCCAAGCACCGGCCAAACCGGTTCCAAAGTGGTTCCAAACAGGTTCCAGGCAAGCACTATCTTCAAGCTGGGCTTAACTGGGGCCAGACTAAGACCCGATGACATAACCCCCTGCGTCATTGTTGGGGGGGGGGGGGGGGTTTACAGACCCAAACAAGATCAGTGAAAGCTACGGACCGGCATTTTTAAAACTACAATCAGCAGAGTTTTTTTTGGCTCTTTTAGAAAATAAATCGACATGAGAATCGGCCAGGCCTCTGGGGTGTTTCACACTTTAACCCTTTAACCCCTGAAGTGTCTGTGGTGAGCATTCTGAATGTATTATATAATTTAAATATTCACAACAATTCAACTGTTTGCTGTATGGAAAAAATTTAAACCATGCTGACAGAATAGACGTTATTCTTTCCATAGACATAGTCTGAGCATGCTCAGTGCAACCCCTGCTACCTGTGTAATAGGGTGAAAAACACAGAGCAGTGAGTAGTCGCTTTTCCATTGACCCTCAAATTGTGTGAATATAACTTGAGCATAAAAATTTGCCTAATGGAAAAACGACAATTTCACCAAAACTCTCGGTTTGTGCGCTGGCAAGAGGTGGTTTTTCGGGTGTAGCGCAATTTGTATATCACAGAAAACAGCAATGGAAAGACCTTTTTCCGCAACTAGAGTCACATGAATTAAAAAAAAAAAAAAAAGATATTGACGGACGTTATAACAAGAGAAGAAGAGGAGTTTTAAAAGAAACATGGCGCGGTATGTGTGGACACACCATGAAACTGAATCATTTTTTTAATTTAGTATGGGATAGAGGGGTAATATATAATAATTAATATATCTGTAAATCAACATGATATGTATTTTCATCACCATGTTTATTCCATGACTTCTCATGTAATCTCACAAAGATAAATAAACAAATCATAACATTTGTGATTTAATGGAAAAAACGACATTACACACTTATCTTTTTTCGAGATTTTGTAAATATCTGTAAAGTTTTGCATATATGTATAATGGAAAAGCAACTAGTGAGACCAACTCACTTTAAGGTAGATGGTTTTATTTGCAGCGTTGCTGTGATTTTCCTTTGCGTTTTTTTTTTTTTTTTTTTACCGTGTTTTTACTGAGTTTTGACCGTGTAACTGCTTCTAGGAGTTCAACCAGGTGCCAAAAAGCAGCTGCACTGATTTAGAAAAAACAAACCCCAAAACAAAAACTATTGGGGCCAAATTCAAATCCTTGTTCTGTGTGTTCCAGTTCACAGATCATGTTCAACATCCTAAATCTCTTCTTGATGTCCATTCTGAGTGTCTTATTTAGTAAAAACCTGTCAAACTTCAATTCCTCTCCTTGTCTTTTTCTGTTATTCCTCCTGTTTTGAGCCTAAAACACACAGTAAAACAAAACCACTGAAGAAAAGGAACACAAACACATACTGACAGCAGTCTAATCCAACAAAGTGGAAGTGCTGCTGGGTCTTCTTCTTGGTGATTATCCACAGGTGCTCTTTGGAAACTTGTGGTGTGTCTGGTTATTTAGAGCAAAAAAAAAAAAAAAAAAATCCACATTAGCATGCTAGATTTTAAAAAATACATCCAAGGCACACTGTAGGATTTGTGTAAAAATAAAATGCCTTTATTAATTCATGGCAGTCTTTAAAACACAGCCAACGTGTTGCGACCTCTGGTCTTCATCAGGGGGTTTTTCACTAGTGAGTTGCACACCTTCATACAATCACTTTAATAACCTGAAGGAGGGAGGTGTGAGGGAAAAAAAACAAAAAAAACAAAAACATGCACACAGACATACATAAACATATGCACTCACATACACATATATACACAAAAAAAGGAGAAAAAGACAATAAATAAATAAATAAATAAATAAACAAACACATATATATATCAAATAGAATAAAAATAAATCAATAAACCAAACAAACAAAAAAAAAAGTATTTAAAAAAAATGTGGTATACATATATATACACATACGCACATACATACATACACATACATACTGTATACACACACACACACACACATATGTATATATATATATATATATATATATATATATATATATATATATATATATATATATATATATATATATATATATATGTCGAGGCCCAAAACGGAATCCAGAATGGAATTCTATTCTAGGCCGGCCTAGAATGGAATCCTGCTGCTATAATGTTATTTTTATACCATGTTTAATGCAAATGATCCATAATTCCATAATTTGTCATAATTTTACATTTTCAGTCTTACATACCTTGAGTAACTATTGTCAATTTCACTGTACCATATATTGGTGGGGAGTACCACTAGGTTCTATTTGTAAATAAAGTGTATTATAGTTTAGAATTAAAATGTTGTTTGTTTCATTTTTTTTTCACATATTTGCAAATTCCATGTATTGATTTTTGTAATAATTTAGATCATTTGCATTAAACATGGTATAAAAATAACATTATAGCAGCAGGATTCCATTCTAGGCCGGCCTGGAGTAGAATTCCATTCTGGGCCGGCCCGATTCTGAATCGGGCCAGATTCCGTTTTGGGCTTCGACATATATATATATATATATATATATATATATATATATATATATATATATATATATATATATATATATATATATATGACCTGTCAAACTTCAATTCCTCTCCTTGTCTTTTTCTGTTATTTCACCTGTTTTGACCCTAAAACACACAGTAAAATAAAAGGAACACAAACACATACTCACAGCAGCTTATATGACACTGAAACAGATGACAATTTACAGCAGCAAGTTTACCTGGAATAATGTCTCAGGGGTTAAAGGGTTAAACAACACCTGGAAGACGTGAAGAATCACACTTGATCAAGGTCTTTGAATGGGCTGTCCCATCAGTACTATTATATGGCTCCTTCATTTTATGGACCTGAAAGAACAACTTCAGCGTTTGGAAAGTTTCCAGTGTGCCTGTCTTTGGTGAAGGTGACGTGGTAAGACTGTGTTTCAAACAAGGGAATACGGCTCCAGACTGACTGCCCTCAGCTCCACATAAGACTGTTTCTCAGCTGGATGTGCTTTCTTGGTCATGTTACATGGATGGACATATCCCATCTCCAAAGACATTTACTGGAACTCCTACCACCCACCCATGGCCATCATGGTGTAGGTTGGACCCATATCAACACCATACAGACCAGTGGCAGATGGTGAAATAATTTTTTAGCGACAGTATCTAAGTCAGTTTTCAGCTGCACTATAACCACATATCACCACTAAGTACATGCACCACTATTTTAAAATATTAATTTAAATCAAAAATACACAGTATGTGTCTTCAGTCACGTATTTCTTATATGTAAATTTTATCCGTCTATTCTTCAAACATGCACATTTTTCTATGACTATTGTTAAAGTCAGACATGTCCCTGACAAGTGTGTTTTCCATTGATAATATGGACAATGTATGTAGACCAGAGGTGAAGGTAGTGCCAGTAGATCACATGGTATTGAAGAAATAGAAAATCAACATAAGGGTTAAAACATAACAATGAAAGCACCTGTGGAGGGGGAGTCAAACCCCCGCCTCCTGTATTGAAGCCAATAGTGTTGAAGTCAACAGTGTTACCCACTGAGCTATCAAGCTACTAAACTTATTTGTAGCTTAGTAGTATTACTTACAGACCTGTTCTGTGATTGTGTTTCTGAGGAAGGTCTTGATTCTTTTCGGGATGTGACGTTTACTCCTGTGGGTGGTGCTGGGGTGCAATTTTTTCACCCTGAGGTTCTCCTATCACCTGTATTAGAGGGGGTCTACTGAGCATATTTTATTTATAACAAAAATCTATTAAACAGAGAGCCTCAGGCGCAGATTATCACCGCAAACAGGAAACATGTGACTTAACTGCTCGCTAAATGACCAAAAACATTTTTAAACTACGTTTGAATGTAGAATGTACACAGTACTCACTGTCTGTATCATGTATAGCTTCATTTATTTAAATATGAATGTTTTTAGGGATGCACCGATACCACGTTTTTCCAGACCAAGTACCAGTACAAGTACTTACATTAGAGTATGTGCCGCTACTGTGTACCAATATGAGTACTTAAGAATACCATTCCAGTTCTTCGTTCCTTTTGAAAATGTGTTTTACTACCTCCACCAGGAGGTATTGTGATCACTTTGCTTTGTGTGTTTGCGTTCGTGCGCATTTGTTTGTTTCTTTGTTAGCAAGATAACTCAAAAAGTTATGGGCAGATTTTCATGAAATTTTCAGGAAATGTTGATACTGGCACAAGGAAGAAATGATTAAATTTTGGTGGTGATCGGGGGGGGGGCAGATCTGTCTTGGCGGAGGTCTGCGCTGTCCGAGTGCTTTTCTTGTTGTCGTTGTCATTAGTCTGACTGGAACAAAGTGCTGCTACTGACATTTAATGCATTGGAATGGGCGTTTCTCAATTAATCCACCAGAGGGCGCCACTCTTAACTAACCATGCTGGACAAATACCACAAAGAAAAGTAAAGTTTTTTGAGAAAAAGAAGAAAGTCAGTAATAATAAACATGGAGACAACACAGGTAACACTAATGTGGATACTAATGTTGATGTTGATATTGATGAGGGCAGTTGTCATAAATATGTCAGTCGTTTTTCTCTAACTCACACAGTCGCTCTTTGAACAGATCTTCTACCTCCATGGTTCCTGCTGGTATTCTCCGTCTGGGTATGCATTCACGAGCACCTGGAAAATGGATGGAATGTACGCAGAGGATGGATAGAACGCTCCATCTGTATCCGTCTGTGTCTTTAACATTACTTGCAATAACCGTTACTTTTGTCACCGTCATTTATTTTGAAAAATCTCCAGACTGCTGACATTACTCCTCCGCCGCGTACCTGCTGTACTTAACGGTGAATGTCATGCTGCCATAAGTAGTATCGGTGGGGTTGTATCGGAGTACTTTTACGAGTACGAGTACAAGTACACATGCTGAGTATCGGACCCGATACCTGATACTGGTATCGGCATTGGTGCATCCCTAAATGTTTTATAAAATTATTTTAGGTGATTCCTATCATCTTCTTCTTCTTCATATGAGACAGGTGGGGTGACGCCATAGCACCCTCTATTCATGACCTGCCACCGGAAAAAATGTCCAACCACTCCTGGTAGAAGGCGGTGACATCCACCTGGCCTGTTTAGCTGCTCAAGACAGAAAATCCTGAAGGTTTCGGTCCTAAACGCCTTCAGGGAAAATGAGCAGGTCGACCCACAGCAGTGATGATGACTTCAGCAACAGTAACAACCAACATCTATGTTCTATATGTTGTAAACTTATGAACTTATATAATATATGTCAAATACAGTGGCGGCTGCTCGTCTTACAGAGAGGGGAAGCTCATTGTCAGCTCACATCAAAAAAATTGTCAAGTTATTTGAATGTAAATTCGGCCTTCTGTTCCTTTTTAAGAAAATGGTCAGTGACCTTATGGTACCAAGAATGCTTCTTTTCCAGAAAATGTTGAAATTATGTTAAATTGAAACAAGGAAGTGCAATGAGTGTGTTTTATTTACAGTGCAAGAAATGAACAAGTAATTTCGTAGTGGTTTCTCTCTCGATTTCACAGCAGAATGTGCGACGGTATTAAACTGAACTGTGTCAGTGAAGGAGTAGATCTCAAAATAGCTGTCAATCAAACGGGATTCAGCCTTTTGACTGATCCTCCAATCAGCACGTGGAAGCCCGGCGTCCAGCCCGACCGAGCTCCACCCACAGCTCCATTCACCCCAGAGACACTGAGCATCCGGGGGCAGGACAACATTGTGACATTTATCCAATTAGCGTCCAGTTTTGAGTCAATGAAAAAAACTGTTCCACTCAGTCCCATTGAAGTGCATGGACGCTGAGCGTCTACGGGCAAATACACTGAGCAGAGATCGAATGAGAAAACAGCGCAGCGGGAATGTAGGAGAAGTGAACAACATCGAGTCCATTGATTTGTGATAAAGCTGATTCTGTGAGATGAACGTGTTCTAACACATTTGTAGTCAATGAAATGTCAACACAACCGAACATATTTAACCATTTAATTTTCATAATTTTAGGGGAAGCCGAGCTTCCCTTGCAGTCTATGAGAAATCGTCTCTGGTCAAATATGTCCAATGTTGTTCACATCCACAGAACTCTGTAGGTCTGGTCATATATCAGTGGTGTCATTTACTGAGCTGACGTTAACATTTCACGTTACATTCTCTACAGTGAAATGACATCATGTGAATCTACATCAAGAAACATAATATGTACGAAACTGTAATCTGCTTTCTTGGGTTTCCTCTGAGTGACGAAGTCCAGGCATGCAGTGCATATGTTTAGAGCTTTTATTGTAAAGGTAATAATAGAAATGTTGGATCAGCAACACACTGCAGCTGAAGTCTTTTTCTCAGGCTGTGACTCAGAGACACGCTGCAGTGGAAAATACAAACTGTTCAAGGTGTTTCAATGAAATGTACTTGAAAGAAACAAAAGTAAACGTCAGTTATAATAGGAAATTGTTACATAAATATATATATATATATATATATACACATATATATATATATATATATATATATATATATATATATATATATATATATATATATATATATATATATATGTATAAATGTCATTTATTTTGTTCATGGTTGTGCATTTCATCAGCAGACATTCAGTAATCATCAGGTGAACAAACATTTGCACATCCATGCTCAAAAAGGAGCAGGATGAAGAAAATCGTATATTTCCTGCCCCCTTCTAAATAATAATAGCCTTAATGGTTAGCTATACACAACTAGCTATAAAATCCTACTGTATAAAGTCAGACAAACCAAAAAAAATACATCCAAAGATAATACAAAATTAATACAAAACCAAGTGCAAAACTATATGTCCAGGAAGTACAGAACAAACAAGAAAAGCACTCGGAGAGCGCAGACCCCCGCCAAGACAGATCTGACCCCCCATGTTTGTTTGTTTGTTTGTTTGTTAGCAAGATAACTCAAAAAGTTATGGACGGATTTGGATTAAATTTTCAGGAAATGTTGATACTGGCACAAGGAAGAAATGATTAAATTTTGGTGGTGATTGGGGGGGTGGGGGTGGGGGCCACTGATCGGCCTTGGCGGAGGTCTGTGCTGTCTTTTCTACAAAAGCACTCGGACAGCGCAGACCTCCGCCAAGGCCGATCAGTGGGAAAAAGAAAATATACTTGTTTTAATAAATGAATGCCATTGAGGAACTGGTTAAACTTGCTGGGGGTAAAAATTTTGAGCTCTGGGGTTGAAGATTAGAGTCTGTGACCTTGAAATATAATATTAAGTAAATAATATCAAAACAGAAAAAAGTCATGAAAACATACTGTGCATTTATTTTTTCAACTTCATGAACATTATCACAACACAAGCGTGTATAATAAGCTGAAAGACGTGAGAAGGATGGGGTTTGTTGTGCCTGGCACCACTTGTTTTTTTGTTTTTTTGTTTTTTTTTTACTGAGTTTTTACTGAGTTTTGACCAGGTAACTGGTTTTTGGAGTTCAACCAGGGGTCAAAAAGCATCTGCACTGATTTAGAAAAAAAGAGCCCCAAAACAAAAACTACTGAGGCAAAATTCAAATCCTTGTTGTTCTATGTGTTCCAGTTCACAGTTCATGTTCAACATCCTAAATCTCTTCTTGATGTACATTCTGAGTGCCTTATTTAGTAAAACCCTGTCAAACTTCAATTCCTCTCTTTGTCTTTTTCTGTTATTCCACCCTGTTTTGACCATAAAACACACAGTAAAACAAAACCACTGAAGAAAAGGAACACAAACACATACTCACAGCAGCTTTTATGAACCTGAAACAGACAATTCACAGCAGCACGTTTACCTGAAATAATGTCTCAGGGGTTAAAGTGTTAACAATTCATACATGAAAGCGTTGAATATTTTGGATTCTATACAGAAACAGATGTATTGATGAGGAATTTGAAGTGTAGAGGTACTAGTGTATGTGAGTAAAATATGGCTCAAATTGTGGTTAATAAGTTATTTGAGTTTGATTCAAAGATTCAAAGCAGTCACTTCACACCCCACCCCCTCCAGGTTGCTGACTGTGCTTCTCTATCGCGTTTCTCCATACTCTGTGAAAAGTTCGTCTGAAGTCTTGACCTTATATGTGCAAATGTTGTGATGTAACTATTTATAGACGTAACAAATTAAGCAGGAATTAAAACGGATTGTAGAAATCGATTTTTGCCAAAATGATTCTAAAGATAGCTTTGCAGCACCTGGAGGGTTCAAATTCAAACTTTATGAATTATAAGGGTCCAAATACACAAGTAAATGAACAAAAGACTAATAAAAGTGGGTTTAGCAAAATACGATCCCTTTAAGATGTATACAAATAGAACCCTAACCCAATATAACTAGGAAATTAACTCTTTCATGCGTGAATTATGAGAATCTATGTCAATCTTTTTTTTCTTGAGTGATTTTATTCCTCTTTAGGCATGAAAAAAAACAATGCAAATGATTTTTTTTTTTTTTTTTTTTTTTTTTTTTTATGAACCTATTTTTCATGTTCATGAATTACAAAAATGTCCACTCATCTCGACACGTGTTTACGTTTTGAAGCAAAGAAACATGGATTTAAAATACCATATCAGAAAGTGATATACTGTGTGAAAACTATGAAATAAAAACAATTTTAATGCAGCTAATCTGATGTTTTCTCACATTTTAACATACTCTAATTCTAGTTAATACCCACTTCATGGACATGATATGCAAAAAAAAAACTTGTTTGTTTAAGAAAAACAGTAAAACCCATGGAGTTGGATTAATGACAGTGGATGGAAGCACTTGTTGTATGTTCAATTACCAATATATTTGCTGAAAAAGTCCATTTTCTTCAATTTTCTGTTTCAGTATAACATTCTTTAATGTTATACTGAAAGTTAACATTAGAGTTTTCATCAGTTTTCATAAACATTTAAATGAAATAAAGGAAATAAATGAAATAAAGGAAATTAAATATAGGAAAATACATGATTTACAGTGAAAAATATAAAGTATAGAGGATAATATTGTAATATATAGTGATAAATTGCTTGAGAAAGGTTAAATAGAGAGAAAAATCAATTTGGGAACTGCCATAAAAGTAGCTCTGGGTCTTTATGGGTTAATGCTACTGATCTGATATTTTCTCACATTGTAACATACCCCAATACTAATTACACTGGGTTACAAAAAAAATGTTTTTTGCAAGTTGTCTAGGTTTTTTCAACTGAATTAGGACCATTTTGCATTTTCGCTAAATCCAAAAATGACATCAGTTTTTCTCAATCAGGTCAGGTTTTTTTGCTAATTTGATTTTGAAAAATTTGATCTTCTCACAAAATTGATTACATTTTTGTGACTTTATCAGTTGATTTTTTATATAGTTCTCACCCAAAATAGGTTTTAAGAGAAAAAAAAAATCATTTTCTAACAGGATTCTTGTTAGGTACAATGGTGTATTCACCGCAGATGTAGCAGAATACATCAGGCTTATTTTTGCAAGATCTTCTAGTCGAAGCCATTTCATTCACCTGTAATATTAAAAAAAACAATCATAAATTGGCAAAAGTAAAATCTTCAGAACTCGTTTATTGCAAGAAATATGAAAGAATTTTGTATCATATGATGTGAAAATGCCCATAAATGTAAGCAAAAATGTTAAAAAGCCAATATGTAGCATAGTTCAGAAAGTTGACCTGATTAAGCAAAATTAATGTGATTTTTGGATTCAGCACACCAAAATGATCCTAAATCAGCTCAAAAAACTTAAAATATAAATTTGTCGTTGACCAGTGTTATTATTCACTTCATGGAGATAGTCTGCAAAAAAAAACCTTTTTGCTAAAAAAAAAAAAAAAAAAAAAACCCTGTTAATTACAGTCTAATAAAAACTAGCAATTGATTTATACCAAAACCTGTTACTGCAGATCAGGTTCATCAAAAACAGCAAAGTTACAGTAACGGTTTGAATTGCAGTGTATGAGATAATGCACAAGTGTCCAATGTGTTGGCTGATATGGAACTAAAACAACAAAACCCATGAAGATACAAGAGAACAACTGTAGAATAACTGTCCACTGGAGTGACCACTCTGCATGAAAGGGTTAAAAGAAACAAAACAAGCATTTTAAGAATGCTTGTTTGCATTTAAGAGACAATGAGCATAAAATATAAAATATATAAAGTACTATTACTAAGAGAAAAATACATATTTACATAAAGTGTCAGTTTGTGCATTTAAAACTATATATAAATCCACTATAAAAACAAAATACAGACCAATATCTGAATAAGTGAATATCTAGTTATAATATAGAAGAATGCATAAAATAAAATATTATTGTAATGAATGAAAACAGACTGTCATGATTAGGAGATATTATCACATTTATTAATCATTGTATTTGTATTTGTGCATATAAATATTATAGTTTATATTAGAAACGGTTGATTATGCAAATCTGATTGTGATTTGTGTTTGGTTTGTGTTAATGGAAAAATATACAGAAAAAAAGTGTATTAACAAAGCAAAGGAAGTGGAATTGATTTAATCATTAGTTTGTAAAAAGGGGGTGGGAGTTTATGAGTTATATTTTTTCCCACTCCTTTTCGAAAGCTGAAAAATTTCGTTTGACTATGTTGTATGATTCTTTGTTATCTGATGATTCTATGTGCTCGAAATAAAATTAAACTAACAAAATAAATGTGCAATATCTGAGCAATTGTGCAAATTGTCACGAGATAAATAGTGAGTGTTTGAGTGATAAAGCTGTACAAAATGGGATTGTACTTATTTGTATCCAACCACTGCAGTTTGCCGTCACTTTTATTAATCTGGAAAGGGTTAAGATGTATAAAAATAAAACCCTAACCCAATATAACTAGGAAATTAAAACAAACAAAACAAAGTGGCATTTAAGAATGGCATGCAAAAGACAATGAGCGTAAAATATAAAATATATAAACCACTATTACTAAGAGAAAAATACATATTTACATAAAGTTTCAGTTTGTGCATTTAAAAGGATATATAAATCCACTATAAAAACAAAATACAGACCAATATCTGAATAAATGAATATCTAGTTATAATATAGAAGAATGCATAAAATAAGATATTATTGTAATGAATGAAAACAGATATTATCACATTTATTAATCATTGTATTTGTATTTGTGCATATAAATATTATAGTTTATATTAGAAACGGTTGATTATGCAAATCTGATTGTGATTTGTGTTTGGTTTGTGTTAATGGAAAAATATACAGAAAAAAAGTGTGTTAACAAAGCAAAGGAAGCGGAATTGATTTAATTATTAGTTTGTAAAAAGGGGGTGGGAGTTTATAAGTTATATTTTTTCCCACTCCTTTTCGAAAGCTGAAAAATTTCGTTTGACTATGTCGTATGATTCTTTGTTATCTGATGATTCTATTTGCTCAAAATAAAACTAAACTAAATGTGCAATATCTGAGTAATTGTGCACAAATAAATAATGAGTGTTTGAGTGATGAAGCTGCACAAAATGGGATTGTACTTATTTGTATTCAGCCACTGCAGTTTGCCGTCACTTTTATTCATCTGGACAATACAAATTAGAAATAAAAATGTATTGGACCCAACACAGATTGCAAAGTCTGTCTAGTAACATTTATTAGGTTTTAATTGATAAAGACTGGACTGATACACATTCCAGCTGTACAAGCATAACAGGAACAGATGTGGATGACTCAGAGGTTTTAAGGATGAGGAATGAACTCTGAGACCGGCAGTGCCACACAGAAGAGCATGAGAGTTAACGGAAAGGATGTTCACACAGACGCACACATTCACGTGCACACATACTGTAATGTGAGCAGCAGAGTATCATCTGTGTAACCACATCCTCTGCCTCAGTGTGGAGAGGAGGAACCCGACACTCCATGGTCCTGTATGAAAACTCCCTAGTCATCACTAATATGGGCAGGAATATCAACATTTAATATGCACAAGGAGACCGCAAAGGTCACAGCAAGTGGACGAGATGAAGAAATACTACACAAATTCTGCAAGCGAACAGGAATGATGGAGGTTCCTCTTGTAAAGTGGGTCTTTCACACCCCTTTCCTCTATCCAAACCTATTATAGTGTTACAGTGTAAGTGAGAATTAGACTTTTATTTCTTCATCATTTGCACAAGAATGAAAATATATAGTATTTCTGCTTTCAAATATTAAAAATTGGACCAATGGCCCTGTAGCTTACCGGCCAAATTAAAGGCTTTGGGAAATGTATCCAGATGCCATTTATTATCACCCAGTTCTGTGTATTTATTATATTACAGAAATAGCCCATGTTTTGGTCATATTCCAATCAGATCTGTACAAAATTCAAATTTCAACTTGTTACAACCCGAAGGGTGAAACATATTTACAAAGGACACCGGGAGTCAAGGAGTATAATTCGAAAAAAATCTTTATTTATTTGCATTTAGTTGTTTGTTCTTCTGCTATTCTCTTTGGTTGAAACCAACATGGTTTTAATTAAGCAGAATCCAAAAACCCCCTTTTTAAAACCCCCGTGCCCAAAGTAACAAAGAAAAAGACCAGAGTGGATTGGCAAACTAAACATAAGGACGGTGCGCTGGACAGGCCAACCCTGTACAGGGCCGTAGAAGCTGCCAGCGCACCGCTACCCTATCAAATAAAGCAAACTTTCAAAAAGAAGCCCTAACGAAAGGAAAAGCGAAAACAGGACATCCGGATCCACTTGGTCAAACAAGAGGATAAGCTAACAAAAAGCTAACAAAAACCCCGCTGGCATGGAGCAACCTGCGTGGAGCAACCTGCGTGGACGAGTGGAGCGGATGCGCGCCTCAACGTGCGCGCTCCGGACGCTGGCATCGTTGGAGGAGGTGGAGAGAGCAGGAGGCGAGAGAGAGAGAGAGCCCAGCACTGGTCCAGCCGGCTCAGCCGGCGGGAAAACCAATTGGCCATCTATTAAAGAAACACTAAATACATACTATTTTCCCAAAAATGTTATCAAGGCAAAAAAAAATAACAGAGCAATATTTACCCAAAAGTGTCAAGTAAGAATTATAACAAAACCCACAAAAGACAAAGGGGGAAAAATAGAAGTGCGTCAGAACATAACACAACTTGATATGGGACGACACAACTGTAGTGGGTCTGATCAGCAATGACGACGAGACCCACTACAGGAGTGAGGTGAGCCACCTGGTGACGTGGTGCAGGGACAATAATCTGTCCTTGAATGTGGATAAGACAAAGGAGATGGTGGTGGACTTCAGGAGAGTGCACACCCAGCATGCCCCTTTGACTATCGATGGTGCTGCTGTGGTGAGGGTGAGCAGCACCAAGTTCCTGGGTGTGCACATCTCGGAGGACCTCGCCTGGTCTATAAACACCGCATCACTGGACAGAAAGGCCCAGCAACGCCTATACTTCCTCCGCAAACTTAGGAGAGCCAGAGCCCCAGCCCCTATCATGCACACATTTTACAGAGGCACCATCCAGAGTGTCCGGACCGGCTGCATCACTGTGTGGTTGGGTGCCTGCACCGCATCCTGCAAAAAGACCCTCCAGCGTATAGTGAGAGCAGCTGAGAAGATCATTGGAGCCCCTGTCCCCTCCCTTCAGGACATCTATAACACCCGCCTCACCCGGAAAGCCGTCCACATCATAAAGGACCCCACCCACCCGTCTCACAGCCTCTTCAGCCTCCTGCCATCAGGGAGGAGACTGCAGAGCCTCAGGGCTAAGACCAGCAGACTGAGGGTACGTTTACACGGCAACACTAGGATCTAATTCCGCAAAGACTTCTCCTTTGCGTTATAAAATCATTCCGCGTTAAGACGAAGCCGCTATGATAACGATCTGCGTTAACATGAGTCCGCGAGGACGGCTGAATACGCTGTAGTGGCCATGCCAGACCAGTAGCTGGCGATGTAGAGCTGTAGTGAAACAGTGGCGGTAAAACACGCGCCTGCGCACAAACGATTTCCGGTTTAGATAGCCTTTAAATGAGAAGAAGAAGAAGAGGCGGATATAAGAAATGTGTCTCCGCTGGTAAGAGTGTAGACGCAGTAAGTCTAACTTTTGGTGGAGAAGCGACAGCAAACTGAGCACAGTTAGCAGCACGTATGTTGTTCTGAAACCGGCCATTGTTGTTGTGGTTGTTCCTTCTTTTTCTGCAGCTTTATTGTGTCATAGAGGCTGGCAAACCAGCTTGGAGGCGCATTACCGCCACCAACTGGCCTGGAGTGGGTTAACTGGTGGTTCTTGGCTGCGCGCGCATGCGGTGACATCATATTTTACCCCGGAACGCTCCGATTCGCGTTAATACGGAGCTGAAATGCGGAGCGTATTGATAACGTTCCACCCTGGACCCTGGTATCAAAAGTTTTCGGATTCAGGCACTCTAGGCACCGTTTCCATGTTAACAGAAGGCTAATCCGCGATGAAATCTTCCCGGAGTCGACTGAATCCTTCGCCGTGTAAATGGCCCCTGAAAGACAGCTTTTTCCACCAGGCTATCAGAATGCTGAACTCCCTCCCTGCTCTACCCCCCCCCCATCACACACTCAAACTCAGGACTCTAACAAACCCCCTCCCCAAACCATCGCCACTTTAGTGCAATTGATGCACATATGCACCTTTATTGTTCTTTGTTACTCCTCTATTGCACTCTTTTATATTTACCTTCACACTCTTCTATGTTATTTACACTTTGCACTTTTCCATGTTATTTGCACTTTATGTTTACTACACTGTGGGGCCTTAGAGTCCAGTAATTTCAGCTCTGTCTGTATACAATGTACACGGCAGAACTGACAATAAAGATGACTTTGACTTTGATATCATTGATACTTACTGATTTATTGGATCAATCCACTTCCTATCTGTTTATAATGGGAAAATTTGTCAAAGTCGCACCAAATCCAGAATCAGATCCGGATCAGAATAATTTCAATACCTTGTGTTGATGTCATCATACAGAAGCTGTATACCAAGTTTGAAGTCAATCAGAACTGGAGTTTTGGAGAAGAAGACGACTGAAATTTTTTCCCCATAAGAGCCCATGTTAAATTTTTTGTAAATTCCAGATCCAGAAGAAGATCCTGATCAGCATGTGGACATTATGTTTTGGTCATCTCCCCATCAGGACTGGACTGTAGAAATTTACACTGGATATCATTTATATTTACTGAGTTATTGCATCCATCCACTTCCTATCTCTTATAATGGGGAAATTTTTCAAAGTGGCACCAAATCCAGAATCAGATCCGGATCCAAATAATTTCACTAACTTTTGTTGACATCATCATAAAGAAGCTGTATACCAAGTTTGAAGTCAGTCGTTATTGTAGTCTCGGAGAAGAAGACGATTGAATGTTTTGTAACGGACGACAGACGATGACGATGCCGGACGCTGCATGACGATAATAGCTTAGCGGCCGACAAGCTCCTGTGATCAAAAACATCTACTGATCTGAACTGTTTAATGCATGTTGATCCATTAAACTTATCAATACATGTAAATAATTGGTGTAAAAGGCAGTTTGTCATCTTTTCATGGTCATCAGATATGACCCATTTGGACGTTCAGAGGCTCCGTGGTTACCGTGGAAACACCGTCATCTTCTACAACATTGATTCACCAGTAAAACCCATGGAGTTGGATCAATGACAGTGGATGGAGACTCTTGGTTTATGTTCAGTTAATGAAAGATTTTACTGAAAAAATCGCTGTTTTGATAGATTTATACTAATGACCATCTACATGATCAGTGAATTAAATATAATAAAATGATGATTTACACAAAAAATGTTAAATGCAAAGGACAGTATTATAATAAATGGTGATAAATCACTTAGAAAAGGTTTAATGGAGAGAAATTTTCATTTTGGTGTTTCCATAAAAGTAGCTCTGGGTCTGAATAAGTTAAAGAATGAATAAAACTATCATTAGAGTGTTGAAAATGAAGAGGTTTGAAGTCATGCCAAAGGTGCCAATGTACTGAATAGTAGAGATATGAACTGAATATATTCACAATGACGGTCTAGGGCAGGGGAGTCAAACTCATTTTAGTTCAGGGGCCACAGTCACCCCAATATGAACTTAAGTGGGCCGGACCAGTAAAATAATACCAGTGAAAAAAAGGCAAATTACATTATGATAATGTTTATATCTACATCATTTCCTTAAAAATCGGAATAACGTCAATAATTTGAAATGTCTTAAGAAAAACAAGTGCAGTTTTAACAATATTCTGCATCAGTTTTTCAGTTTATCATTTACACATGTGCGTTACAACTTACATTACAATTACAAATACACATAATATTGATAAAATTGCATTTACTTTTCTCAAGACATTTCACATTGTTCATATTTGTTTAGGTTATTCACATTTGTTGTAAAAGGATAATTTGTTAATGTAAACATTTTCATGTAATTTTACTTCTTTTTTTTAATAAAATCTGCAGTTGTTATTATTTATAGGTTATTATGACACTGTATCGGGCCAGCCCAGAATGGAATTCTATTCTAGGCCGGCCTAGAATGGAATCCTGCTGCTGTAATGTTATTTTTATACCATGTTTAATGCAAATGATCCATAATTCCATAATTTGTCATAATTTTACATTTTCAGTCTTACATACCTTGAGTAACTATTGTCAATTTCACTTGATTTCACTGTACCATATATTGGTGGGGAGTACCACTAGGTTCTATTTGTAAATAAAGTGTATTATAGTTTAGAATTAAAATGTTGTTTGTTTCAATTTTTTTTTCACATATTTGCAAATTCCATGTATTGATTTTTGTAATAATTTAGATCATTTGCATTAAACATGGTATAAAAATAACATTATAGCAGCAGGATTCCATTCTAGGCCGGCCTAGAATAGAATTCCATTCTGGGCCGGCCCGATTCTGAATCGGGCCAGATTCCATTTTGGGCCTCGACATATATATATATATATATATATATATATATATATATGTATATATATATATATATATATATATATATATATATATATATATACACACACACATATATATATGTGCATATATATATATATATATATATATATATATATATATATATATATATATATATATATATTAGACCTGTAACGGTACACGTACCAAACCGAACTCTTTCGGTACACACTTGTTCGGTTCGGTACACAGCTGTACCGAAACGGCACAGTATGATGAGAAAAAGAAAAAGGAACGAAAGACGTTGTTCAATGCGGAACTTTAAAACCACGCAAGTTTCACACGGACATATTGAAGGAGCACACATTGACCTGAAATATGAAATAACAGCTGATATAAGGTTAAAAAAAACAACAAATATGATGTGAACCTGGAAGGAAGAGACTGAAGACCCTCCACCATCAGTACAGTCCAGTTTGGATCAGTTCAGGTCCCGGTGAAAGACAACAACGAGGAAACAGACGTTAATAAGACGGTCGCTATTTGCCCCCTATGAACTATGGTAGTTCTAAAACACACTAGCTCTGTCTGTCTGTCTCTCTCTGTCACGCACACTGTATAATAGAGTAATAGAACCCGGAGTTGAACGTTGAAAGGATGTAAAGTTTCACTTTCGTTTCACGCCAGCGTTAGTTATGGAGCCCCCCCGCCCCCCGACTCCGACCAAAAAAAACAAACAAACAAACAAATCGTACCCTGCACGCAAACACACACACACACACACACACACACACACACACACACACACACACACACACACACACACACACACACACACAAGTACACAAAGTGGCCTAAACAGTTTGTTCTCTGTCCTAAACTAAATAATTTGATCATTTTGTTGTCAGTGTTGCTCTTCAGTTTGTTAAAAGAGAATACGAGTTTGTCCTCTTGTTAATGTTGCACTTCAAAAGGAATTTTTTTTGTTGTTATTTTTCTGCAGAATGTGAACTGATGGAACTGTGATTAGGTTTTTGTTGTTTGTTCAAAACTCCCTGTCAGGGAAAAGTGCAATACTAATGTTTAAAATACATTTAGTAATATTAATGATTTGTTTTATTTTCTATTTGATTTCTAGCAGCAGAATTATATTATTCCTGTTTTTTCTATATGCTATTGTGTCAAAAAATTGGGGGGAAAATGTTCAAAAATTCATAAATGCATCAAAGACATTTTGAAGGGTTTTCTTTCTTCCTGTACCAAACTGAAAAAAACTGAACCGTGGCTTTGAAAACCGAAAACATACTGAACCGAAAATTTTGTGTACCGTTACAGGCCTAATATATATATATATATATATATATATATATATATATATATATATATATATATATATATATATATATATATATATACAGGGTGGAGAAGTAAAATTTACAATGAATATTTAGTTGTTTTTTCTCAGCAGGCACTACGTCAATTGTTTTGAAACCAAACATATATTGATGTCATAATCATACCTAACACTATTATCCATACCTTTTCAGAAACTTTTGCCCATATGAGTAATCAGGAAAGCAAACGTCAAAGAGTGTGTGATTTGCTGAATGCACTCGTCACACCAAAGGAGATTTGAAAAATAGTTGGAGTGTCCATAAAGACTGTTTATAATGGAAAGAAGAGAATGACTATGAGCAAAACTATTACGAGAAAGTCTGGAAGATACTATTAAAGAAGAATGGGAGAAGTTGTCACCCCAATATTTGAGGAACACTTGCGCAAGTTTCAGGAAACGTGTGAAGGCAGTTATTGAGAAAGAAGGAGGACACATAGAATAAAAACATTTTCTATTATGTCAATTTTCTTGTGGCAAATAAATTCTCATGACTTTCAATAAACTAATTGGTCATACACTGTCTTTCAATCCGTGCCTCAAAATATTGTAAATTTTGCTTCCCCACCCTGTAAAAAAAAAAAAAAAAAAAAAAAAAAAAAAAAAAAAAATATATATATATATATATATATATATATATATATATATATATATATATATATATATATATATATATATATATACTGTCAAAATTAACTCATTAACGTGGATTAATCCACCATCATGATTAATCTATGAAAAATGTTAACACAATTAACTCATCTACAGCACAGAATGACTCTAAATGTCTCTGCCAACACATTTGAGTCAGTTTGTCCAAATAGAGTTAACGTCAGGCATGAACAAATGGTCAGTTGATCTGGTAGTGACAGGCAGCAGCGTTAACCTTCATCCTACCAAGCGGGGTCATTTATGACCCCAGACGTTGTTTCTTGTGTGTCATTGTGTGTTAAACTGCAACATTTATTCATGGTTTCAGGAGTTTGTTCCTTGGTGTCATCCGGTGTTTGTATTGTAAAAAGTTTTGGATCATCACATCAACTGAACTTGTTATGATGAACTGAGTGTCCGGGGTCATGGATGACCCCAACATTTTTTTCCCAAATTGGCAGTATGTGTCTGATGACACATGTTTTCTAACATACTTACCTGTAATAATCTATCTGTAACATGATATTCTTTTCCTTTACAGTGAAATATGGCTTTGAGAGGTAGACCTGCTCGATATACTGCTGCACAAGCATTTGTCAGATTAGTTGTTTGTTGATTGTTCCATTGACCATTTCACAATAAACATCACTACAAAATGTATTTTTATACTTTGGTTACATTGCTGCATACTAACTATTTGACTAAGTGACATATCATGACAATTTTTTTCAATTCATACTGAATTGCATCCAAAATAAGACTGGGGTCATAAAAGACCCCACTTGGTAAGTTTTGTATGTAAACTGTCATGGTAGGATGAAGGTTAAGTGCGTATATATTCCCTTCTTTCTTGAGTCTGTTTGTTCATGTAAAATGAAACATGATTAATATAGATTAAAAATGAATGATATTTAATTGTGATTAATCAAAATTAATCCACAGCAACCTTGTGATTAATCTGATAAAAATTTTAATTGTTTGACAGTACTAATATATAAATAAAAAAAATAAGACAAACAAATCAAAAGCATCTAAATATGTAGACAGTATTTGTTATGTATATATATTTAACTGTGTAGCACTAACATTATATACATCATAACTGGATCCGGAGTATTTGTGAAACACTCCTTAAATATAGACTTATGGCACATGTTGTGTCTAAAGCTGATAAATCTAAAAAAGTAAACATATTTTACATGTTGAAACTCAAATATTTAAAATATTTACATCCAATATTTAAAGTTTCTCATCAGCACTTTCCAGGTATTTTTAATCTTGTCCAATTAATCTCTTTTTTTTTTTTCTCACACATATATCACCATAAAGTCGCAGCTACAGGCGGTGAATGTTTATAATCTTCTTGTTGATACGGATGGCCTGACATTTGACTAATAAACAGAAACTGCTGAGGAGACACGGTCATGGTGGAAAACATCACTGTGGCCGTGTTGTAAATATCAGATGTTAGAACTTTGTGAATGCAAAAAGGAGAGCAGTGTCTGTTTGGAAAAGCATTAGTACAACTGCAGAGAATGGAGGGAAATGAAAGGAGACGCCTGATGGCAGAGGTTTCACTCCTGTCCACTTTGGTTGTTTCTCAGTACACGTTGTTGTCTGTTCTTCTGTTCTTGCGATCTCGTTAAATGTCATCAGTCGAGGCCCAGATACTGTTTCATTTAAAAGTTCGTACAAACCAAGATCGCATGGAATACCGGGATGTTGTTCTTATCTACAGGGTGTCCCATAAGTCTCCATGCATAGGAGACATAATACATATAGTTCTAACATGTATTTCTTTATATTTCGTCTTTATAGTTCTTCAGCAGTGGAGGACACTCACTGAAATGTGTTCCTGACAAAATGGCAGTCATATAGAGCATATTATATAAATAAAAATGGTTTATGTCAAGAAACGTTTATTTTTCCTATGTACGGAGACTTATGGGACACCCTGTACTAGCTTAAACCAAAGATGCACTGGTTGGTGACTCGTGTCTTTTAGTAAAATTGAACTTTGAATTTACATGTAAGTTTTTTTTGTGGTTTTTTTTTTTGTTCTTAAAAAAATAACTTAAACATTATTAGAAGGTGAAATGGAATAAGTTTTAGTAGCTTTTTAGCCAAAGCAGCAGAGTGTCCAAATCAGCTAAAATTTACTTAGGGGGTCAAATGAGTGGCCATTTTTGTGAAAATTCAGTTTGAAAAGCATGGTCCTGAGCTGGTTTAGTAAATAAGTAAAGTTTATTACCTCTGCCAAGGAACGACAAAGGCTATGTTTTCATCAGGGTTTGTTTGTTGGTTGGTTGGTTGGTTGGTTGGTTGGTTAGCAAGATAACTCAAAAAGTTATGGACAGATTTTGATTAAATTTTCAGGAAATGTTTGGGGGGGGGGGCTGATCTGCCTTGGTCTGAGTGCTTTTCTAGTTTAGTTTTACTTTGGATAGAAAATGACAGATTTCGGCTAAAATTTGCTTAGAGGTCTTATTTATGTCTTTGTGCATAAGAAATCAATAGAAGTGAATCCCCAAAGGAACTTTGTGTTGGTAAATGCAAGTTACGCAAATTTACAGGATTTCAGTTCTTTTGCAACATGTTGTCAGCTCAAAAATGTCCAATTTCATCACAATTAATGCTATATTTTCATGTCACAAATGGCCAAGTTATATTTGAACTGAATTTACCTGAAAAACAAATATTCTATTCTTTTAGATTCCCCAATTTTTCTTACAAAATTATATACTACATATCACATGTTTTATTTTTACAGGTTGCAATATGGAGTATGGTGCTGATCCATCCTGCTTATGTTACGCCAATACATACATTAAGAATGTCACACGTCACTTTTGAAATAAACAGTTTTCTAATAATAAGCATTTTTATGAAGAAATAACAATTCTATATTGTTATTTCCTCTTTAGTATGATGATAAACTATACAATAAATAATTCTGATCCTAGTTTTTGCACAGGGATCATTTGTGGAAACGGTGACATGGCTGCCGAGCATCAGTATGATGGGATCCGTAACAACCATGTCACATCCGTCCACTGCCACATTTTGTATTTTTGTTAACCCTTTCATGCATAGTGGTCACTACAGTAAACAGCTGTTCAACGGTGTTCTCTTGTATGTTCATGGATTTTGTGGTTTTAGTTCCATATCAGTCAACAGAGTGGACACTTATGCATCATCCCATACACTGTAATTCATACCATTACTGTAACTTTGCTGTTCTAGATAAAGCTGATCTGCTCTCATATTTGAGTGTAAAAAAAAAAAAAAAAAAAGAAAAGCTAATTGTTATTAGATTGTAATTAACAGGTTTTTTTTGTGTGTGTTTTTGAACAAAAAGGTGTTTGTTGCATATTATTTCCATGAGCTGAGTAATAACTAGGAATATACAGGGTGGGGAAGCAAAATTTACAATATTTTGAGGCAGGGATTGAAAGACAGTGTATGACCAATTAGTTTATTGAAAGTCATGAGAATTTATTTGCCACAAGAAAATTGACATAATAGAAAATGTTTTTATTCTATGTGTCCTCCTTCTTTCTCAATAACTGCCTTCACACGCTTCCTGAAACTTGCGCAAGTGTTCCTCAAATATTCGGGTGACAACTTCTCCCATTCTTCTTTAATAGTATCTTCCAGACTTTCTCGTAATAGTTTTGCTCATAGTCATTCTCTTCTTTCCATTATAAACAGTCTTTATGGACACTCCAACTATTTTTCAAATCTCCTTTGGTGTGACGAGTGCATTCAGCAAATCACACACTCTTTGACGTTTGCTTTCCTGATTACTCATATGGGCAAAAGTTTCTGAAAAGGTATGGATAATAGTGTTAGGTATGATTATGACATCAATATATGTTTGGTTTCAAAACAATTGACGTAGTGCCTGCTGAGAAAAAACAACTAAATGTTCATTGTAAATTTTGCATCCCCACCCTGTAGTGTGTTAAAATGGGAGAAATCATCAGATTAGCAGCATTAAAAATGTTTTTATTTCATAGTTTTCACACAGTATGTCAGTAAATACATCTTTCTTTGCTTCTAAAATAAAACGCATGGTGTCCAGCTGAGTGGATATTTTTGTAACTCCATGAAAAAAAAGGTTCCTAAAAAAATTCAATCACATTGTTTGTTTGTTTGTTTGTTTTTCATGCCTAAAGAGGAATAAAAACACTCAGGAAAAAAAAAAAAAAAATCTTGATTAAGACTCTCATAATTCATGCATGAAAGGGTTAAGCTGTTGTTGTTTTAGATCCACAATACTAACATTTATGAATAAGAGGAGAATTAGCAATAGTAAGTATATAAGTTTATTCCTAATAAAGTACTGGTACTGACCAGATCATCATGGGTAATGTCACGTCCCTCCACCAGCAAAAGTTTTCACATTCACGTGCTATTCAAAATCCAATATTTCTGAAAATATAGCTTCCACTGTCAAATAATATCAGTAGTCTGTGTATAAATGTACAGGGTGACACAAAAAAAAATGGGAACTTTTTAACAATCCAATAAAACCAAGAGTGATGGAAGAAAAATATTTTATTCATAGTAATTGAAACCTTAAACCACGCCATTTAAGAAACAAACATGGAATTTTCATTTTTTAAAAATTACTTCCTGTAGATGGCGTCCTCCTGTACGAATGCATTCTTGAAATCTGCTGTTGAGATTCCTCATTGACCGCTGCAACATCTCAGCTGGGATACTGTGAATTTCATCCTGAATTCTCTGTTCTAACTCATCCAGAGTTCTTGGTCGAGTCGTGTACACTTTACTCTTGAGATAGCCCCACAAGAAAAAATCACAAACGGACAAATCTGGTGATCTAGGGGGCCAGGGAACGTTACCGTTTTTTATTTTTTTATTTTTTTTATGTGTTGTTTTCTTACTTGCTGTTTTTAATCACCTTTTATATGTTTCTTTTATAATGTTTTAAATGTGTTTCTTTTTGTTTCTTTTATTTCAATGTCCTGTGTGAAGCACCTTGAATTGCCTTGTTGCTGAAATGTGCTATACAAATAAACTTGCCTTGCCTTGCCTTACCGAATCTTGAGATCACACGGTTACCGAACAATTCCCGCACAGCCGCCAATGGTTACTATGGTGACCCAAAAACACGGGAATTTTTGAAGTGCGTATTGGCAGACATGAGCAAGTGGCGGCACTGCGAGACAGTAACCTCGAGCAAGTAAACACACCCCCATTTTAGTAACCATTGGCGGCTGTGCGAGAATTGTTCGGTAACCGTGTGATCTCAAGATTCGGTAACGTTCCCTGGCCCCCTAGATCACCAGATTTGTCCGTTTGTGATTTTTTCTTGTGGGGCTATCTCAAGAGTAAAGTGTACACGACTCGACCAAGAACTCTGGATGAGTTAAAACAGAGAATTCAGGATGAAATTCACAGTATCCCAGCTGAGATGTTGCAGCGGTCAACGAGGAATCTCAACGGCAGATTACAAGAATGCATTCGTACAGGAGGACGCCATCTACAGGAAGTCATTTTTAAAAAATGAAAATTCCATCATTGTTTCTTAAATGGCATGTTTTAAGGTTTCAATTACTATGAATAAAATATTTTTCTTCCATCACTCTTGGTTTTATTAGATTGTTAAAAAGTTCCCGTTTTTTTGTGTCACCCTGTATTAGCATTATTTCAACACATTTCTATGCATTCCTTACAATTTTTTTTTTTTTTTGTGACAAAAATGGCCACTCATTTGACCCCCTAAGTAAATATTCGTCATTAAATCAGTCATCTCAAACATCCGCTTACACATCATACAGATTTTTTTGACACAGCACAATCTTAAAACATTGATTAATACGGCTTTAAAACATGAAGGTCACTCACACAGATGGAGCTGTGGGCACATCTTTTATAAAAAAAAAGTATGATGAGCAATATGTCAGAGGTTTATGAAACGGACATGCTTCTAAAAGGCTTCAACTATAATTTGTATATAGAAAAGAATTCAGCTTTTTTTTTTTTTTTTTTTTAAATTATCTGCAAAGTAAAAAAGTGAAAAATTACATTTAAATGAGCCACATCTGTCTGTGCTCTTTTCTGAAGTGCTGGACAAGGCCAACGTTGCAAAACGAGACAATTTGTCAAGTTTCAAAGGAGTTGACCTTCAGCAGAAAGCATCAGTGAAGAGATGCACAAAAAAAACACTGAGATTCACCGAAAGACACGTGCAAAAAATACTTCAAACGCACATTTACACGTACAGGCATCAACGTGAAAGTGTGGTTGACATCAGATGAGCGTGAACACACACTGATCAGCAGTGCAGACGTGGAGGCACATGACAGCAGCCATCAATCAAACCAACAGGACCCGCCTCCGTATCAACTGTATATCTGAGAATTGGATTCCGGTAAAACAACCTTTATCATGTCATTTATGAGACCCATAGGACAGGGGTGTCAAACTCATTTTAGTTCAGGGGCCACATTCACCCCAATTTGATCTCCAGTGGGCCGGACCAGTAAAATAATAATGGTGAAAAAAGTAAAAATTTATTACCTCCGCCAAGGAGGTTATGTTTTTGCCAGGGTTTGTTTGTTTGTCTGTTTGTTTGTCTGTCCGTTAGTGTGCAACATAACTCAAGAAGTTATGGACAGATTTTGATGAAATTTCAGGGTTTGTTGGAAATGGGATAAGGAAGAAATGATTAACTTTTGGGGGTGATCCGGAAGAAATCCTGGATTCTGGATCACTTTGAAATTTTCGTTAACATTGTGGTAAATGGGGCCAAAATTTTCGTTTCCCAATATCTCGCTTAATTATTGACCAAAACTCATGAAATTTCACTCAGGAATTGACAATGGGGTCCTCTATCACATTTCAAAGGCTGATCCGGATCTGATCCAGAAGGCGGATTTTATCTCAATTTATATAAAAAATGGGGGTGCCCTTACTTTTTGGCCTACTGTGCCTTTAATATTAAAGGTAGAAATTTCTGACAAGCGCCATCGTGTAGCTCAGTCAGTTCCGCATCGGGAGTATGCCACCGGATTTCATGTAGCTTTAATACTTAAGGAGCTAGATCCAGAAGAAAACCGCCATTACGAGAAATGTGATTTTCGTGAATAACTACTGAACTAATAAGGATATAATTATGAATCCAGTTGCTAATGGTATGTTTTCATGGTGAAGGAATCTTAAAATATAGGTAACATAAATATGGGACTAATATTTATGATGGAAATCACAATATGGGGGAATTGTGCAAATCTCATGCAATTTGACTCAGGGATTTACAATGGGGTGTTCTATCAAATGGCAAAGACTGATCCGGATCTTTCAAAAACTCATGGAAAGATTTGGATGAAAATTTCAGGAAATATTGATACTGGCACAAGGAACAAATGATTAAATTTTGGTGGTGATCGGGGGGGGGGGGGCACTGATCTGCCTTGGCGGAGGTCTGCGCTCTCAGAGTGCTTTTCTAGTTTAATTTATTTATTTATTCAATTTATTTAATTTATTTGCATAAAATAAAAACAGCAATGGAAAAAACAACAACATTCAAACAAGTAACAAAATTATGCAGGAGAGGTTAGAAGCCAAAAAAAGAAGGCTTATATGAATACCTCCCCCGAGATGAACAATACACAAAAAAAGAATTAAAAAATACAATATAACTGAAATAATAAACGAAAGTAAAAACAATAAAAATGTAATCCACATTATTAATCATCAAATACAAATCAAGTGATACACAGCCTTACATTTTTTCATGAATTCACCCTTTCATGCATTAATTATGAGAACCTTAGTTAAGATTTTTTTCTTGAGTGTTTTTATTCCTCCATAGGCATGGAAAAAAAAACAAAAAAACAAACAAAAAAAACATGATCAAGTTGTTTTTTTTTTTTTTTTTTTTCATGGAGTTACAAAAATGTCCATGCATTTAATTTTTGAAGTAAAGAAACATGTTTAAAACCCAATATCAGAAATCGATATTAAAACAATGAAATAAAATCTGACGTTTTCTCACATTTTAATATATTCTAATACTAATTATTACTGTTTTCATGGAGATAATATGCAAAAATAAATAAAAAAAATTCTAACAAATAATTGATTTACACTGAAACATGTTACTGCAGATCAGGTTTATCAAGAACAGCAAAGTTACAGTAATGGAATGAATTACAGTGTATAGGATGATGCATAAGCGTCCACTGTGTTGGCTGATATGGAACTGAAATAACAAAACCCATGAATATACAAGAGAACAGATGTAGAATAACTGTCCACTGTAGTGACCGGCATGCATGAAAGGGTTAAAGTCCTTTTCAGATGCTTTTTAAACAATGATAAAGTAGATGTTGATTGAAGTTCAGGTCTTAGATTATTCCACAGATTTGGTCCACAATATTTCAGAGAATACTGACAGACAGAAGTTCGGCAGTACGGAAGAGAAAATTTGCTTGAATATCGTGTCGAATAGTTGTGAGTAACAGAAGACAACATAAAGAAATTGTGAAAAACTTTAGGAAAAACATGAGTTAACCCTCCGGTATCCAGGTGCGTCTTTTAGGCACACTTTGCACTTTGTGTTAAAAAACTTCATATTATTTTTCACAATTAAAACAAGGTTAGAATTCAAAAGTTGTTCATTTTTGCATGATCTTTAAAATTCTGGCCACCAACTAAAATGTGCACATTGTAACGAAAAGAAAATTACAAGACTAGCATCTGTCTGTCACGTGTGCCTAAAACGCACTATTTCTTCCATTTTACATGTATGATTAGGGCTGACCTTGATTTACAAAAATAAAATCAAATTAGAGCAGAAAAATAAATCAATATATAATATTTAATAGTTTGATTCACAGGTGTGCATTTTACGCACACTTGGTGACAGATGCTAGTATTTTTGAACATTTGACCTAGCGCCAAAAATAATAATGCAAATTAATCAATGTTGCTGTTAATCATTGACATATGCCAGGATGAAAAATCAAATAATATGTGATCCACTTTTTATGTAGTATTTTGAAAAAAAAAAAGTTTTGTGTTTTTTTGCATCTAAAAAATGGTTTGTTTACATTACAAACACGGCATTTAAAGGGTTAAAAAATGTGATAATTATTGAGTATTTGGTATTTTTATTTACGGCTCAAGTTGATGAAATATAAAGAAATGTAAAAGAATTAAAAACAAACTGTATGAACATTTTATTGACATTATTCCACAAGTGTGCCAAAAAGGCACACTTGGTGTTTAGTAAGGGCCTTACTGGACGGGATACCGGAGGGTTAAGTAAACATATTTGTACATGAAGACACAGGTCTGGTAAACGTTCACATCAAAAACTGAGAGAAGATTGAATTTTTTGAAAAGAGGAGCAGATGAGTCGAGTCTTTTAGAAAAACTGATCATTCTTAAAAATTTCTTTTGAATTAAAAGAATCTTACTGAGATACGTGGGTTGCCGCCCAAACAGTATTGCAATAAATAATGTAAGGATAAATTAAGCAATAATAAAAAGTCAAGAAACAAGAATGATTTATCAATGATCGAACTCTGTTTAAAATGCCAATTGACTTCATGATTTTTTTACAGACAAGATTAATATGAGATTTCCAATTCAATTTTTCATCTACAATAACACCCAAAAATTTAACGTAAGATACCTGGGTTATTTCAAAGTTATCTATGAATATTTTGTTGTTTTCCTTGTTAAACTTTTTATTTTTGTTACAAAATATGATGAAATTAGATTTTTGGGTATTGAGAGAGAGTTTTTAGTCATCTGAAACCATTTAGAAATAAACAACAGTTCTTCATTTGCTTCTCTAATCAGTGTATTGAAATTTTCATGTGATATAACCAAAAGTGTCATCAACAAATAAAAGAGGCAAGACATTTTTACGTACCATAGGGAGATCATTGATGTAAATCAAAAAAAGGAGAGGCCCAAGAATGGAACCCTGAGGAACCCCACACATTATCTTAGCTCTATTTGAATTATACTTATTGAATAATACATACTGTTCTCTATCATTTAGATAATCCTGTAGCCATGTCAAGGTAACATCATCAAATCCATATGTCTGTAATTTTGCAATGAGAAAATTAAAATTTAAAATAAAAATAAAATTATATTATGATCAGGCTTCCATCTACAAAGTTTCCTTAATAGCCCTGAAAAAATTATATTAATATTCATCTACTATAAAAATATAATAAATCAGGACAATGGATGTTTTTTTTTTTTTTAATTTTGCTCAAAGTTTAGACCCTAATGTTAATAAAAGTACATCAAAAGTGTATTTTAGTGCAAACTTTGATGTTCAAACATGATTTTTAATCTTTGTGGGGTGAAATATACGCTATTAAAAATCTCCGACACGAACAGTTAATTTATGCATATCATCGTCAATCCAGCCGAAAAAAAAAACAAAAAAAACAGGCGAGGATAAAAAATTCTAATTTCTCTTTTAGTTTGTTACAGTTTACTCAGGCATAGTAATAGATACAATATTTTACACAATGGGAATAGATTCTGTGAGGTCTCTAAATGTCCATAGACACCAAGAACATCCATATGAACCTTATTATTGTGAAGTAATTCTTCATTTACTTTGGGTATGTTTTTTTTTAGGCGTTTTTACCCTGAAAATATAGTCAGGGTTAAACAGGTTAAAAATCTGAATAACATGAACGACTTGAATTGTCCTAAGAAAAACAAGTGCAATTTTAACAATTTTATGCCTCTGTTTTTCAGTTTATCATTTACACGTGTGCGTTACAATTACACCAAACATTTAGTAACAGACAGAATATTGGTAAAATTACATTTACTTTTCTTAAGACAGGGGTCATTTTAGTGCAATAAAAAACATTAAATTATGAAAATATTTACATTTACAAGCTAGCTTTTTACAAAAAGATGTGAATAACCAGAAAAAAAAAAAAATTTCTTAAGAAAAATGAGCTAAATTTTAACAATATTATGCCTCAACTTATCACTTGTACATGTGCATTTACACCCAATTTTACACAAATATAATATTGTTGAAATTTTGAAGTTTGAAATGTGTAGCTAAAATCAGAATGTCTACAATATTAAGTGTCAACTTATTAACACAACTTACAACTTGGATCTACAAATCCACAAAACATTTCGTAACAGAATATTGGTAAAATTCCATTTACTTTTCTTAAGACAGGGGTGTCAAACTCATTTTAGTTCAGGGGCCACATTCAGCCCAATTCAATCTGAAGCGGCCCAAACCATTAAAATTATAGTATAAAAACCTATAAATAATGACAACTCAAAGTTTTTCTTTTCATTTTAATGCAATAAAAAACATTAAATTATGAAAATATTTATATTTACAAACTATCTTTTCACTAAAAGAGGTGAATAACCAGAAAAAAATTTAATTTCTTTAGAAAAATGAGTTAAATTTTAAAAATATTATGCCTCAACTTATCACTTGTACATGTGTGTTACACACAATGTTACACAAACATAATATTGTTGAAATTTTGAAGTTTGAAATGTGTAGCTAAAATAAGAATGTCTACAATATTAAGTGTCAACTTATTAACACAACTTACAAATTGGATCTACAAATCCATAAAACATTTATTAACAGACAGAATATTGTTAAAATTCCATTTACTTTTCTTAAGACAGGGGTGTCAAACTCATTTTAGTTCAGGGGCCACATTCGATCTGAAGCGGCCCAAACCTTTAAAATTATAATATAAAAACCTATAAATAATGACAACTCAAAGTTTTTCTCTTCATTTTAGTGCAATAAAAAACATTATATATGAAAATATTTACATTTACAAACTATCTTTTCACAAAAAGATGTGAATAAACAGAAAAAAAATGTAATTTCTTCAGAAAAATGAGCTAAATTTGAACAATATTATTCCTCAACTTATCACTTGTATGTGTGCATTTACACATAATGTTACACAAACATAATATTGTTGAAATTTTGAAGTTTGGAATGTGTAGCTAAGTGTCAACTTATTAACACAACTTACAAATTGGATCTATAAATCTACAAAACATTTAGTAAGAGACAGAATATTGTTAAAATTCCATTTACTTTTCTTAAGACAGGGGTGTCAAACTCATTTTAGTTCAGGGCCACATTCGATCTGAAGCGGCCCAAACCATTAAAATTATAGCATAAAAACCTATAAATAATGACAACTCAAAGTTTTTCTCTTCATTTTCGTGCAATAAAAAACATTATATATGAAAATATTTACATTTACAAACTATCTTAAGATGTGAATAAACAGAAAAAAAATGTAATTTCTTCAGAAAAATGAGCTAAATTTGAACAATATTATGCCTCAACTTATCACTTGTACATGTGCATTACACACAATGTTACACAAACATAATATTGTTGAAATTTTGAAGTTTGGAATGTGTAGCTAAACTAAGAACGTCTATAATATTAAGTGTCAACTTATTAACACAACTTACAAATCGGATCTACAAACCCACAAAACATTTAGTAACAGACAGAATATTGTTAAAATTGTACTTAATTTTCAGGTTGTTCACATTTTATTGTAAGGGTTATTAGACTATTATTTTACTTTAGATCACATTGGGCTGAAACCATTTCAACATCTTTGACTGTTCATATCTTCAGTGTAATTTTTGCACTCCATAAAATCATGCCGCGGGCCGGATTGGAACCTTTGCAGGGCCGGTTTTGGCCCACGGGCCACATGTTTGACACCTGTGTCTGAAGACATTTCTGTTTGTTCATATTTGTTCAGGTTATTCAGTTTTTTTGTAAAAGTATAGTTTGGTAATGTAAACATTTTCATGTCATTTTACTTTTTTACACTTAAAAAACAAAGAGAAAATTTGGGGTTGTCATCATTTATAGGTTATAATGATAATATTTTACTGGTTCAGACCCACTTGAAATCTAAAATCTGAAATGCATCAGTTTATTACATAATGAGGCTTTATTACAAGATGACGTGACATTCTTATTACATTTTGAACTTTGATTACATAATGCAAATTTATTACATAATGCGGCTCAACAACACTCAGTCACCTGAACTGGAATACAAAGACATTAAATTTGGAGTTATAATGGAAAATAAACTAGCTCCTGTGACTAATTTCTTCTAAATTGCTCAGAAATTATATTAATTTGCATTGTTATTACAAAATGAACCATGTTATTACATTTTTTTAAAAATAAAAAAATGTCAAGTGCATTTTGTTACAAATTTCTCAAATTGTAATAACTTACTATATAATGTGAAAAAACTTACTATATAATGCGTTGACGTAATTTATTACAAAATGCGTCAGTTTATTACATAATGCGGCTTTATTACAAGATGATGTGACATTCTTATTACATTTTGAACTTTTATTACCTAATGGGAATTTATTACATAATGCGGCTCAATAACACTCAATCACCCGAACTGGAATATAAAGACATTAAATTTGGAGTTATAGTGGAAAAGGGAAAAAGAGAAATTATGTATAACACTTTGGTTATTATGGCCAAACAATTTATACACAAATGTAGATTTGTGACGACCCCCCCCCCCCCCCACTGTTCTTAATTTACAAGAATGAAATAACAAACTTCGAAAAAAGAAACACTGAGACGTGTGAAAACCGAACAAACCCTGATTGTTTATGAAAATTTGAATGTATTGATTCCGATTAGACCTCTGACTTTATTTTATTTTATTTTATTTTATTTTATGGTGTTCTTTACTAATATTGTTTGCTTAAGTTTGATATAGTTGCTCAGTCTGGAAAAAATAAGTCTTTTTCTATGAAATTGACTGAATGTATAACTATTACCTGTAGCTCCTGTGACTAATTTCTGCTAAATTGCTCTGAAATTATATTAATTTCAATTGTTATTACATCATGAACCATGTTATTATATATATTTTTTTTACATAAAAATGTGTCAAGTGCATTTTGTAATAAACTTCTCAAATTGTAATAACTTACTATATAATGTGAAAAAATTTTCTACATAATGCACTGAGGTAGTTTATTACAAAATGCGTCAGTTTATTACATAATGCGGCTTTATTACAAGATGACGTGACATTCTTATTACATTTTGAACTTTTATTACATAATGAGAATTTATTACATAATGCGGCTCAACAGTAATAAAGCCGCATTATGTAATAAACTGTCGCATTTTGTAATAAACTACCTCAATGCATTATATAGTAAGTTATTGCATTTTTAGAAATTTATTACAAAATGCACTTGACACATTTTTATTAAAAAAAAAAAAAAATGTAATAACATGGTTCATTATGTAATAAATATCCAAATTAATATAATTTCTGAGCAATTTAGTAGAAATTAGTCACAGGAGCTACAGGTAATGGAATCAGAACTTTAACCAAACAGTTTAAAGATTAATTTAGCACATTACATTTTCACAAATAAAAATGTGTCAAGTGCATTTTGTAATAAATTTCTCAAATTGTAATAACTTACTACATAATGTGAAAAAATTTTCTACATAATGCATTGAGGTAGTTTATTACAACATGCGTCAGTTTATTACATAATGCGGCTTTATTACAAGATGACGGGACATTCTTATTACATTTTTAACTTTTATTACATAATGGGAATTTATTACATAATGCGGCTCAACAACACTCAGTCACCTGAACTGGAATACAAAGACATTAAATTTGGAGTTATAATGGAAAATAAACTAGCTCCTTTGACTAATTTCTGTTAAATTGCTCTGAAATATTAATTTGGATTGTTATTACAAAATGAACCATGTTATTACATTTTTTTTTAATAAAAATGTGTCAAGTACATTTTGTAATAAACTTCTCAAATTGTAATAACTTACTACATAATGTGAAAAAAATTTACTACATAATGCACTGAGGTAGTTTATTACAAAATGAGGCTTTATTACAAGATGATGTGACATTCTTATTACATTTTGAACTTTTATTACATAATGGGAATTTATTACATAATGCTGCTCAACAGTAATAAAGCCGTATTATGTAATAAACTGTCGCATTTTGTAATAAACTACCTCAATGCATTATATAGTAAGTTATTGCATTTTTAGAAATTTATTACAAAATGCACTTGACACATTTTTATAAAAAAAAAAAATAAAAAAAAATGTAATAACATGGTTCATGATGTAATAACAATCCAAATTAATATAATTTCTGAGCAATTTAGTAGAAATTAATCACAGGAGCTACAGGTAATGGAATCAGAACTTTAACCACACAGTTTAAAGATTAATTTAGCACATTACATTTTCCTGAAAATACAAATGTGTCAAGTGCATTTTGTAATAAATTTCTAAAAATGTAATAACTTACTATACAATGCGTTGACGTAGTTTATTACAAAATGCGTCAGTTTATTACATAATGCGGCTTTATTACAAGATGACGGGACATTCTTATTACATTTTGAACTTTTATTACATAATGGGAATTTATTACATAATGCGGCTCAACAACACTCAGTCACCTGAACTGGAATACAAAGACATTAAATTTGGAGTTATAATGGAAAATAAACTAGCTCCTGTGACTAATTTCTTCTAAATTGCTCAGAAATTATATTAATTTGAATTGTTATTACAAAATGAACCATGTTATTACATTTTTTTTTTTTAAATAAAAATGTGTCAAGTGCATTTTGTAATAAATTTCTCAAATTGTAATAACTTACTACATAATGTCAGATTTTTTTTATACATAACGCGTTGACGTAGTTTATTACAAAATGTGTCAGGTTATTACACAATGTGGCTTTATTACAAGATGACGTGACATTCTTATTACATTTTGAACTTTTATTACCTAATGGGAATTTATTACATAATGCAGCTCAACAACACTCAATCACCCGAACTGGAATACAAAGACATTAAATTTGGAGTTATAATGGAAAATAAACTAGCTCATGTGACTAATTTCTTCTAATTTGCTCTGAAATTATATTAATTTGCATTGTTATTACAAAATGAACCATGTTATTACATTTTTTTAAAAATAAAAAAATGTCAAGTGCATTTTGTTATAAATTTCTCAAATTGTAATAACTTACTATATAATGTGAAAAAACTTACTATATAGTGCGTTGACATAATTTATTACAAAATGCGTCAGTTTATTACATAATGCGGCTTTATTACAAGATGATGTGACATTCTTATTACATTTTGAACTTTTATTACCTAATGGGAATTTATTACATAATGCGGCTCAATAACACTCAATCACCCGAACTGGAATATAAAGACATTAAATTTGGAGTTATAGTGGAAAAGGGAAAAAGAGAAATTATGTATAACACTTTGGTTATTATGGCCAAACAATTTATACACAAATGTAGATTTGTGACGACCCCCCCCCCCACCACTGTTCTTAATTTACAAGAATGAAATAACAAACTTCGAAAAAAGAAACACTGAGACGTGTGAAAACCGAACAAACCCTGATTGTTTATGAAAATTTGAATGTATTGATTTCGATTAGACCTCTGACTTTATTTTATTTTATGGTGTTCTTTACTAATATTGTTCACTTAAGTTTGATATAGTTGCTCAGTCTGGAAAAAATAAGTCTTTTTCTATGAAATTGACTGAATGTATAACTATTACCTGTAGCTCCTGTGACTAATTTCTGCTTAACTGCTCAGAAACTATATTAATTTGCATTGTTATTACAAAATGAACCATGTTATTACATTTTTAAAAAATAAAAATATGTCAAGTGCATTTTGTAATAAATTTCTCAAATTGTAATAACTTACTATATAATGTGAAAAAATTTACTATATAATGCGTTGACGTAATTTATTACAAAATGTGTCAGTTTATTACATAATGCGGCTTTATTACAAGATGATGTGACATTCTTATTACATTTTGAACTTTTATTACATAATGGGAATTTATTACATAATGCGGCTCAACAACACTCAATCGCCTGAACTGGAATACAAAGACATTAAATTTGGAATTATAATGGAAAATAAACTAGCTCCTGTGATGAATTTCTTCTAAATTGCTCTGAAATTATATTAATTTGGATTGTTATTACATCATGAACCATGTTATTACATTTAATTTTTTTTTTTATAAAAATGTGTCAAGTGCATTTTGTAATAAATTTCTAAAAATTTAATAACTTACTATACAATGCATTGACATTGTTTATTACAAAATGCGTCAGTTTATTACATAATGCGGCTTTATTACAAGATGACGTGACATTCTTATTACATTTTGAACTTTTATTACATAATGGGAATTTATTACATAATACGGCTCAACAACACTCAATCGCCCAAACTGGAATACAAACACATTAAAACTGGAGTTATAATGGAAAATGGAAAAAGAGAAATTATGTATAACACTTTGGTTATTATGGCCTGTTGAGCCGCATTATGTAATAAAAGTTCAAAATGTAATAAGAATGTCACGTCATCTTGTAATAAAGCCGCATTTTGTAATAAACTGACGCATTTTGTAATTAACTACCTCAATGCATTATGTAGACAATTTTTTCGCATTATGTAGTAAGTTATTACATTTTTAGAAATGTATTACAAAATGCACTTGACACATTTTTATTTTTTTTAAAAATGTAAAAACATGGTTCAATTCAAATTAATATAATTTCAGAGCAATTTAGAAGAAATTAGTCACAGCAGCTACAGGTAATGGAATCAGAACTTTAACCACACAGTTTAAAGATTAATTTAGCACATTACATTTTCCTGAAAATAAAAATGTGTCAAGTACATTTTGTAATAAATGTCTCAAATTGTTTATTTTATTGTTTATTACAAAATGCGTCAGTTTATTACATAATGTGGCTTTATTACAAGATGACATGACATTACATTTATTTATCATTTATTATTTATTTATTACATTTTGAACTTTTATTGCATAATGGGAATTTATTACTTAATGCGACTCAACAGTAATAAAGCCGCATTATGTAATAAACAGACAAATTTTGTAATAAACTACCAGTACGTTAACGCATTATGTAAGTTGTTACATTTTTAGAAATGTATTACAAAATGCACTTGACACATTTTTATTTAAAAAAAAATGTAATAACATGGTTCATGATGTAATAACAATCCAAATTAATATAATTTCTGAGCAATTTAGTAGAAATTAGTCACAGCAGCTACAGGTAATGGAATCAGAACTTTAACCACACAGTTTAAAGATTAATTTAGCACATTACATTTTCCTGAAAATAAAAATGTGTCAAGTGCATTATGTAATAAACTTGCCAAATTGTAATCACTTCCTACATAATGTGAAAAAATTTACTACATAATGCATTGAGGTAGTTTATTACAAAATGCGTCAGTTTATTACATAATGCGGCTTTATTACAAGATGACGTGACATTCTTATTACATTTTGAACTTTTATTTCATAATAGGAATTTATTACATAATGTGGCTCAACACACCTGTGCCATAGGAGGAGAAGAACACTCTTTTCCGCCTCTTCCTCCACCTCCACCTCCACCTCTACCGGGTCCAATGCTGCCCTCTATGCGTCCTAAAGAGCGGTGCGTCTGGAAACCCTCCGTGACGCATGTTCGCAGCCAGGGGGCGCACTCCTGTCAATAAACCTCCACCGTCGCCTCTCTCTCTCTCTCTCCTCTCTCTCTCTCTCTCTCTCTCTCTCCTCCCTCCCTCCCTCCCTCCACACCGGGGGGATGCCGGAGTCTAACCGCAGCTCCTCTCATTCATGCTGAGCGCTGCTCTCCGGTGCGCACGGATCTGCAGAGCTGAGCGTTGGAGCCGGTACTGCTTCTATCAGACAAACCCACCGGGAATGGAAATGTCTTCTACTGCAACTCTGACATCTTAGAAAAAAACATGCCTAGCAGAACCAAGGCAAAGGGCGCTTTAATCAGTAAGTACGCCCAAACTTTTTTTTTTTGTCCTTGTTGTCCATCCTTTCCGTGCGTCTTGGAGCTTTTTTTTTTTATTTTTATTTTTTTTATCCATGTGAAATGTTCCTATCCACTATCCTTCCTCTATCCTCCTGTTCCTCCTTCACACACACACACCTCTCTTGTCCGTCTTCTTGGTCTCTAACGGGAGCACAGATGGACCAGTGTCCTACCGGAGACGTCCTTTCAGTTTTTGCGCTCTCAAACACCGCATGGTTCGCTTTTGCGCACACGGAGAGAAGCAGCCAGGCGCACGGGGAGGCTGCGGATGGATGTCTGTGAAATGACTCAAGGTCCAATTCTTTGATGGAATTAGGGGAAGTTAATGAAGGTGAAGGATTGTTTTATTCACTGGTGCCGAAATGCGGATTTTGGATGCACAGTGGTCGGTGTGAGTAGTCCGCTGGTGTATGGGGCTGTTTCTTCTTTTTTTTTTTTTTTATGTTTCTGTGGCACATTTGGATCGCAGTATTCTAATAATGATGTATCACACTGCTACTAACACCTACAGGAACCTTAGAGGAGTTTTTTTTTTTTTTGTTTTAAGGGGATTTGTGGGTTTTATTTGGGAGGTTTGTTTTGTTGTTTTTTTTTTTTTTTTTTTTTGTGCTTCACTTTGACATTAAATGCAGTGTGAATGCTGACAACGGTGCATCTTCACTCAAATCACGATTTTGAACTTGGAAACATCCTTCTCGTTCACAGTGCGCGTCCACGTACATACAGTATTTAGAAGTATTGCGCGCTCGTGCATGCGTGTGTGCGCGCACGTGAAAAAAGTTTGCATGCACTAGTCTGGGATCTGAAATTGAACTGATTGAATTTCATTTAGGTTGTGTGATGTGTGTATGTTAGAGTGTGTATTTTTGCTTGAACACATCAATAGCCAGAATACAAAACCTCCTATCTGAAAAAATCACTTTTTGCAGGAAACAAACAAAAAAAAAGTTTAGTTTTATTAGAGTATGGTCTTTGTTAACCCTTTCATGCACTAAATACACTGGGTTACAAAAAAAAATGTTTTTTGCAAGTTGTCTAGGTTTTTTCAACTGAATTAGGACCATTTTGCAGCGCTAAATCCAAAAATGACATCTGTTTTTCTCAATCAATGCTAATTTGATTTTAAAAAATTGATCTTCTCACAAAATGGATTACATTTTTGTGACTTTATCAGTTGATTTTTTATATATAGTTCTCACCCAAAATAGGTTTTAAGAGAAAAAAAACAATCATTTCACCATTGTACCTGTTAGGTACAATGGTGTATTCACCGCAGATGTAGCAGAATACGTCAGGCTTATTTTTTACAAGATCTTCTAGTCGAAGCTATTTCATTCACCTGTAATATTAAAAAAAACATTAATTATAAATTGGCAAAAGTAAAATCTTCAGAACTCGTTTATTGCAAGAAATATGAAAGAATTTTGTATCATATGATGTGAAAATGCCCATAAATGTAAGCAAAAATGTTAAAAAGCCAATATGTAGCATAGTTGAGAAAGTTGACCTGATTGAGCAAAATTAACGTGATTTTTGGATTCAGCACACCAAAATTATCCTAAATCAGCTCAAAAAACTTAAACAATAAACCTGTTGACCAGTGTTATGAGAACGTTAGTCAAGATTTTTTTCCTTATTCCTCTTTAGGCATTTAAAAAACAACGAGATTATTATTATTATTATTATTATTATTATTATTATTATTATTATTATTAATATTATTTTATTTTTCTATGAAGCTGTTTTTCATGGAGTTGCAAAAATGTGCATTTAATTTTTCAAAGCAACAAAACGTGTATTTACTGATACACTATGTGAAAACTATGAAATAAAAACATTAAATGCTGCTAATTTGATGTTTTCTCACATTTTAACATACTCTACAAACAGAAAGTTATGGATAAATAAAATTTTTGGGGCTGTTTTTTTCAGTTGGACAACACTTTTTACTTTTTTGTGTGTGAATTTAATTGAAACACATTTTTTTTTTTTTTTAATGACCAGACATAATTTTATTTACAAATGGCAAAAATGACCCCAAAAAAAATGACAAAAAAAAGAAATATCCTTAACTTTTTGTTTGTAGTGAACTCCGATACTAGTCTCTTCATGCCCCCCCTTCCCAAAAAAAATAGAACTTTTGTTGTTAAAGTCTAATAATTGAAATCTAAAAAACTGAAACTCATTTTTTTTAATGACCAGACATAATTTTATTTACAAATGGCAAAAATGACCCAAAAAAAATGACAAAAAAAAAAAAAAAAGAAATATCCTTAACTTTTTGTTTGTTGTGAACTCCAATACTAGTCTCTTCATGCCAAAAAAAAAAAAAATAGAACTTTTGTTGTTAATTAAAGTCAAATAATTGAAATGTAAAAAATTGAAACACATTTTTTTTAATGACCAGACATAATTTTATTTACAAATGGCAAAAATGACCCCCAAAAAAAGACAAAAAAAAAAGAAATATCCTTAACTTTTTGTTTGTAGTGAACTCCAATACTAGTCTCTTCATGCCAAAAAAAAAAAAGAGAACTTTTGTTGTTAATTAAATTCTAATAACAATAACAAGGAATTGATTTGACCAGACATAATTTTATTTACAAATGGCAAAAATGACCCCAAAAAAATGACAAAAAAAGAAATATTCTAACTTTGTGTTTGTAGTGAACTCCAATACTAGTCTCTTCATGCCAAAAAAAAAACAACAAAAAAATAGAACTTTTGTTGTTAATTAAAGTCTAATAACAATAACAAGGTATTGATTTACACTCAAACATGTTTGATCAGGTTTATCAAGAAAAGCCAAGTTACTGTAATGTTATCAGTTACGGTGTATTGTGTATTGTGTTAGCTGATATGAAACTAAAATAATAAAATGCATGAATATACAAGAGAACTGCTGTAGAATAGCTGTCCACTGTAGTGACCACTATGCATGAAAGGGTTAAAAAAAATCAAGCATATTCTACTGTTCTCAGACTCTGTTTCTATATTATGTGTTCATAATATCATCCTTGTTCTCACCATTTAATGTGAAAACTCAAAATCTAAAAAATTTGCAGATGAGGTTTTGTTTTTTGGCCATCGACATGTATATCCGTACATCCCACCCACATATTAACACACACACACACACACACACACACACACATATATATACACAGCATCATCATTTTGGAGTGGCATCAACATGCTCTGACAGTTTTGTGTCACCTTATGAATTTTTGACTTGAAATGCGTAGGTGAGGCAGACGGGCTGGTTTTGAGAGGCTACGGGCACCAAGCCACCGGTTTGACTGCCAAGCACACAGAAAAAAAAAAAAAAAAAAACCTTCAGATTGTGTATGAGAGAGAGAGAGTGACTTCTCAACTCCCTCTCATCTCCTTCTCCCTCTTCTGATGTCTCTCGGGGGGTGAACATGTGAGGATGTGTTGCGATGATATGAAAGCTGTAGAGTAGATGCACCCAGACGTATGTTGGAGCAGACCTAGTGTTGTTCTTCATATCTTGGGTTCATATGTATGTTGTGTTGTGAATGTGTGCTGGTTTTCGCTGATAAGCCACAGACCCTGAGCATCACCTCCACTTTGGGCTGAGGCGTGACATCTAAAGTGACTGCGCGCATAGTTACAGCGACATCATGACAGAGGAACGTTTTAGTTCAATATTTTTGAGGCTAAATGAGTCAGAAACGCAGTCGCCGTCGATGACAGCGCCGTTACGTGTGCTTTGAGCTGCCTGCAACCTAATTACCCAGTTTATTCTAGGAGTCTTTTATTATTCATTTGTTCTTAGAGGAGATCATCCGGTCTTCTCGCGCGCTCCGTGAAGCTACCTTTCTATGTTTCGTAGATATTCTGTGGGTTCTGTATCCAGTTTTGAGACGTATTTTAAAGGAAAATCCAGGATGAGCGCTTTGCCTTGTAGCAGTCTCCTACATTTCAGTTTCACACAGTAGCATCATTCCAATCAGTTCAACCCAGAAAGACCCAAACAGCCACCAGCGACTAAAACCATCCACTGATCAAACATTTTTCATTAAGCCTACTTCTGATCCACTAAATCTATTAATACTTGGAAATAATTGGTGTAAAACGCAGTTTGTCGTCTTTTTATGGTCATTAGAAATGATCCGTTTGGACTTTCAGAGGTTCTGTAGTTACCGCGGAAACACTGTCATCTTCTACAAACCGATATTTCGTGCCACAGTACTGTGTCAGTAGCCACTTCGAAATTAAATATCGGAAAATAACTGATTTTCACTGAAAAAATGCAAAATACAGAGGAATACTTCATAATAATTGGTGAAAAATCACTTAAGAAATGTTAAATTTGGACGTTCAGAGGTTCCGTAGTTACCGCAGAAATACTGTCATCTTCTACAAACCAATATTTCGTGCCACAGTACTGTGTCAGTAGCCACTTCGAAATTAAATATCGGAAAATAACTGATTTTCACTGATAAAATGCAAAATACAGAGGAATACTTCATAATAATTGGTGAAAAATCACTTAAGAAATGTTAAATTTGGACGTTCAGAGGTTCCGTAGTTACCGCAGAAATACTGTCATCTTCTACAAACCGATATTTCGTGCCACAGTACTGTGTCAGTAGCCACTTCGAAATTAAATATCGGAAAATAACTGATTTTCACTGATAAAATGCAAAATACAGAGGAATACTTCATAATAATTGGTGAAAAATCACTTAAGAAATGTTAAATTTGGACGTTCAGAGGTTCCGTAGTTACCGCAGAAATACTGTCATCTTCTACAAACCGATATTTCGTGCCACAGTACTGTGTCAGTAGCCACTTCGAAATTAAATATCAGAAAATAACTGATTTTCACTGATAAAATGCAAAATACAGAGGAATACTTCATAATAATTGGTGAAAAATCACTTAAGAAATGTTAAATTTGGACGTTCAGAGGTTCCGTAGTTACCGCAGAAATACTGTCATCTTCTACAACCCGATATTTCGTGCCACAGTACTGTGTCAGTAGCCACTTCGAAATTAAATACTGGAAAATAACTGATTTACACTGGAAAAATGCTAAATACAGAGGAATTCTTCATAATAAATGGAGAAAAGTCCCGTAAGAAATGTTAAATGTAAAGACTCATTTGGACGTTCAGAAGTTCCGTAGTTACCATGGAAATACCGTCATCTTCTACAAACTGATATTTCATGCCACAGTACTGTGTCAGTAGCCGCTTCAAAATAAATAAATATTGGAAATTAACTGATTTACACTGGAAAAATGCAAAATACAGAGGAATTCTTCATAATAAATGGTGAAAAGTCCCATAGGAAATGTTAAATGTAAAGACTCATTTGGACGTTCAGAGTTTCCAGAGTTACTCTGGAAATACCGTCATCTTCTACAAACCGATATTTTGTGCCACAGTACTGTGTCAGTAGCCGCTTCGAAATTAAATACTGGAAAATAACTGAGTTACACTGGCAAAATACAAAATACAGAGGAATTCTTCATAATAAATTGTTAAAAGTCCCGTAAGAAATGTTAAATGTAAAGACTCATTTGGACGTTCAGAAGTTCCGTAGTTACCATGGAAATACCGTCATCTTCTACAAACTGATATTTCGTGTCACAGTACTGTGTCAGTAGCCGCTTCAAAATAAATAAATATTGGAAAATAACTCATTTACACTGGAAAAATGTTAAATACTGAGGAATGCTTCATAATAAATGGTGAAAAATCCCGTAAGAAATGTTAAATGTAGAGACCCATTTGGACGTTCAGAGGCTCCATAGTTAACGCGGAAACACCGTCATCTTCTACAACATTGATTCACCAGTAAAACCCACAGAGTTGGATCAACGACAATGGTTGGACAGACTTGTTTTATATTCATTTATTGATATCTTTACTTGAAAAGGCCACTTTTGTTACATTAACCCTCGACTTTAATCTGAGTTTTTATGAACGTCTACATCAGGGGTGTCAAAGTCATTTTAGTTAAGGGGCCACATTCAGCCTAATATAATATAAAGTGGTCCAGACCAGTAAAAAAATATAAATAATAGGATAAAAACATATAAATAATGTCAACTCCAAAGGTTTTTTTCTCTGTTTTTGAGTGAAAAAAGTCAAATTCTGTCATGAAAATGTTTACATCTACTTACCATACTTGAACATAACACGAACAAATATGAACCTGAAAATTCTTAAGAAATATCAGTGCCATTTGAACAATTTTACACCGTAGTTTATCATTTATCACACATCTATACACACAACAATTAATAATAGGCAGAATATTGTTAAAATTCCACATACTTCTATGAAGAAATTTCAGGTTATTCACATTTTTTGTAAAAGGCTAGTCTGTAAATGTAAACATTTTTGTGTAATTTTACTTTTTTTTTCCACAACAAAGAGAAAAAAAATTGTAGTTTTCATTATTATGTATAGGTTATTATGATATTTTACTGCTCTGACCCACTTGAGATTGAATTGACCTAAAATGATTTGATTGTTAATATTGTCAGTGTAATTTCTGCATTTCACAAATTCATCCCAGGGGCCAGATCGGACCCTTTGGCGGGCCGGATTTGGCCCCCGGGCTGCATGTTTGACACCTGTGGTCTACATGATCAGAGAATTAAATATAAGAAAATACGTGATTTTCACTGAAAAATGCAAAATACAGAGGATAATATTAGAATAAACGGTGATAAATCACTTAAGAAATGTGAAATAGAGAGAAAAATTCATTTGGGAACTGACGCAAAAGTCACATTTGGACTTTATGGGTTAATATTACGGACAGTTTATTGAATTCAGTAGGTAAAGCTGGGCTCCCGTATCCTTCGAGGTATAATTGATTAATTGATGCACAGTTTTATTTCACAGTTGCAGTAGATTGTGTGGTCATGACTCCGTTTACTGTTCGATAAGTAGCTCCTCATGGGGAGAGTTTTATGAGCTACAATATAAGTGAGTGTGGAGTCCGCCGGTAGCTCGCCACTTCACCTTGGTTGAAAGCACCGGTCGCCACAGGGAATATGCGTATATCTGGAAGGGAGGGGGGAGAAACGGGGGAGAAAGGGGGGGATCAGGGTTGTGTGGGTGCTCTCTCAGACCCCGGCTGAGCTGAAAGCTGCAGACAATTGACTATATACACCCCGCGGTCCGTCTGCATCCAGTTGCCTCATACCTCAAGTGACGGTAATAAATAAACCCAAGTGGAAAGGTGGCAATAGAATGACAATAAACATGATTTGTAAAGCACTTTTAACTCCTTACCTCTCAGAAACACCTGGAGGAAGGCTATAATCGTAACATGTCCGCAGGAAGTGATAGAAAATGCCATTTAACGGGAGAGTTTTTTTTTTTTTTATTCCGAGCGCCTTCAGAGTCTACATTTAAATGGTGTATGGGCGTCCCCAGCGGGAGCCGAGGCAGCGACCCAGCAGCCTTAGAGCCACGCTCGCTCCCATTGAGCTGCCGAGGACTAGACTGCCAAGTAAGCTGATATTACATGGCAAGAGACCAATTTTGAGTCCCACACACAACACAAGTCGTTTTAACTGCTTTTGGAAGACGATTTGTCAGATGAGCATGCAGATCAAATAGCGGCGAGATAGACTTCTTCCAATGAAGGTACAACAGATGCGATATGGGAAAAGCATGAACGGCTTATCAGTGAAACAGTCCCACTAGGTTACGTATTAGATTATTACCAGAAGGCTTTTCTGTCCGACTGTTGGTTCTGTTGTTTAACCCTTTCATGCATGAATTAGGAGAACCTTAATCATGATTTTTCTCCTGTTTTTATTCGTCTTTAGGCATGAAAAAAAAAATGCAATTGACAGCTTTTTATGAACCCATTTTTCATGGAGCTGCAAAACTGTCCACTCAAATGGATATTTAATTTTTGAAGCAAAGAAACATGTATTTAATGATATACAGGGTGGGGAAGCAAAATTTACAATATTTTGAGGCAGGGATTGAAAGACAGTGTATGACCAATTAGTTTATTGAAAGTCATGAGAATTTATTTGTCACAAGAAAATTGACATAATAGAAAATGTTTTTATTCTATGTGTCCTCCTTCTTTCTCGATAACTGCCTTCACACGCTTCCTGAAACTTGCGCAAGTGTTCCTCGAATATTCGGGTGACAACTTCTCCCATTCTTCTTTAATAGTATCTTTAAGAAAGTCCACATTGCTGTGTGATGTTCTATTGGAAGCATGTTCTAAAACGCCCCAAATAGCAGAATCCAGAGGGTTTAGATCTGGGCTAGAAGGCGGCCATAAACATGATTCCCAAAAATTGCTAAAGTTGGATTTGTTGCTGTTGTCAACAAATGTTTTGGTGTTCTTGTGTAAGATTTTATCTTCAAACCATATTTTACTGCATTTCTAACGGTCTTGTTGTCTACCTCAAGTTCAATTGCAATTTTTCTCATGGATTTGGTTGGATCCTGTAGGATTTTGGATTTGAGAGCTTTAATAAAAGCTTTGGTACGTTTTTTGTTGCTTCCTCCACTTCCAGACTTTATTGTAATAGTTTTGCTCATAGTCATTCTCTTCTTTCCATTATAAACAGTCTTTATGGACACTCCAACTATTTTTGAAATCTCCTTTGGTGTGACGAGTGCATTCAGCAAATCACACACTCTTTGACGTTTGCTTTCCTGATTACTCATATGGGCAAAAGTTTCTGAAAAGGTATGGATAATAGTGTTAGGTATGATTATGACATCAGTATATGTTTGGTTTCAAAACAATTGACGTAGTGCCTGCTGAGAAAAAACAACTAAATGTTCATTGTAAATTTTGCTTCCCCGCCCTGTATTTACACTAAAATAAAGTATAATTTCACAAGAAATGTGAATAACCTGAAAAAATATGAACAACCTGAAATGTTTTAAGAAAAGTAAGTACTATTTTAACAATATTCTGCCTGATATTAAATGTTTGGTGTATTTGTAGTGATCTGTAAGTTATAATTGAGCATGTGTAAATGAAAAACTGAGGCAGAATATTGTTAAAGTTACACTCATTTTTTTCAGTTTGCTCGTGTTATTCACATTGTTTGAAAGGATAGTTTGTCGATGTAAACATTTTCATCGTTTAATTTGACTTTTTTCACTCTAAAACATAGAGAAAATTTTGGAGTTGACATTATTTATATAGAATTATGTTATTATTTTACTGGTTCGGCCCACTTCAGATCAAATTTAGCTGAATGTGGCCCCTGAAGTAAAGTGAGTTTGACACCCCTGACGTAGTGGAAATGCGGCATTAGACCACAGTACTGACAGGAAAGGTAGAAATGTACAATTATGATGACATTTGTACAATTTTTTCTTGGTTTGTAGAGGGTTTAGTGCTGTGGTAGAGTTATTATGTTTAATTTAAGTTGACTATGATCTCTTTAGTTTTTAGAAAACACCTGAAGGAAATTTTCCATAAGTCTGGTCTTGATGAAGTTTGCACTCAGTCACACTTAGTAATAATAATAGCTATTGCAAAAGCTTATTTCCATGGGGGAAACAGTTTATGGTTGGGCTGATATATCTTTTGTGTTCAGTGTTATGGAGAAATTTCAGTTGTTTTTCTCTTTGCTCATCTGTGGTCGAGCTGTAAGTAAGGAAAACGTACAGATTTGTGAATAACATGAAGGATGTAGGCTGGATTTTAGAAGCTGAGATGATAGTGAGACTTTAAAAGTGAAAAATATTCAGGTTTTTATGTTTTAATTTGTTAATTTCCCTACTAAGCTGTTTACATGGCTGATAAAAAATTAATATTCCATTAACATTCCTGTACAAATCCAGCTATGCACATTCTAATTAATGATGGATTAACATGCAAGGTATTTAGTCAAAACACAGAAAAGTTGCAACTGCTTGTCCCATTTTTCTTAAGCGTTTTTTTTTTTTCAGTCTTTTCTCTCGATGACAGCCTTGTCTGATCACGCAAACACAAACTTTTGTGCTTCATTCTAGGTCCAATCTGTGTGATACCGGCATATATCTGTAAAACCTGCTGATACCCATGGGTTTTTATCCTGTTTAAAAGTAGGTGTGTAAGTCTTTTCAACCACAAATCTGTTCTTTTTTTCTTTTTCTATATTTATCCCAGTCTTCTAAAGTGTTGGCCATTAGGTTTGCGTATAATATGCAAAGCAGGGAATAGGAGTGTGTCACAAAACTGAGGGGGTCCATCTACAGGGTGGGGAAGCAAAATTTACAATATTTTGAGGCAGGGATTGAAAGACAGTGTATGACCAATTAGTTTATTGAAAGTCATGAGAATTTATTTACCACAAGAAAACTGACATAGTAGAAAATGTTTTTATTCTATGTGTCCTCCTTCTTTCTCAATAACTGCCTTCACACGCTTCCTGAAACTTGCGCAAATGTTCCTCAAATATTCGGGTGACAACTTCTCCCATTCTTCTTTAATAGCATCTTCCAGACTTTCTCGTAATAGTTTTGCTCATAGTCATTCTCTTCTTTCCATTATAAACAGTCTTTATGGACACTCCAACTATTTTTGAAATCTCCTTTGGTGTGACGAGTGCATTCAGCAAATCACACACTCTTTGACGTTTGCTTTCCTGATTACTCATATGGGCAAAAGTTTCTGAAAAGGTATGGATAATAGTGTTAGGTATGATTATGACATCAGTATATGTTTGGTTTCAAAACAATTGACGTAGTTCCTGCTGAGAGAAAACAATTAAATGTTCATTGTAAATTTTGCTTCCCCACCCTGTAGAATTATTATTTTTATGCCTAAAGAGGGATGAAAACACTCAGGAAAAAAATCGTGATTAAGGTTCTCATAATTCATGCATGAAAGGGTTCAATTTTGTTCTAAATAGTCTTAAAATGGTCTTTAAAAGTCTTAAATTGAACTTGTCGAAACCTGTAGGAGCCCTGTTTTTAGCAAAGGAACAGTGACAAATCCTGCCATATGAACTAAGTCTTCCTGAACTCCAAGCATCGAGCGTTGACCGTCGATAGTGACCCTCTTTCCTTTTTCGGATGAACCACCATGTTTACAACTGCCAACCTCTATCTTAACCGAACAGAATAGGAGAGGAAGAGATGCAAAACTGAGATGGGAGTTAAAAAAAAAAAAAAAAAAAAAAAAAAAAACGCGCAAAGAGAGTGAGATGAAGCGACGGAGCTTTTAAGTTCCCTGCGTGTATTTGATGCAGCCTCCGCAGTGAAAGGCCAAGACAGATCAAACGGGGCAGGCAGATTGAAATAGCTTCTGTTGTAAGGGAAGAGATGCTTCTGCGCTTGCACAGATGTGACAGGTAACCACAAGACAGAGGTTGGAAGGCTCTTTTATTCGCTTCCTGTTCGCAAACATTCGCTTCCCTACGTTTAAAATAGAACTTGTGAGCAGGGATGAAAATCTCAGTTTAATGCTGTATCTTTTTCTCTCTTACTCTCCTTTGAAACTTGCCTTACAGTGTTGTTCAGATGTTTTAACCCTTTCATGCATAGTGGTCACTACAGTAGACAGCTATTCTACAGCTGTTCACTTTTATATTCATGGATTTTATTGTTTTAGTTCCATATCAACCAACACAATGGACGCCTATGCATCATCCCATACATTGCACTTCATACCATTACTGTAACTTTGCTGTTCTGGATAAATCTGATCTGCACTAACATGTTTGAGTGTAAATCAATTGCTTGTTATTGTTAATAGATTGTAATTAACCATTTTTCTTAAACAAAAAGGTTGTTTTTTTTTGCACGTTATCTCCATAAAGTGAGTAATAAAAGGTTGAAAACCACTGATCTAAATGATCCGGTGATGTTTATGGTGTGTTGTTTCTGAAGACCTGCACAAGGTTGTTAATAATCGTTAGCTGCTAGCTTAACCAGGATGCTGATGAAATGCGATGAATGTGAAGTTGGGAAAATGTTGCTGTTCCTATTTACAAGTGTGTGCTTGTTGAACAGTTGGTGTGATAAATGACTTACTGTCTTTCACTTGTTGTGGTTTTCTATCTCTGTTGGACTGACGATTAACCGTACCTGCGTTTGACTTTCTAGAAATAGAAACAAAAGAACTGCTGCTCACACTGAAAGTTGAAGAGAAACTTGTGAACTGTACCGCAGTGAAGAAGGGGTGGGGGGGGTTAGAATTTCTAAAACTTAAAAAAAAAAAAAAAAAAATTGTTTCATTTTTATTATCCCTTAGGGGTCCACGGTCACGGTCCCATGACTCAATCACATGACATTTTCAACATGCCATAGCGTCTATAGCAAGGTTATTATTGTTAACGAAAACTAACGAAATGACGGAAACTAGAATTGTAAAAACATTTCCGTTAACTGAAATAAATAAAAAACTATAATTAAAAGAAAAAAAAAAGATAACTAACTGAAACTGTGTTGTGTGTTTACAAAACTAACTAAAACGTATAAAAATTCTGGATAAAATTCCCTCCGTTTTCGTCTTTGTCAATGTCGGATTGATATAAAATCGACTTATTTCCCTCAAGCAATTTTAGCTGCTGGCACCATGTGATATTTAACAGTCCATCACTTCTTGTCACTTGTGGTTTCCAGTCGTCTTCTGGTCTCCACTCTACCTGGAAACATGGAGACTAAAGTTGGGAGAAAGCAGCAGAGTCCTGTCTGGGATTGATTTGAATACGACGGTGAAGAAGAGAAAAGATATAAAAAAAACTAAAACTAAACTAAAACTAAGCATTTAGAAAATAACGAAAACTAATAAAAACTAGCAAAACTGCTCTAAAAACGAATTAAAATTAACTGAATTAGAGAAAAAATAAGCCAAAAGTATATAAAACTAAACTCTAATGAAAAATCCAAAACTATTAGAACCTTGGTCTATAGTGGGTCACTGAGACTACTTTTGCATTCGAAAGTGCGGACTTGAAACACTGTGAGGGTCAGAAAACCGGAGAAAACGCCAATGTAAAGATATGCTTTTTTGTCAAATATGCGAATACGGTTTTAATTTGTTACAATTTTGATTTTATATTCCTAATATTTGGAACCAATATTCACTTTTAAAGTCTTTGAAAAGGTTTGTTAAGCATCTTTGTGGTATTTATGCAAGAAATTCTATACATTTTTCAAATCGGATTTTATATTTTTTGAGTGTTTTTTGGCCTTCTGTGTTGATACAGTTAGTTGAAGTGAAAAAATTATAGACAGATGAGATAGATGAAGTTGTGCTGAAAAAAAAAAGATACCAAACATGAGTATAGTAAATATTTCTTTGTATAGTATATAAAGGCAAAATCAAAAGTATTCAAAAATAGCCAAAATAGGGTTAAATATAGAACCTCTTGTATCATGCCTTCATTGGATCTTGATAAATTATTCTAAATTATTTTTTTGTTGTTTTTGGGAGGGGGGGACAATCTTATTATTGGGGGGGATATATCTCCCCTGTCCCCTCCTGGGATTTCCGCCTTCCACCTATGATTGCGAGGATCTTTTTGATTGTCATGAGCGGCATATGCATGTGGGCGGGATGTTGGATGGCCAGGGAGAGTTCCTATCGTAATGTGAGCAAAGATAATTCTGCTGTTGTTTTGTCAGCAATTAAAAGAATTTGAGCAGCCCATTTCCTTCTGCTGCTCCAAAACCATACAGCTTGTGCTTGTCGTCCCAAATGGCCAATTTCTGCCTTATGTTCTGCACTGTCTGAACAGTTGAGGCAGCAAAATAATCAGTACGTGTGTGTGCGTGTGCATCTACGACCCATATTAAGATGTGTATCCGAACAAACGGCAACTCCTTAACTAGTGTGTGTGTGTTTCCTGTGCGTCTGAAGCATTCATCCAATCTGCACGTCCCTGTTTCTTACACACACTCTCGGACATCCTCCCTTTACCCTCGTTTTCTCTTTGCTTATATTTAGTTCTGGGCCAAGGTCAAAGAATGTTTGGCTCTTGTTTTTTCCCTACATGCCTTTCAGATGTAGATATCTGTTCTGGTATCTGCAGTTCCATAGGCTTCTCAGGTTTTTTTCAGTAGTCTTTACACTCTTATCCACTTTATTTGGACGCTTTAGTAAGTGATTTGGTTTTTCTGCCGTTAGCTGGAGCTAAAGTTTAATAGAAGAAGTCGGCCATATGTATGTATATGTCCATACAGGGTGGGGAAGCAAAATTTACAATATTTTGAGGCAGGGTATGACCAATTAGTTTATTGAAAGTCATGAGAATTTATTTGCCACAAGAAAATTGACATAATAGAAAATGTTTTTATTCTATGTGTCCTCCTTCTTTCTCAATAACTGCCTTCACACGCTTCCTGAAACTTGCGCAAGTGTTCCTCAAATATTCGGGTGACAACTTCTCCCATTCTTCTTTAATAGTATCTTCCAGACTTTCTCGTAATAGTTTTGCTCATAGTCATTCTCTTCTTTCCATTATAAACAGTCTTTATGGACACTCCAACTATTTTTGAAATCTCCTTTGGTGTGACGAGTGCATTCAGCAAATCACACACTCTTTGACGTTTTACTCATATGGGCAAAAGTTTCTGAAAAGGTATGGATAATAGTGTTAGGTATGATTATGACATCAATATATGTTTGGTTTCAAAACAATTGACGTAGTGCCTGCTGAGAAAAAACAACTAAATGTTCATTGTAAATTTTGCTTCCCCGCCCTGTATTTACACTAAAATAAAGTATAATTTCACAAGAAATGTGAATAACCTGAAAAAATATGAACAACCTGAAATGTTTTAAGAAAAGTAAGTACTATTTTAACAATATTCTGCCTGATATTAAATGTTTGGTGTATTTGTAGTGATCTGTAAGTTATAATTGAGCATGTGTAAATGAAAACTGAGGCAGAATATTGTTAAAGTTACACTCATTTTTTTCAGTTTGCTCGTGTTATTCACATTGTTTGAAAGGATAGTTTGTCGATGTAAACATTTTCATCGTTTAATTTGACTTTTTTCACTCTAAAACAGAGAAAATTTTGGAGTTGACATTATTTATATAGAATTATGTTATTATTTTACTGGTTCGGCCCACTTCAGATCAAATTTAGCTGAATGTGGCCCCTGAAGTAAAGTGAGTTTGACACCCCTGACGTAGTGGAAATGCGGCATTAGACCACAGTACTGACAGGAAAGGTAGAAATGTACAATTACGATGACATTTGTACAATTTTTTCTTGGTTTGTAGAGGGTTTAGTGCTGTGGTAGAGTTATTATGTTTAATTTAAGTTGACTATGATCTCTTTAGTTTTATAGTTTTATAGCTTCAAAGCATCAAAAACTGACAGTTTTCAGTACAGATGTCCCATTATTATCTACAGATTGGTATCGGCTGCCGATCGGGCATTTTTTAGAAGATTGGATTGGATCGTATTTAGTCAAGAGATTGTTCTGCCCCCTCAAATTAAAGTTTCCGGAGGTAGGGAAAAGCTGCACAACAGCAGGAGGCTTAGAGGTACTAGTAAAGCGTCTATAAGTTTCACTTTCACTTTGCACTTGTACTCATTATGAGGTATGATAGTGGTGTGCGAGTCAGGTTTTTTTTCAACCTGCGAGGCTTTTGTGGAATTATTTGACCTGACCCAACCCTCCCCGCAAATAAACTGATATTCTCTGGACCCACCCCAACCCAACCTGCAAGGAGCCCGCTTCACATCACTAATGTATGGCACGGAACGCACCTCCATTTAATACCTGGACAGACCTGTCCATAGAGGCGCTACAACGGTGGAAAATATAAGTTTCTAATTTGTCCCACTGTATGAATTTGGAAAGTGCAAAAATTATATACTCAGTGCCAATGAAAACGCAACACTTGAAGATTCTTATATTTTTTTTAATCGATGAGGATTTTTATTCCATAAGCTCTTTGGAATTAATCATAGCCCATGTCTATACAGTAAAAATAAAAAATCACATCCAAATTTGTTGACAAAAAATAAGGATAAAGAAAGAAACTCAAGGACCCCCAAAACCAAAAGTCACACAGCGGTCCCGGAGGTGCTGCAGCTCAGTGTAGTGATCCTGCTGTGGTGTGGTCACATGTGCTCGTCCAAGGCGAGGTCTGTCTGCAGTTGAGCCAGTTTCTTCATGCCTCTGTTGCATCCTGACTATGGTGGACACATTGCATCCAAAATGGCGCCCCACCTGCCGAGCAGAAATTCCAGCCTCCAGGAGCCTCATAGCATGGCATCTTTGGTCACGTGTCAGTCTAGGCATCGCTGAGTTATTGCAAATGATTTTGGTGCTTTTCAGCTTGCCTTTATATACAGAACATGACCACTCCTTAACTGACCACAGTTCCTTAAGTTGAGCAGTTCATTGCTGAGCAATGAGAAAAACAAGTCTTATGAATGCAGACAAGTTCATTCAAGCGTGACAATAGCACAGCCCGTCTCAGGTTGTTAAGAAATTGTCTGGGATTATCTAATACAGGTGAAACTTAAACATATTGATGCAGCTCAGGAACAATAAAACACATTCAAGAGTTGCGTTTTCATTGGCACTGAGTATAACTAAAGTGATTAAGAGTCAAAGGTGTCATAGTTGTTTTAGTTCAGGTTCCACATGCAGCCCAGTTGTGATCTCAGGTAAAATAATAGCATAATAACCTGTAAATAATGACTCCAAATTTAAATCAAAATTTCATTGAAAAAAGTCCATATCGGATCGGTATTGGATCGGTATCGGCAAAACTAATCCCAAAAAAATCGGATCTGATCGGAAGCATCACTAATTTTCAGCTGTAGATAGTGAAACTAAACAACATAGATAGATAGATAGATAGATAGATAGATAGATAGATAGATAGATAGATAGATAGATAGATAGATAGACTTTATTTAGGCAAAAGAAATTACCAGTTTAAACAGGACACTCCAATATATGAAACTAAATCAACCCAAAAAGAAAAACAAATGTCACACAACGCTGAACTATTTCATTGTGGTTCTTTAACAATACTTTATGTCCAAAAAGGAGAAGGAAGAAGCCAAACTTATACTGTCCTACCCCAACTTAAAGACCAATACCGAATTGCTGTGTGATGAGGCAGTTTTCATTTCATTCTGAAGTTTTTCCTGCTCTCCTGAGCACAGTCAGTGTGTTGCAGCCCATGAAGATGTGCCGTTCCACAAGCCTTATACTTGACTTCCAGGCACCCACAGGTTGAAGGGTAAGAGCGAAAGAAGAATGGGGGATTTTCAGGCACTAAAGTGGAAAGAGATGGGGATGAGGAGGGATAACCGAGGTCCGCGAAGGCAAGAGGAAGGGTGAAAGTGGTAATAGACAGTATTCTGTGCTATCTGCGCTGGGTGGGAAGGCTCGCTGATAGAGGAGGGGGATAGAGCAGATGAAAGAGGCTTAAATTGGAATGCAGAAGGGGTGAGGGGGGTCGAAGGGAGAGTAATGACAGATGGCACATTTCTATCAGACTTTTGGGCAAGTTTTAGGTAAATAGTCGCAGAGTTCCAAAAGGGAAATGGAAATGAACAGTCTGGGTACTAATGAACGGAGAAGATCAGTCTAGAAAGGATGCATGAAGAATCTGTCAAGGAGATGGTCATCAGCAACAAAAAACAAACAAACAAATTAACCTGTAGGTCATTTGTTGAAGCATCTTATTATAACATGGGTTGTTAACCCTTTAAGCACCGAAGTTGCAATATTACAACAAGCAACATATCGTAATTTCCGGTCTATAAGCCTCTATTTTTTTCCACACCCTGTGAACCCATGGCTCAAAAATGCTAGGCATCAATAAATCGATGGTGAGATGTTGGAGACGGGGTGGGTGCGGCTTGTAGTCAGGTGCGGCCAATAGTCCGGAAAGTACGTCACAGCAACTGATTGCAACACACCATAGCTCCAGATAGAGTAGTTAAATCTTGTTACAACCTCCCACAAGTAAATAACAGACATGTACCCGTTCAATCCTAACACCATTTAAGAGCATGTTTCTATTCCTATTGTTTTTCATTGGGTCTTTCTTCGCATTGTTGAGGGCCTGAAGATGCATGAAAAGTCGTTTTTTTTGGCAGAATCATGAGTGACAGAAAAAAATGTTGTATTTTCTAGGTTTCATAATGGCTCTTTAGAGCCCCCTAAGACAACCACCATCACTACTCCCAGCAATATGCTCCGATCGGAACAATATTTGGTATCCATGTGTATATCAATGAGATCTGCAAAAAAGTCAGTGGGGCCGATAACGTCAGACCAAAAGGAAGTCCGCCATTTTGAATTTTTGGCAATTTGCTGACCATATATTTGCTTAAACTCCTCGTAAACGTTGTGGTCTCCTTCAAAAAAATTCTGTCTAGTGTCGATCTGTTGGAGCGGGTGTGGGGGGTGAGGGTCCCATACATAACGTGACTTACACTAGCGTGAAAACGAAACTGAAACTTAACATTCTTGCAACGTCCGACTCCCGGCTTCTATACATCTCTTATACAGCGGATCTTACATGAAATTTTCACAACTTCTAGCCTCCACTGCTCTATGCCCCTCCCCCAAATGCTGGGGCCCATAAATTTGTCATGTTTACCCCCACCCCCACCGCATTGGTGCCCCAGGTTACATCCTCAGTCACATCACACCTCCAGACCCCTGTATTCCTGCAGTTGCAAAACCCCTCGACCGTGACCCACCCTGAGTCGCGTGGGTGCGCGAGGGTCCGTCATAACTGCTCGCACTTACTAGTTTATTTTTTATTTTTTTCACCAACTTAAAATTCTCATAACTTTACTTTCAGACTGTTGCTGTTTATTCATTCCCACTGCGGGGGCCCTAAACAAAGCACACTAGGACATCAGTCGATATTCATATCCGTCACTTTTCCAGCCCAAAACAAACAAAAACTAACATTTTGTATGATCAGTGATTCATCCAGTTGCCAACAGAAACAATTTGCCAGCTGGGATAAAGTATGAGGTAAACAGACAGCGCCATTGATCTTATGTTTTGAACATTTGGAGACGGATCCTGGCAAAGCGGTGCTTGGCCCGGCGGTGAGGAAAACTGCGGTGAAATGACAGTCGACGTGGAAATGCTGAGTCAGTGGGTGCAGTGACACTCCCCCTGTCAACACACACACACACACACACACACACACACACACACACACACACACACACACACACACAGACACACACACACTGCTCATCTCATTTTGTTGAGTGCTTAGTCCAACACAGACCTGGATGGAGGAGGGAGTGGTTGGTTTAACTCATGTGTGTGTCTTTGGGGAACAGGACCACAGTGTTTACAGTCAGTCCTTCATGTGTTTTCTAGTTCTGGGACTCACTAACATGTCGTTAGCTTCATAGCATAGTAGCCTAACTCATACACAAATAGACAAAAGTATTGGGACACAATGAATCTAGGTGTTTCTTTTCTAACAGGGGTCTGGGATACATATCATTTCATTGCATTGGTTAGTTTGGTTTAAACTGTTATATTTGCTTCCAAAAATGCCACAGAGATGGTTTTTACTTAATTTCTCTCAACAGTGATTTTTTTTTTTTTTTTTTTTGTATGACTATGATTTTAAATGTTCTACTTCTAAATTTTGAAAAGATTTTCATGCTCTGACTGTAAACGATAATTTTCTCCCACAACTAACCGTCTACCTTCTTCACATCTGACTGAGGAAGAAAAATCTCCAATTAAACTTTAAGGAAATGTTGATGTTTATAAACTATATGGACAAAAATATTGGGACACAGGATGGCCACAGCTGTAAGATATTGTGTTCATGCTGATTTGACATATAAACATCAATATTAATAATCAATACAATATTCTTCACAATATAACTATGACATTTGTCATTATTGTTTTGTATCCCAGACCCCTATTAGAAAAGAAACACCATGTCCCAATACTTTTGTCCATTTGTGTATGAGTTAGGCTATTATAATATGAAGCTAACGATTTATTAAACTCCATGGGTTTTACTGGTGAATCAATGTTGTAGAAGATGACAGTGTTTCCACGGTTACTATGGAGCCGCTGAACATTCAAATGGGTTTCTATATTTAACATTTCTTAAGGGATTTTTCACCATTTCTTATGAAATTTTCCTCTATATTTTGCATTTTTCCAGTGTAAATTGGTTATTTCCAATATTTAATTTACTGATCATGTAGATGTTCATAAAAGCTCAGATTAAACTTGAGGGTTATTATATGAAAAACATAGAAAACTGGGAAAAAGAGACTTTTTCAGTAAAATATATCAATAACTGAACATAAAACAAGTGTCCATGACTGCTGTTGTGCTCCAGCTCTATGGGTTTACTGGTGAAACAATGTTGTAGAAGATGATGGTGTTTCCACGGTAACTATAGAGCCTCAAAACATCCAAATGGGTCATATCTGATGACCATGAAAAGACGACAAACTGTATTTTACACCAATTATTTACATAGATTGATAGAATTAGTGGATCAACATGTATTAAACAGTTTATATCAGTAGATGCTATTAGTTGGTGGTGGGTGTTTTGTCTTTATGGGTTGAATCTGGCGCTGTGATATCATTGATCCAACTCAATGGGTTTTACTGGTGAATCAATGTTGTAGAAGATGACGGTGTTTCCACGGTAACTATAGAGCCTCTAAATGTCCAAATGGGTCTCTATATTTAACATTCTTAAGGGGTTTTTCCTCTGTATTTTGCATTTTTCCAGTGTAAATCAGTTATTTTCCAATATTTAATTCACTGATTATGTAGATGTTCATAAAAGCTCAGAAAAAACTGAGAAAACTGGGAAAAAAGAGACTTTTTCAGTAAAATATATCAAAAACTGAACGTAAAACAAGTGTCCATGACTGCTTTTATTTATCCAACTCCATGGGTTTTACTGGTGAATCAATGTTGTAGAAGATGACGGTGTTTCCACGGTAACTACAGAGCCTCTAAACGTCCAAATCTGATGACCATGAAAAAACTATTTTTTACACCAGTTATTTACATGAACTGATAGAATTAACCCATAAAGACCCAGTGCTACTTTTTTGTCAGTCCCCAAATGAATTTTTCTCTATATTTAACTTTTCTTAAGTGATTTATCACTATTTAATCTAACATTATCATCAGTATTTTACATTTTTTTTCAGTGTAATCATGGATTTTCTTATATTTTATCCATTTATCATGTAGATATTCCTAAAAGCTCAGAGTAAATCCATAGTTTATTATATCAGAAACAGAGAAAACTGAGGAAAAAGTGATGGATGTTTGGTCTTTATGGGTTAAATCTGGCGCTGTGATGTCATTCATTCAACTCCATAGGTTTTACTGGTGAATCAATGTTGTAGAAGATGACGGTGTTTCCATGGTAACTATAGAGCCTCTAAATGTCCAAATGGGTCTCTATATTTAACATTCTTAAGAGGTTTTTCCTCTGTATTTTGCATTTTTCCAGTGTAAATCAGTTATTTTCCAATATTTAATTCACTGATTATGTAGATGTTCATAAAAGCTCAGATTAAACTTGAGGGTTATACGAAAAAAAATGAGAAAACTGGGAAAAAAGAGACTTTTTCAGTAAAATATATCAAAAACTGAACGTAAAACAAGTGTCCATGACTGCTTTTATTTATCCAACTCCATGGGTTTTACTGGTGAATCAATGTTGTAGAAGATGACGGTGTTTCCACGGTAACTACAGAGCCTCTAAACGTCCAAATCTGATGACCATGAAAAGACGACAAACTGTTTTTTACACCAGTTATTTACATGAACTGATAGAATTAATAATAATAATAATAATAATAATAATAATAATAATAATAATGATAAACTTTATTTGTATAGCACCTTTCATACAGAAATTGTAGCCCAAAGTGCTTCACATTGATTGAAAAAAAAAATACAATATTAAAATACATTTAGATTTGATTAGAAATACAATAAAATAAAAATAAATATAAAACCAGCGCACATTAAAATATTTGATTATGCATAGAATTTTTGAAGTGCAAGAAATAAGATGAAATGTGAGAGAAATACAATAAAATAAAAATAAAAGCAGCGCACATGAAAATATTTGATTATACATAGAATTTTTGAAGTGCAAGAAATAAGATGAAATTTGAAATACAGTAAAATAAAAAATAAAAACAGAAATACAATAAAATAAAATAAAAATGAAAAATGAAAATTAACCCATAAAGACCCAGTGCTACTTTTTTGTCAGTCCCCAAATGAATTTTTCTCTATATTTAACTTTTCTTAAGTGATTTATCACTATTTAATCTAACATTATCATCAGTATTTTGCATTTTTTTTTCAGTGTAATCGTGTATTTTCTTATATTTTATCCATTTATCATGTTGATATTCCTAAAAGCTCAGAGTAAATCCACAGTTTATTATATCAGAAACAGAGAAAACTGAGGAAAAAGTGGTGGATGTTTGGTCTTTACGGGTTAAATCCGGCGCTGTTCCACCTCCGCCTCCTTTTTCTCTTCATATGTGGTTCCACCGACTCCGAATCCCTCTGCAGTCAATCTGAAGGAAGGATATCGCTGATAAGACACAGAAACGCTGTAGTGTTGATAGTAAATGCTTCTGCTCCTGCACAACAAAGTGAAGTACGGGGTCAAAAACATGTTGAAATCCATTTAAGGTACCTTGAGGTTTTCCTGAGTGAAAAGCGCCGGCGCTTTGGCGTCTCCTCAGCCGTCCAAATTACCCTCGCATATCGCTACCTTTTATAGGGTGGTGATGCATGGGAAACCGTTTTAAGGCAATTTAGCTTTTAACAGACGCGGGGGGGTTGCAAATGGACCGAAATTGGAGAAAAAGTGTAGAGTTGGGGGGGAAGCAGCACCGACACAACCACAGCAGAAGCTTTTGTCTAGTGAGATGAATTTACTCAATAACCTCCATGTAATGGGACTGTCTATTATTTTCTGTTTTTGTGCCTCTCTCTATTCCTTTCCCTTCTCGCCTGCATAGGTATTGTGTGTTATTATTTGTGTGTTATGCTCATTCTGTCACTTTATTCTCTTTCTCTGCCGTGCACTTTTTCTCCCTTTGTCTCGTTTTCAGGGTATTCATAGTAAAAAAAAAAAAAAAAAAAGAAAGAAAATGAAAAAAATCAGTTGTGCAGTGTGGGTTTAACCCTTTAAATAATATAAATATCTTCCCGTTTAAGGTCTTTTTATGGTTTTCGAAAGCCTGTTTTTTGTCAGAGTCTCTGCTAATAGAATTGAATACAGGTGATTTAAGGCAGACGCAGTAAAACTCAGTCCAGTTTTACCAGATGTCTATATTAATGGTTTTCAACTGGTCTCACCTCAGGACCCACATTTTATTCTGGTTATTATGTTGTGATTCACTTTCATACAATTCAAATCAAGCTTTTTTTTTTTTTTTTTTTTTTTTCAGTAAGAAGCGAGTAAAAAACAGCTTTTAGGAATTAGATATGGGCGTGTTAATTACTTCTTGAAGTTGAATGAAGTCGATGAATTACAGTTAAGTCTATTAGTTGTGACCCTCCACCTGCACCAAATTAATAATAGAAAAAAAACAAAACAAAATAAAACAAACAAAATAAAAAAACAAAAAACAGTGCGGGTGAGCCCCAAGTGTACGGTTTTAACATATGTAGCACTCAGAAACAGTAAAAAAAGATGCTGACTATAATTAGTTTTGACTAAAAAAAAAAAAACATTACTTGTGCACATTCCTTTTTCAGTAATTAAACACATGTATTCAGAGCTTAATACACATATAATGATCCGATTTTTCACATTTTTCACTGAAAACGGCTCAAATTAACAGGCATAACTGCATTTATGCACAAAAGAAAGGCCTACAAAACATTTTTTTTCACTTAATAGTAGGGATGTGCATTGGCAAGAATCACACTACTAGGATTATGATATGATATGTCGTGATATATCATGATACTGTTAAAAAGGCAATTTTTTGTTTGTTTCTTTTTTAAATGATTATTTCCTTGAAGAATTGAATTACACCAGAAATATGCACAAATACTGAACACATTTTTTATCTGATCAGAACAGAATCTATTGCTATTTCACAAAATGTTCCTGTGTTAAAACTTAAATTATGTTTTTCAGACATTACAGTTTAAGATTCACTGTAATGTCTGTATCTGAATCTGACAGACTTTGAAGGAGGGGACCCCATGTGGTTTCTCAACATGTACTTTTTACTTCTAGTTCAAGTTGAGTCCCATCAATATCCTGTGATAACTACCCTTTGATCTCAATTAAGAGGAAATATTTTCCAGGGAATGTAATATTCATGTATACCAAATCCATATGAAGACAATAGAATATCATAATTATTGATTTGAAAAGTTTATAGAAAGTGAAAGAAAAAAATCCTTCACATGCTAGCTATTTCATGTCGAGACCTATTTTTGGTTATGTAGGGAAAAAAAATAAATCTTTTTTTTAGATTAGTGACAAAATAATCTTAAATTCCAATGAAGCCATGCTTAAGCAGAGGGTTAAATGCTTTCTTTCAGAAATTTGCGTTGGTTTAGCTCATTTGATTAATGAGTAATTTAAAAAAAAAACATGTTTTTTGAGAAAAGTGAAATTCCCTACATAACCGGCACCATGTGGTATTAAAATGCTTAAAAAAGCAATTCACACCAATTTTTCAGACAAAATGATTTTTACAATGATAAAAGGGTGTGTAAAAGGTCTTAAAACTATATTGAAAACAGAAATATATGATGGAGATTTCAAATTATAGCAGTGATAAGTTCTGTTATTATTCATTCTTAGAAAACTTTCTGAGGGACTGAATTTAGTTTGTATAAAAAGTTCCATAATTTTCTTGAAAATCCTTTTTTGGCAAAAATTTTAATGGATTTAGAAACTTCAGATGTTATACTATTGAAGTACAAAAAGTTTGAAATCATTATCTCAATTCTAATTTTTTGATTCAAAGTCAACAGGCGCGTGACTTGACCCTAGATCAGCTTTACTGAATACTGCCGAACATACTGGAGATACTTCCTTAAACAGTGACATACATATCTAACAGTGCATCCCAGAATACCTTGCACAGGTGTCTCTTAAAGTGACAGAACTTTTTTTCTGTTTTACCTACAGGGTGGGGAAGCAAAATTTCCAATGAACATTTAGTTGTTTTTTCTCAGCAGGCACTACGTCAATTGTTTTGAAACCAAACATATATTGATGTCATAATCATACCTAACACTATTATCCATATCTTTTCAGAAACTTTTGCCCATATGAGTAATCAGGAAAGCAAACGTCAAAGAGTGTGTGATTTGCTGAATGCACTCGTCACACCAAAGGAGATTTCAAAAATAGTTGGAGTGTCCATAAAGACTGTTTATAATGGAAAGAAGAGAATGACTATGAGCAAAACTATTACGAGAAAGTCTGGAAGATACTGTTAAAGAAGAATGGGAGAAGTTGTCACCCGAATATTTGAGGAACACTTGTGCAAGTTTCAGGAAGTGTGTGAAGGCAGTTATTGAGAAAGAAGGAGGACACATAGAATAAAAACATTTTCTATTATGTCAATTTTCTTGTGACAAATAAATTCTCATGACTTTCAATAAACTAATTGGTCATACACTGTCTTTCAATCCCTGCCTCAAAATATTGTAAATTTTGCTTCCCCACCCTGTACATTACAAATACATTACAGTACAAATGGATTCAGTGAGGGAGTAAGAAGTTGAGTGTTAGAAACAAACAGAGCAACGACTGGAAACAAAGTCCTAACTTTTTCATGTGACTGTATGTGAGGCACGTGTTCGGAAATTGAACTAAAGCCACTCTGTAAAAAGTCATGGTCTTATTTGATGAATAAATAATCAAGCTCATTGAATTGCACTGCATATTGTTTTTGTCAGAATGAATGTGTTGAATCAGAATGGGCTTAATCGCTCTGTATTGTGATTTGGGTGTGAATCGTATTGTATCACATCACAACTTGCCACACGTGTCTTTAATATATCGGATTGAAGTTGCTGTATTGCAGTGTTTTTCAACCTTGGGGTCGGGACCCCAGGTGGGGTCACCTGGAATTCAAATGGGGTCGCCTGAAATTTCTAGTAATTGATAAAAATAAAAATAAAAACTTACTAATAAAAAGTATATGTGGTGAGTTGACAGAGACAATCCCAATCCATAAAAGACATGACAAACTGTGAGTCTGAAACTGAAGCACCGTGGTTTTGTTTATCTGTCAAATGTTCATTGTGGTCAGTTTCAGATGCTGCAGCTCTTTCGTAATTCATAGTTTGAGTTCTTGTTTGTTCAGTATTAATTGTCAGCCTTGTAAATCCAAGCTGAAGTGAGGAATTAATAGCATTAGAATATGTTAAAATGTGAGACGACATCAGATTAGCAGCATTAAAAGTGTTTTTATTTCATTGTTTTCATATCCTTCTCTGATATTGGGTTTTAAACACGTTTCTTTACTTCAAAAATTAAATGCATGGATATTTTTGTCACTCCACAGAAGAAAAAAACTCGATCGCATTGTTTTTTTCATGCCTAAGGAGGAATAAAAACACAAATCTTGACTAAGGTTCTCACAATTAATGCATGAAAGGGTTAATTGCTCTGTATTGTGATTTGGGTGTGAATCGTATCGTATTGCATCGCGAAGTACCACACATGTATCTTTACCTCCGCCAAGGAGGTTATGTTTTTGCCATGGTCATCAGATATGACCCATTTGAACATTCAAAGGCTCCGTAGTCAACATGGAAACACCGTCATCTTCTACAACAGGGGTGTCAAACTCATTTTAGTTCAGCTAAATTTGATCTGAAGTGGGCCAGACCAGTGAAATAATAATATATAAATAACCTCAACATCAAACTTTTCTCTATGTTTAAGAGTGAAAAAAAGTAAATTTACATCAGGAAAAGATTTACGTCTACAAACTATCCTTTCAAACAATGTGAATAACATGAACAAACTGAAAAAATAAGTGTAATTACCTCTGCCAAGGAGGTTATGTTTTTGCCAGGGTTTGTTTGTCTGTTTGTTTGTTTGTCTGTCCGTTAGTGTGCAACATAACTCAAAAAGTTATGGACAGATTTTGATGAAATTTTCAGGGTTTGTTGGAAATGGGATAAGGAAGAAATGATTAACTTTTGGGGGTGATCCGGAAGAAATCCTGGATTCTGAATCACTTTGAAATTTTCGTTAACATTGTGGTAAATGGGGCCAACATTTTCGTTTCCCAATATCTCGCTTAATTATTGACCAAAACTCATGAAATTTAACTCAGGAATTGACAATAGGGTCCTCTATCACATTTCAAAGGCTGATCCGGATCTGATCCAGAAGGCGGATTTTATTTAAAAAAATAAATGTAGGATTTGTATCACCGATTATGTGGGGAATTTTTGTGCTTGGCGGAGGTCTGCGCTCTCCGAGTGCTTTTCTAGTTAATATATCGGATCAGAGATGCTGTATCGAGATGCGTATCATATCGGACTGACAACTAAGACTCCCAACCCTAGTCTGTATGTTTCCTATCTGTCACCAAACCTCGTTTTTAGCTCTAATAACAGTCACTCAGTGGCACTATAGTAATGGTATTTTCACTATACAGCCGTCCATGCACATAAATTCACCAGAATTTTAAGAGAATCAGCCATTTCATCATATTCCATCTCATCTCAGCTGCTCGGCTTCTTCTATCTGTTTAACGCGTGTGATGTCGGTTACAGGTGTCGAGAAATGTTCAGGCTTAAACTCAGCTCTGGGTTCCAACATCAAAGACGCTGTCATGCCAGTAAATTCCAGATACCCTGAAGATCCTCTGCATCCACAGCGGCTGCGGCGTGTCTTTCCCGTCGAGTGTGTGCATGTGTTTTTTTTGCTGTGCGTTTGCTGTGTATGACTGTTTTATTCTTCCCTCCTCTCTCTCTCTCTCTCTGACTGTTGGTTTTACAGATCTCAGCAGTGACTAGAGGAGGCTTTGCTGCAGGCAGCTCCTTCTCCCTAATGAGAGAAGTGGAACTATTCACTGCATGCATACTCCGCTCCTCTGTGTGTGTGTGTGTATGTGTGTGTGTGTGTGTGTTCATGTGTGTGTGTGTGTGTATGCGGTAGGGGTGTTTGAGTGTTTATGCATGTGGTTTTGAGAAATTGGCTGTGTGAGTTATTATGAGTGTGTTTGAGTCAGCGTGTTTCTGTGTGTAGCTGTTGGGCTTTGTTTTTGAGCATTTATATATATATATATGTGTGTGTGTGTGTGTGTGTGTGTATTGAGTCCCTCCACACACAGTTTCAAATTCTTTCCTCTTGTAAAAGCAAGGAAACTGAACAGTTTATGTGGCTGTTGAACACAACATTTCATTTTCCCACTGTGTGCTGATGTAGTTGACTGGCTTCGCTCTCGACTCCTGGAGCAACTCGGCTCCGTGTTTCTTCTTCTGTGCAGCTGGGGTTATAAACTCTTAAGTGTGCATACCTGCAACTGTGTGTGTGTGTATGTATGTGTGTGAAGTTCCTTTAGAATGGGTGAAACCTCTGTACGCTCCTAAAATAAGCTATGAATCAATTGATTAAATGACTTAAATCAATTAAAACATTTATTTGATTGCAATGTCCCTGAATCAAAGCTTCGTTTCTTTAACCCTTTCGTGCATACTGGTCACTACTAGAGCCCGACCGATATGGGATTTTTGGGGCCGATGCCGATACCGATATTGGGGGCTAAAAAAAGCCGATATCCAGTATATTGGCCGATATCTGATACTGGCCGATATATGAAATAAGAACACTGATCTACACAGGATATAATACTCTTATATTAGATAATTGTGGACAGGTGGATTAACAGTTGCATAAATCTTTGTTTATCTCACAAATACAAGGCAACTGGGCAATTGCCCAGGGGCCCGCGACCTCTGAAGGGCCCTGGGTAGCTCGGGCATAACAGAAATATCTGGTTATCTTTTGCTTATAAATGAAACTGTCCGCTGCCCGGAGCCATTGCACTGCACAGAAACCCTGCTCCTGCTGTCTGTGACCGTGAGCTGAGACCCTCTCCTCATTGGTCAGTCCAAAAAGCGAATCAGCGGTGACGCAAATCAACATGCGTGTACTGAGTGGGATGTGAGACGTCAAGAACTACGCGACATACGTGACGTACGCGAATCAAAACAATTCAAACATGGAGAAGCAGCTAAGTGGGAGCACCAAACGAAAATTAAAAAAGGAGAGGGACATTAAAAAAGCTGAAAATTTAAAGAAGGTAGTGTAGTGGATCAATTTTAGATTATGCTGATGCTAATGTTTTTTGTTTTCATATCATCATATGCGAGTGAGTGGCCTTGACAAGAGGCTATAGTGGTGCACTTGTAGTTCTATGAGCATTTACACATTTGTACATCAAAATGCATTTGATGATAGTTAGATATTGAAGTATGGGGTATATTTATATATATTCCTGGAACTTATTCTGTATTTTGCCAGATTATAGCGATCCTGGGGTTGTGATGATGGGGCCCTTGAATATTGTGGCCCAGGGTACAATGAAGTGTTAATCTGGCCCTGCACAAATATAATTTACACAACTTTCAAATGCAAACTATGCAATCACAAAAATAATTAGAGCAAAGAATATGACTGACCGCACAATTATGTTTTCACTCACAAATTTTGATGTGTCTGCTTCACGGCACTACAACTTCCCATGTGGACTAAGGACTAAACTGAGCATGTGCAGAGTGAATTAGGTGAGTCCTAAGTTGTTCCTGATTGGAGCAATAGCAAGAGTTACAACTGACCCGTGTTACAACTGTCCCCAGTCTCCCCTATAGTATTTAACACCCAGGCCTGCTGGCAGAATGAAACTGTGAGGTAGACAGGAAGTGCACGGACATGGGTGTGTGTGGGGGGGTGAATACTTCATAAGACAGGGGGTCCATGATTTTTTGGGGGGTTGGAGTGTGTGTGTGTGTGTGTGGGGGGGGGGGGGGTTAGCAGTCCATCTTCATCAGAGCATGCTGTAGTGTTCCGTGATTTTCGCTGCTGGTGGTGGTGGTGGTGGGGGGGGTCGGAGTCGGAGCAGCTGGCCGATTAATCGGTCGGGCTCTAGTCACTACAGTGGACAGTAATTCTACAGCTGTTCTCTTGTATATTCAGGGATTTTATTGTTTTAGTTCCATGTCAGCCAACACAGTGGACACTTAAATGCATCATCCCATACACTGCAATTCATACCATGACTGTAACTTTGCTGTTCTCGATAAACTTGATCTGCAGGAACATGTTTGAGTGTAAATCAGTTCCTTGTTATTGTCATGAGACTGTAATTAACAGGTTTTTTTTTTTAAACAAAAAGTGTTTTTTTTTTTTTTTTTTTTGTGCATATTTTCACCATAAAGTGAGTAATAACTTATATTAGAGTATGTTAAAATGTGACAAAACATCAGATTAGCAGCGTTTTAAAATCTTTTATTCATAGTTGTCACACAGTATATCAGTAAATACATGTTTCGTTGCTTCAAAAATTAAACACATGGGGTCCAGCTGAGTGGATATTTTTGCAATTCCATGAAAAATAGGTTCATAAAAAAATTCAATCGCAGTGTTTTTTTTTCATACCTTAAGAGGAATAAGAACACTCCCAAAAAAAAAAAAAAAAAAAAAAAATCTTGATTTATGCATGAAAGGGTTAATTTTGCTGTCTTAAAACATTGGTTCCACTGTTATTGTTTCACACAGACAGTTATTGTGATGCACATGCATCAACACAAAGTTATATGTTAGTTCCATCTTCAGTTGTTTTTAAGTTGGATCCAAATGTGTTGAAAAGTGCAGTGCACAGACTGTTTGTAGATGTCATTTGACTTTGTTGTTTATATCTATAGATATTTCTATGCATTGTTATTTCTACATAGATATGTTTTATATATCCTATTATACTTTTGGGGTCGTTGTTTCAGCTGTTTCTGGAATAAACGACAAGTTGTTTGACATTTTTAGGCTACGTTCAGACAGCAGGTCTTAATGCACAATTCAGATTTTTTTGTGAAATCAGATTTTTTTATGTGTTCGTTCATATTACACATTAAATGCGACTTCTGTCAATTTTGAGTATGAACTGAATATGACTGCATGTGTAAAAGAGGTCCTAATGTAATAACCCTAACCCCTTTAAAGTATTTAGTATGTGTAACTTTTGCATTCTTATGCTTGGTTTGTATTTGCAGTAGTTTTGTTCAGTAAGTTTTGACTTTAGGTAAATCCATGACTAAGCCAACAGCTTTCTCACTGATTTCTATGTACATTCACTTTGGTTTTTCCATAAAATGCCTTCTGTTTGCTCCTGAATTCTTTGTTTCTGTCTTTTCTTCTTCTCTACAACTCAGTGCTGTGCAACACTAAGTCCTATCAGCTTAGAAGTGCCGTAAAAAAACACCCGTTTACAGCACAAAACAGAAACTTAGTACAAACCAAGGTTATTATCGTTAATGTAAACTAACGAAATGACGAAAACTAGAATTGAAAAAATATTTTTGTTAACTGAAATAAATAAAAACTATAATTAAAAGAAAAAAAAACAATAACTAACTGAAATTGTTTTGTGTGTTTACAAAACTAACTAAAACATATAAAATCATGAATAAAATTCCCTTCGTTTTCATCTTTTTCAATGTCGGGTTGATACGATGCTCTAGCAATTTTAGCTAGCGGCATCATACGGTACTTTACGATCCGTCACTTCTCGTCACTTGTGGTTTAGAGTCGTCTTCTGGTCCCCACTCAACTTGGAAACATGGAGACTAAAGTTGGGAGAAAGCAGCAGAGTCCTGTCTGGGATTTATTTGAATATGATGGCAAAGAAGATAAAAGATATGAAAAAAGTAAAATTAATACTAAAACTAAGCATTTAGGAAAAAAATGACAACTAATAGAAACCAGCAAACCTGCTCTAAAAACGAATTAAAACTAACTGAATTATTAGAGAAAAAAAGTCAAAACTAAATACAGTCTACTCTCGTTATATCGCCAACTTCCATTCACGGCCAAATTGGCATTATAGCGAAAATGGCGTTACAACGGGTTTGCGTCCATGATGTGCATGTCTTTACTATATGAGGTCTATGCTGCCTCCGTTTACCCATTTTAATTGCGTTTCTAAATAAATCTTGATTCTGTTATGTTGTAAGGCAGGGATCGGCAACCTTTAACACTCAAAGAGCCATTTCGACCCGGTTTCCACGGAAAAGACAACACTGGGAGCAGCAAAAACTTTTTGACATCTGAAATGAAGATGTTAGCCTATATATACCGTAAATTCCGGACTATAAGCCACTACTTTTTTCCCACACTTTAAACACTGCGGCTTATACTCCGACGTGGGTTATACAATGATTTTACTGGCACCCCTCGGAGGTGCCGCGCTGTGGCGCACCTCGGAGGTGCCGCGCCGCACCTCGGAGGTGCTTCGCCACGACACTAGCGGTATAACGGTCGGGAAATCAATGGTATAAGTGTTGTTTGTGCATGGAACTGGACTGGTGGATGGCGATAGGCGGAAATGGCGGTAGCAAATGGAATAATGCATTGGGGATTTTTGTGCAATGGTTTTGGTCGGCGGTGAGCGAAAATGGCGGTATAACGGCAGGCGGTTTAACGAAAGTAGACTGTAATACTAAAATATAATGAAAAATCCAAAACTATTACACTGTAAGCCCGGATAAGTAGAGTTTACTCAAAAAATTTGAGGCAAGTGATTGCACTTAAATGATCTGAGTAATAATCGACTAATCAATTGGTTTAAGTAGGTTCAACTTTAATGCTAAAAGTATTGAACTTAAACTATTAAGTAGAAAACACTAAAAGACAAGTTATTTGTACTTTAAATCTGGTGTAAAACCAACCCCACTATCCAACCATTCAACTCAGTTTTTTAGGTTACACTGACTAATTTCCTGAATTGCAGCCACATTAATTTATCATTGATTAAACAACTTTTTTTTTAAGATAATCAAACTCAAAATCCAATTCCTGACCAAAATAGTTATGAATTTATTCAACTTAAGATATTGTAGCATGAAAGGAAGTTAACTCAATGTCATTTACCAGTACAGGAAGTGCTTTTAATTTGACAGGACATTAAGATTTTTGTTGTACGATAACAGTTTTAGATGAACAGTAAAGCCATTGTTCTTCCTCTGGCTCTGACTCATGGTGCAGCTCTACAAAAATACAAAAACAAACACAAAGGCCAATAAACACTGCCATACACACATTAAATCTAAATTAACACTAACACCACAACCCCGCTGAACCCCTGCACAGAAAAATAACACATTTTCAACAACATGCCCAATACCCATAATGCAATGCGAAGAATAAAAGGTGTGGTCATGACTAAAACTTAGTGATTTAATTCCATTCAACTTAAACTTTTTCGTACTTTCAACTATGTCTACAAATTAGTAGAACATACTTAACATTTTATAGTAACATCATAAAACTTAAATCATTTAAGTGCATTGTAATTAAAGCATTTTAGTAAATACAAATTCTGGGCTTACAGTGTATAACCTTGGTACAAACTTGGTGCAGAAAGCTTATGTATTGATCACAAAAAATACAAAACTCATGAAAGTATACTAAATAAACATAAATATATTTCTGATAAACAGTAAATACTGGTGTTTACTCCTCTATAGTTACCTTTTGTGTATCTGGAAATACATGTGAAACGTCCATATGTGGCTTATCTGTGATAAACCAGGATTTGCTGTTAACATTGATCTGCCATTCATTTTCTTTCGCTTTAAAAAGTCGTTCAGAAATAAGCCAAAAGACGCGGCAATAGGAATCAATCATCATCACGGAAGCTCTGTTTAACCGAGTCGTACGCCGGATAAATATGCTTTTCTACGTGTGCGTTAAATCCATGTCACTGTCACTTGGTATGATGAGTCTATTCCATATGTGTAGTGTTTTGCCAGAGCTGCTGAGGGGATTACTCTTGAAGCTGTAGAAAAGAGAGGGAGGGGGGGGAAAAAGGCATGAAAGAGTGTGTGAATTGACCATAAAGCTGTGCCACTCTGAGGGGATTAGAAGGGGTTAAACTGCAGGGTGTGATAAAAGCTGGCGTTTCTCCGTCACACACTTCAACTACGTGTGTGTGTGTGTGTGTGTGAGAAAGATGTAAAACTACCATGACCTACACGATACACATTGTTATAGACATGTGTGAGTGTGCACTTGTGGATGTGTGTGTGTATATGGATGTGTTTTTTAAAATGTGTGTATGTGTGTGTGTGAGTGACCTATAACTACCATGGGGCAGGCAGGCAGTTCCAGAGCTGAGCAGCAGGGGATTACTGATGGGTTTTTCTCTGCATGCTGATGCTCAGAGGCGGCGGGTAGAGAAAAAAAAAAAAAGAAAAAACTGTTGCATGGAGAGAAATACAGAGTAGAAGGAAGAGGAGGAAAGGGAGTGTGTGTTTGTGTGTGCATGTGAGAGCAGCCGAGACAGAAGAGTGAGGAATTGCCGCTCGTGGTGCTGCTTAAGAGTGACTTAGAGGCAGTTAGGGCTGTAACGTATTGGACGAATTCAGCGCAAAGCTTCTGTTTATCATCGTGAGTCTATACTGTGGTGTTGGGACAGTGAAGGTTTATGTTACATGAGATGTATGAAGAGAAAATAAACTCCCTCATGTCATAAATTAAAGGCCTAAAGGCTTTGGAAACCTAGTGTTAGTGCACCGCTATTACAGACTATAGTCGCTTTTCCATTGGACATCTGCGTGAAACTTTACCCATATTTACTAAACGTCGACAAAACAGAAGTGCGTAATGTCGGTTTTTCCATTAAAATCCCAAATGCGATGATTTGTTAATTTATTATCGCGAGATGACACGAGAAGTCTTTCCATAAATATGGTGTTGATTTACAGATACACAGGGTGGGGAAGCAAAATTTACAATGAACATTTAGTTGTTTTTTCTCAGCAGGCACTACGTCAATTGTTTTGAAACCAAACATATATTGATGTCATAATCATACCTAACACTATTATCCATACGTTTTCCGAAACTTTTGCCCACATGAGTAATCAGGAAAGCAAACGAATTATTCATTATAAACTCTTAATTTCAGCTGAGTTGAAGCTCTTATGACCAGAGAAACAGATTTATAATGAATATGTTTCAACAAACAGGTGCATTTTCAGAATTTTTTTGACCAAGACAGATCTCTAGAGGAAACTACTGTGATTATTCCGTATATTTATAAATGACTTTTGATCTCAGCTACTTAACTAATTAAAGGTACCAATGGTTCCAGCTCTACTTCTTGATAACTTAATAATATAAGTTTAAATTATAACTATTTGTTTTAGTGATTGCTTCTGCATTCCTGATAAATCTTGTATTTTTTGCCATCTGTTTTGGCAGATGGCTCTAAATACTACCGTACCCATAAGCCTTGGCTGCTTCTGCAATAGAGAAAGAAACCATTCAGAGGATTTCAGAGCTGTAGCAAATACAGAAATGGACAAAATTCAGACGCATTGTTACAGAATTTTTCCAAAACCGACGCAGCATTATAACTGATTTAACCCTTAGCAGTCGGATCCTTTTTTGGTCATTTTTGAATACTGATGATTTTGCCTTTATGTACTATATAAAGAAATGTTTACTATACCCATGTTTGATATCTTTTTTTTTTTTTCAGCATAACTTCATCTATCTCATCTGCCTATAATTTTTTCACTTTAACCCTTTCATGCATGAATTATGAGAACCTTAATCAAGATTTTTTTCCGGAGTGTTTTTAATCTACTTTTTAGGCATGAAAAAAAATGAAAAATTTTATCATACTCTAATACTAGTTTTTACTCATTTCATGGAGATAATACATAAAAAAAAAAAAAAATAATAAAAATTTTTGTTTAAGAAAATTAGCTGTTGATTTACACTCAAACAAGTCAAATGGTCTGAATATCAGCGTAGATGATACATGAGCATCACTGTGTTGGCTGATATCCTCCTGAGACCTAGAAAGTGAAAATTTTTAGCTTTTTTACATTAAATAGTCATCTTGATTAGAAACTGCATGATGCAACAGTTTTTCAGATAATTTTTAAAAAATCGTTTATTTATTTTTTTAATGGAATGTCCTTTGCAACGAATAGCATTTTTTTTTAGTAAAACTGGCAAACTTTTGTCCCCTACGGAGAACAAAAATGCATTGCTGGGTTTCAGGAGGACATGGAACTAAACCCATGAACAAAGAAGAGAACAGCTGGAGAATAGGTGTCCACTGTAGTGACCACTATGCATGAAAGGGTTAACCTACTATATCAATATAAAAGGCCAAAAAAACACAAAAAATATAAAATCCGATTTGAAAAATTTTTATAATTTATTGCATACATAACATAAAAATGCTTAACGAACCTTTTCAGAGACTTTAAAAGTGAATATTAGTTCCAAATATAAGGTATGTAAAATCAAATTATAATAAATTAAAACTCTACTTAAATATTTGACATAAAAGCACATCTTTACATAGGCGTTTTCTATGGTTTTCTCACTCATTCGGCCAGTTTTTTGTTTTGAAAAAGGACAAAAAATGACTAAGATATGGTCAGAAATCAAACACCCGCCCACCTCATTTTCATATTTTTACTCATGTTTGTTTGCTCAACATCAAATAAAAAATGAAAGAGTGTTTCAAGTCCGCACTTTCGAATGCAGTTGTCCCCAGTGGTTTACGTGACCGACCTCCGACGCTACGACGTGTGAAAATGTCATGTGATTGAGTCAGGGGGCCGTGACCGTGGACCCCTAAGGGTTAAAATACAGGTTGCGACGAAGCATTGCTGTAATTGTCTGCTTTAGTTGTGCACATCGGAGCCCATTCCTTTATCCTGTACTCCAGTGGTTTTCACCTGCTCTGGCTTCAGGACCCACTATCATCCCTCAATGACAAACCACAACCTAAAATGATACAAGTTAAACTACTTAAATTTATTAAATAAAAAGATGATGTGTTTTGTACCTGAGATAATACAGAATATCACAGTATGAAAACACAGAAGCCAAGTTTAATGATCAACCAAACAGACCAGCAGGTGGTGATGCTAAAGAGAGAAATATTCCTTTTAACAATAAATTTGGTACATTTTAACCAAAACCAAAAATATGCACTCCGTCGCTTATTCAAGAATTACTGCGACCCACCAGATGAGAGTGACTACTCTACTCAGTCATTTGAAAATGTCTGTAAAGGCTGGTTTATACTTGCCGCACGAATGTGACGTGTGGAAAAAAGACGCGGGGAGTCGGGACGAGAGTACGCGTTGTGCTTTTTCCACTCCTTTTACGCTCTGTGCGGTGTCTATTCCCAAACTGCAGGGGGCAGTGTGCCACAAATGCATGTCTATCACAGTTAAAACCTAGACAAGAAGAAAATTCATCAGTTCGTTTTCTGTTTGCACAAGTTATCAATTAACTTGTGTCTGTTTCCCTGTGTTTAATAAAATTCCAGAGCCAGCTCAACTCTCTCAGAATCCGTGGGACGCTTCGGGAAGTTTCGTTTTCACTTCACTGGTGGCGGTCCGCACCGCTCCGTACTCCCAGTGGTATTCTCTGTCTCCACCAGCACCTGGAAAATGGATGGAATGTACGCAGAGGACGGACAGAACGCTGCGTCCGTATCTGTCTGTGTCTTTAACGTTACTTGCAGTCAGTGTTACTTTTATCACTGTCGCTTATTTCGAAAAATCTCCACACTCTTCACACTCCACACACATTATTCCACCGCCACGTACCTGCTGCACTGAACTGTGAATGTCACACTGCCGTAAGTGGTATCGGTGCATTTGTATTGGATTACTTTTACGAGTACGAGCACACACACTGAGTATCAGAGCCGATACCCGATACTGGTATCGGAGCATCCCTAGTAGAGGTAAGATCTTAAGCCCAAGTCCGAGCCCGACCCGACCCGAATTTCGGGCCGGGTCGGGCCTAAAATGTCAATCATTACGTTCGGGTCGGGCCGGGCTTCTCTCTCGCTGACTTTTTTTTTAATAAATATATGTTTATAAAAATGTATACTAAAAGAACTCCTTCCTGTCTCTGTCTATTATCCACCCGTCATTGTTCTTCTTTGTCTCTCTGCCTCTCTCTCTCTCTTAAAGTGCCCCGCTAGATTCTTAAGGACGTACTGCTGCTGTGGTTTATGGCCCAATTTTCAACCCGTCAAAATGACGGACGGCCTTAAATTTTTCCCGTCAACTCTTAAAAAAATCCGCCAATGATGGAAAATTGTCGGTTAATGTAACCTCTGCAGACACAGAAATATAAAAGATGTAAATGTTTATACAGTCTTGTTTAACTTAGATTTCGTTACAAAAGACAGGCTTTAATTTGTTATCATAAATCACCCCTCCTCCTCCCGAGTCTTCACAAATAAAATATGAAATTTCGGGTTTGCTTCGGGCTCGGGCCTGCAAATCAAGTTAATTGGTCGGGCTCGGGCTGGGTCGGGCTTTAATACCCGCGGGCCTGGGTCGGGTCGGGCTGGATTTTTTAGGCCCGATCTTACCTCTAATCCCTAGATTGGATTTTATATAGTGCTTTTCTAGACACCCAAAGCGCTTTACATTATTGATCCATTATTCATTCGCTCTCACATTCTCCCTCTGGTGGTGGTAAACTACACCTGTAGGCACAGCTGTCCTTGGGCAGACTGACAGAAGCGTGGCTGCCAACTCGCGCCTACGGCCCCTCCGACCACCACCAAACATTCATACGCATTCATACACCAGTGTGAGTGGCACTGGAGGCAAGGAGGGTGAAGTGTCTTGCCCAAGGACAAAACGGACTGACTAGGATGGAGCTGGATTCGAACCGCCAACCCTTCGGTTATTGGACGACCCGCTCTACCACCTAAGCCACGGCCGCATTAACCAGCCTTAAGTCTTCAAAGTGCACACGTTTCCTGTTGAAAGAGACCAGGAAAAGTCACATGTGTAGAGTGACTGATGTTGTCTTCAGACCATTAAGGCCTTGTTTTTTATTGCCGTCTGCGGACACACGTCGCAGCTCTCATGGTTTCAAACCGGCCTTTCCCACTCTCTGCCTCCCCTCGTTCATCTTTCTGCTTTTTGCCGGTCCTGTTTGGGTTCTGGAAGTGATTACTGCCCCAGACAGACCAATCAGATAAGGCCGTTTCAGCGACTGCAAAAGGTCAGGGCTAGGGGTGAAAGGTCACATTCCACTCTCTGTGATTAGATCCACTCTTCACACTGTTCCACTGTAAACTGTCACAGCTGTGGGTATGTGTGGGCGTGTCAATGACAGAATTATTCATAATGTCAATTAACAGAAGGAAACGTGACGACATACAAGAAGATAAACAAAGAATGTCAGTATATGATGACCTGTTAATGTTAACCCTTTCATGCACAGTGGGCACTACAGTGAACAGCTATTCTACAGCTGTTCTCTTGTATATTCATGGATTTTGTTTTACTTTCATATCTGCAAACACATTGGACGCTTATGCATCATCCCATACACTGCAACTGATAACATTACACTCAAAAAAAATTATTCTTGGCTCTAATAAACATGAAGTAATATTTTAAAGTAAAATGTAACTGAAATATATGAAATTTAAAGTTTATTTATCCGAAAAAGTCAAACGTAATGTGAATATGCTTAGTATAAAGTGAATCTAAACAAATAAAGTAAACTTTATTTACTAGATCACATAAAAAGGCTGAGCATCACAGTCAAACACAGTTTATGTAAAAGTTTGCATTAACTAAATCAAATCTGACTGAAGGTATTTAATTTATTCATATTGACTCAATATGATAGAAAAAACATTGTATTAAATGCAACTCTTTACATTAAACGTATGTAATAAAATTACATGGAAAATTTACATGTAATTAAAATACATAAAGTCAACATTTTTGGCTTAATTATTTTTTTGAGTGCACTGTGACTTTGCTGTTCTTGATACACTTAATCTAACATGTTTTGAGTGTAAATCAGTTGCTTGTTATTGTTATTAGACTGTAATTAACAACCAAAAAAAATTGTTTTTTTTTGTGTATTATCTCCATGAAGTGAGTAATGACTAGTATTAGAGACTGTTAAAATGTGAGAAAACACCAGATTAGCAGCAATAAAATGTTTTTATTTCATAGTGTTCACACAGTATATCAGTAAATACTTGTTTCTTTGCTTCTTTGGTGGACGTTAGTGGACGTTTTTGCAACTCCATGGAAAATAGTTTTTTAAAAAAAATGCCTAAAGAGGAATAAAAACACTCAGGAAAAAAAATCTTGATTAAGGTTCTCATAATTCATGCATGAAAGGGTTAATGTCAATACCTTCAAATGGAAAGGGTAAACTGGCAGGGTTCCCATGGGGTCTCAAAAAAAGTCTTGAAGTTAAAAATCTGTTTTTAACACCTCAAAAAAGTTTGTAAAATGTGTTAGATTTGATGTGGTTGGTCTTAAGAGATGTTGCCATAAACTTATTGGCTGTATTCTGTTTAAATGTGTCCAAACTAGAAAGAAAGTAACATTAGTCAACTCAGTTCCACCCATTCCAACCCAACAATTTATATCAAAATTTGTAAAAATTGTCGCTAACTTTGCAGTCCCTAGTGAGAAATGACTCGGAACGATAGGACTCAAGGTGTTGGAGTAAATAAACAGATTTTCCGAATTTCTAGGAGTTACGAGAATTTTTGCTAGTATGGTCGTGAAATGGGCATTAAATTCTGTTCTAAGTCGCCTTAAAAAGTCTTAAAAGTCTTAAATTTAACTTGTACAAACCTGTAGGAACTAGGGCTGCATGATACTGCAAAAAACTGACATTGCGATTTTTTTGAACTCTGCGTTATATATTGTGATTTGAAAAAATACTCAGCAGGATATAATAGCTGTGTGGCGCCGACGTAAATGTTCAAACAAATTAGTTGTTTTTCCTCTCATTGTGGCAACAGGTGGAAGGCACTGTTGACAGAACACGTTGCGACAACTTGGTTAGTTGCACCAAATACACACACACACCTGTAACATGACTGTTAGCCTCCGTATCCGCCCCGGAAATCGTCATCACATCCGCATCGTCACCTCATTCGCCTGAAGTTGGCAGCAGTTTTTAAATACCCCCCTCATATCTGCATTCCGTGGGGACGAGTCGGCTAGTAGTTGGAAGCGTCGGAGCTACAGCTCATAGAACTAATATAACAGTACGGTAGTTAACCCCGTCACAACGTCCACTGAATCCGATATACCTCTTACCAACTCCATTCATCTTCATCCGTTCACCCTTTGCCTCGTCATCTCCATCCCACTGCAGCAAAGACAGTCCCCCTCACTTACCAGCAATCAAGCAGCAAACCCTGGACCGGATTACGACTGACCGGACTGGACTAAATGACAGTCTAAATGACAGTACTTGAATATTTTTTTTTCCTGCTCTCTTGTTGGTTTTTTTTTTTTTTTTTTGGAAGGCCTTGAATGGAACTGTGCTCTTGTTGTTTTTTGTTTTTTTTGTTTTTTTTTTTATTACTAACGAACTGAAATGAACTGGATTATTATTTTTTTCCTTCTTTTTGAAAACTGAAAACCCGAAGTGGAATTTTTTGTTTAAATGGACTGAACTGTTTTTTTTTTTTTTTTTTTTGTTACTTTCTTATTTTCAAAAGACTGATAAATGGTGGAAAATTTAAGTTTGGATTTTTGCGTGTTTGGTGGATTTTTTTTTAGTTTGGACTTCGGGGGGGAAACTGGATATTGCATTTGTGCTTGAAATTTACGTTGTGCATTCATTGTTTAATATATGATTTTGAATTTTAAAAGGTTTGAATGTGTGCTTTCTTGTTTTGTCATTTAATGTGTGGGGTTTGGGTTTAATTAAAACTCACATCCCTTGTGAAGTTTGAGGGTTTGCAAACCAACAAAAAACAAAGACTCAAACATACACAAAATACTGACTTAAACTGACTAACATAACATCTTATATGTCAGGAGAAAGACCTGGATGGCACCCCTAAAAAATCAATATAATAAAATAATATAAAATAAATTAATTAAAGCTCAAACTCAAACTGTCACAACGTGTTTCAATATCATCCTTCATGTAGCCGAAAATAATTCCAGATAACTGACGTTTCTTTTCTTTTTGGCGCCAAGTCTTCATTTTCGGTGATTTTCTCTTATCCGTTATTCATTTTTCAATGTTATTACCAGCGACTCACTCCAAACTGATTAAGAAAGATTGTGATTGGTGGATCGCAGCTAAAACACTTTTTACATAAAGACTAATATAAAATATGACACAAAATACTAAAGAAAAATGCAGGAATAGGCAAAAAGCTACAGAATAAGATATTAAACATATGCTTCTATATAGGCTGTTCTTGTCAACATGATAAACTCATCTCCACTATCTAACACATTCTGGGTGTTGACGATGCAGACAATAGGGACTTTCTTCTAGATCTGGTCTGGTTTAATCATTGACATCACCCTAAATATGCTAAATATCATTCACAATGTAAGATCTGTCTGCATATCCGTCCACGTTGCAAAGCCCAGACTGGACTGAAGTTTTCTGTGTGTGTGCAGCTGCTTGGTCCAAACTGGATTTTCTAATGGCCGAACCCAAGCCAGGCCGAGCCGTGCCAGGCTTAAAGCTCGAACGTGGCTAATGGAGCCATGGATTTTTATGTGTTTGTCCCGGTTCTGTGTCTCTGGCACTTTGCGTTACGCTTGGAGTCACAGTGCATTTTTTCCACATTTTGCAGGCTGGAAAAAGAGGAGAACAAGGCCAGAGCAACGGCCTCGTAGCCCTGCACACACACACACACACACACACACACACACACACACACACACACGCGCTCTTCCATTCGTGACCCTGGTTGACCTGCTCAGACACACTGGACTTAAACGTGTGCAAATCGCTGATGTTTTGTGTTTGTGTCGTTTCATAGACTGGGTTTTAGTCAAATTTCCAAAGTCTTTCCAGTCACAGATCAGCTGCATTGCTCACAGAGGTTGACATTTGCGTTCTGATGATGTGTTTACATTCATGGCCGCTGATGTCTTGTTTATTTGAAATGTTTTCCTGCTGGTGAAAGACTGTATCGGCCACAGTGACACAGTGAAGGGGATTACCATTCAAATGCAATGAATCTATCAACTATGTTCAAACATCTGGTTCTGTCAGTGTGTGTGTGTGTGTGTGTGTGTGTGTGTGTGTGTGTGTGTGTGTGTGTGTGTGAGCTCAGTGTTACCCCACTCCAGAAGTCCTTTAGGGAAATGAATGAGGTTGATACACAGATTACCAGATTTTATCACCGTAAATGGAACTTGTTTTCGCAATCTTTGGAGCTTTCCTTCTCTTTTACACTCACAAACACACACACACACAAAACACACAGTCATGCAGGTAAAAAATTAGTATGCCACACACATAAGCTGCCCTTGTTTTTGCAGATTTTTTTCACCCACTTAGAGTTTGAGGACAGATCTTTTTGGACAGATGTTGCTAGTTTTGCGTGTTGCATCTGTTGGTGTTTAAGGTCACACATCTGTGTTTTGTTCACCTTCTGTCATAAAATGAACTCCAAATTATTATTTTACTGTATGATTGTATTCATTTACCAAATGAAATGTCCTTCTTGAACATCTCCTGGTGGAAATCCTTTGTCTTTGTCATAATAGTGCTGCTGAATCCCTCTAACTGGGCTATTCTTCTGCATATGACATATTATTTCTGCATTTCCTCACTCTTACTTCTTCTGTCGAGCCAAAAAAAAAGTGTCCTGGCTACCTGACAGGACTGTGTTTAGGTGGAAGCAGAGCTGTTCAGCTAGAACAAAAAGGGCATTTTGAATGTGTTAATAGTTTTCCACAGCTCTGTGACAAAAACCTTATGGAGCCCAGCAAAAACAAATAAACAGTTTGAATATCGGAGACGATCGCTGGCCAACTTCTAGGATGTGAGAAGTGTATCATGCATTGATTGAAAACCATCCAAAAACTTTTTTTGCAAAGGCTCCTCATTGAAGCTGCCACTTCTCTAACACTGGCAGAAGAAACAAATATATGTTCATAAAAATGGAATATGGCCACTTTGGTATGTGCCAAGAAGAGCAGAAATTTGACATCAAACACCATTTGTTCAAAGTTCGTACATTTACCCTGTGGCTGCAGCCTCACTCGTACTTTTATGTAAAAACTAGATGTTATGTAGACGTGACCACATGTATTTTTCTATTCCCAGGTTTAATAATCTCAGTCCCCTCCTGATTTCTTTTCTAGCCTTTATGATGTGGCTTTAATTTAAGCTCATAAAGGTCAGTTATTATAACTAGTCCAGCCTGATGCAGTTGGAGAGGACTTGGCTTTAATGTAACGTTAGCCAGGGGCGGACTGGGGCAAAAAAGCGATTCGGAAATCTGTACCTGACTCTTAAGGGACTGTGCAAGGGGTGGTAGCAGTCAGCCCAAATAAATGTCATGTCCCATAAAATATTGATATTATTTAAGTTTATGCAACACAAATCAGCCCACAACAAAATAATTACAGTGTATGTTTGACGCACAAACCCTAGGCCAGGTATGTCCAAAGTCCGGCCCGGGGGCCAATCACGGCCAGCGGTAAGATTTAACACGGCCCACAGCTTGGGTTTTATATTGTATTATTTATGGCCCGCTTGGACTGTTGAACCGAGCACATGAATCATAAAAGGTTCAAAATGGAGTTTCTCCTTTCACCTCATGGTGGCAGCACCACTCTAACTCTATCGGGTTCTGTGACCTCACCGTGAACCTTTTTCGCTAATTTCTAACCACGGCGCCTGTAAATAAAAAAACGAAAGTTGACAGCGAGGGCCACCGCTTCCAGGAGTGATGGGAATTACAATTTTTTTTCACTGAAAATCGAGGCGATTGTGTTTGCCTAATTTGTCAAGAGACTGTTGCCTTGTTTAAGGAATTCAATGTAAAGACACACGAGCAGACAAAACATGCTAACGCATACGACAAGCTAGCAGGGAGTGAGCGCTCCGAAAAAGTGAAGCAAATTCAAGCTGCTTTAAACTCACAACAGTGACTCTTCATGTGAACCTGGGAGTTCAATGTATTCACCACCAGGGCAGGCTACCAAGTTGCCAGGTTAGTTGCCTCTAACTGCTGGTGTTATGTACTTGTAGATGTGACACAAAATATTATTTTCTGAATGATTTTGTGAAAGACAAGAGTAAGAGTCATATGTTTTCATCTTAAACGTTAACAGACTTTGCATTACTGAGTAATATATGAGTAATGATTACTCATATAAGTCATGTTTAAAATGAATGTGGGGTTAAGATTTTTATCAACTTGGATGTTTAAGATACTCTATACAGTTTGTTCTATGTTATCTGACTCCAGATGTGAAAGGAAGGCTGAATTGTTTTTTCTTTTTTAATTTGTTCACACCTGAGTGGCTTAGATTTGGTTACACTGCCATTTAAAAAAATGATATTGTGACAATGAAAATACAATTGTTGTAGAACAGCGCATTTATATGTAATTTTTACTGTTTAAAAAATGTCTGAAGGGACCACTGGCCCCTGGCAATGTCCACATTATCAGATCTGGCCCTCTTGAAAAAAAGTTTGGACACCCCTGCCCTAGGCTATAGGCATGTGGAAGTAATGCCGCGTTTCCACTACGTGGTATCGGCTCGACTCGATTCGGCCTTTTTGTGTTTCCATTACAAATAAGGACCTGGAATCTGGTACCCGGTACTAGTTTTTTGGTATCACCTCCGCCGAGGTTCCAGGACTGGGGACCAGATACTGAAATGTGACGTGTAAACACTGCAGACCACTGATTGGTCAGAGAGTTGCCTCTGTGACCCGCTGTTTTACAAAAAACAGATGCAGGAGTTTATAGTAAATATAGCGGTAGGTTAATCCACATGATAACAGCCCGCAAAACTACGCCATGGTTTGTCGAGGTGGTTCAGATGTAAAAATTCAGCGTGAGCTTGACGAGACAACATGCAACGAGTGAGTTTATCAGCAACTCTCTGAGCAGACGACATAGAAGTAATGCGCCGCATCGCTATGACGTCCAGGTACTATAAAGTCGGTAGTAGCCTGTAATGGAAATGGCCTCCAGGAATAGGACCTGGTACCCGAGTCGAGTCGAGCCGAGCCGAGCCGACGTTTTCCTCTCATGAGCCACACTGGCCCACTGACCCAGCGGCCCACGGGTTGGCTCCTGACGTTAGCCTCATAGCATTATTGCTTAACTAATAGAAAAATGGGCAAAAGTGTGCAGACATGTTGAATTAAACATTACATTGCATTGGCTAGTTTGGTTTAAATTGTTATCTATGGTTCCAAAATGTCTCAGAGGTGGTTTTTACTTTTGCTTTTACAATATTGATTTTTTTTTTTGAAACTCTTCGGATTTTCCTGCTTTAACCCATTAAGACTCAGTGCTGCTTTTGTGGCAGTCCCAAATTAATTTTTTCTTCTATTTTTAACCCTTCTTAAGTGATTTATCACCATTTACTCTCAATATTATTGTCAGTATTTTCCATTTTTAAGTGAAAATCATGTATTTTGATTCTGATTATTCTGATTATGTAGATGTTTATTAACCCTTTCATGCATGAATTATAAGAGCCTTAATCAAGATTTTTTTTTTGTTTTTTTTTTCCTGAGTGTTTTTATTCTTCTAGGCATTAAAAACACAAAGTGACTGAAGTTTTTATTATGAACCTATTATTCATGGATTTGCAAAAAAAATGTCTACTCACTACACTCTCTACACTGTGCATTTAATTCTGAAGCAAAGAAATGTATTTACTGATATATTGAATGAAAACTATGAAATAAAACATTTTAACACAGCAAATCTGATGTTTTCTCACATTTTAACATACTCTAAGTCATTACTCACTTTATGGAGATAATATACAAAAAAAACCCTTTTTCTTTAAAAAAAAAAACCAAAAAAAAAAAAAAAAACCTGTTAATTACAGTCTAATAACAATAACAAGAAATTGATTTACACTCAAACATGTTAGTGCAGATCAGGTTTATCAAGAACAGCAAAATTACAGTAACAGTATGAATGTCAGTGTATGGGATGGTGTCCACTGTGTTGGCTGATATGGAACTAAAACAACAAAATCCATGAATATACAAGAGAACAGCTGGAGAATAGATGTCCACTGTAGTGACCACTATGCATGAAAGGGTTAAAGCTCAGAGTAAATTCAAAGGTTATTAAATCAGAATCAGAGAAAACTGAAGAAAAAGTGACTTCTTCATCCAAAATTATTGATAACTGAACATAAACCAAGCGTCTCCATCAACTGTCATTGATCCAACTCCATGGGTTTTACTGGTGAATCAATGTTGCAGAAGATGACGGTGTTTCCATGGTTACTAGGGAGCGTCTGAACATCCAAATGTGTCATATCTGATGACCATGAAAAGATGAAAAACTGTATTTTACACCAATTATTTACATGTATTGATAGAATTAGTGGATCAACAGGTATTAAACATTTTAGATCAGTGAATGGTGAATGTTTGGGTCTTTATGGGTTAAAATGATCAGGCCTGATACTGGATAGTGAAGGATCAATAAGTGTCAGTGACTGGTTTTATAGAGATGATGGAATTTTGATGTTAAATGCAGAAACTTGATGATTGACAGGAACAGTTCAGTCGAAGGTCACCATTTCATTCATTTTATTCCACGTTTCTGCTGATTTTCTTCCAAGTTCTGACCATGAGACCGGTTGACTTGTCACGATAGACCGTGCTGATAATAACCCGGTGATCCCCTCTGAATATCATCTCCCAGCATCCTCTGGGGCCGGGGTCGTGCAGGTTAAGGGATGACAGTGTGTTTACAGTATCGAGTTGCTGTTTGGATCAGATCCGCTGAGACCCGGTCCCTTCTGTCTTTATCTGTGTCTGGGTCTTCTCTCTCTCTCTCTCTCTCTCCCAGCCAGGCCTTTCTGTGCTCTCACGCCCCCTCTGACCCCCAGGCCCAGGGGTGTCCCTTCCACATGCCTGTTGGAAAAAACATTTAACAGCAGAATCAGGACGACTGGAGCTGTAACACAGTCCGACTGAATATTGACTCAGCGGCAGCAGGGCTCCGGCCGTCAATGGGTGATATGACAGATACTGATACGTCACAGAGGAGCAGTGTTTTTGATTATCCGGCATGAACTGTATGCGTCTCCTACGGGTGTATGTGACCGGTACTTTAACCCTTTCATGCATGAATTATGAGAACCTTAATGAGTCAAAATACAGTAACCAGTCCCTCCAGGAATTCGCGATGTTGTGAAAAATGTAAAATACGGAGGATAATATCATTATAAATGGTGATAAATCACTTAAGAAAAGTTAAATATAGAGAAAAAAAGTAGTTTGGAACTGCCACAAAAGTAGCACTGGGTCTTTATGGGTTTAAGTGAAGAATACAATGTTTTATTAGCAGCAATTTTTATTCATTGCAACTTTGTAGATTATTTTCTCCATTTATTGAGTTATTTAATTTACAAATTAAGCCTTTCAACTGCTTTTCTGAGATGAATAAAATCTGATTTGCACAGTTCCAATGCATTATGGCTTTGAATGTATATGATTTGATATTTCAGGTGTAATACCAAGTTTGGCTGGATATAACAGACATTAACAGAGAAATATTACTGTAAAGGTACCCTTTAAACCAGGGGTCGGCAACCAGAGCCGCATCTGGCTCTTTCATCCTTATGTTGCGGCTCTGCGTGGCTTGGGAAAATAAATTATAAGTGTCCGATTGAAGTGTATGTTATTTGTCTCAAAAACGTGTATCATGTCTTCTTATTAAGTCAAAGTTTTTAACTTCTTTCTTCAGACCTTGTGCGATTTCGGTGATCAGCATTTGCCTTCTTCAGAGACGTTTGACAGCACTTGACGTGTCAGCCGGCAGCCGGCATGCGCGGAATGCCCTGCGACACCAAAACTGCACAATATCTGAACAAAGTATTTTATTTGTGTTTGTTCGTTTGTTTAATTGTAGTTGTAAATTGTAAGATTATTGTGATCTCGAAATATTAAAATAAAATTATATATACATATATATATATATATATATATATATATACATATATATATATATATATATATATATATATATATATATATATATATAGTATTATTTTTCATCGCTCAAAATATGCATCACACTCTCCGACAGCCCGCCAAAACACCGTACATTTATCGAGACTTTCAACCCCAGGTAGGCCAAATATGGAGAAATCTAAGAAAAGAAAAATATCTGAAGAAAATAGAACATTTAATGATGCCAGGTGCCTTGGCACGACCAAGGTGCCGCGGCACCTCGGGGCCAACGCTAGGTGCCGTGGCACTGCAGTACTACGGCTCAGTGTCAGGTGCCGTGGCACCGCGGTGCCACAACTGGGTGCCACCACTGGGTGCCACCGGTGCCGCGGCACCACCGGTACCTCGAGCCGAGGCACCACCGCGGTGCCATGGCACCTGGCACCGAGCCATGGTACGGCGGTGCAACGGCACCTAGCGTTGGCTCCGAGGTGCGCCGCGGCACCAAGCTTTGGTACCGGTAAAATCATTGGATAAGCCACGTCGGAGTATAAGCTGCAGTGTTTAAAGTGTGGGAAAAAAGTAGTGGCTTATCGTCCGGAATTTATATAGGTAACATATAGGTAACATTTTCATTTCAGATGTCAAAAAGTGTTTGCGGCTCCCAGTGTTGTCTTTTCCGTGGAAACCCGGTCGAAATGGCTCTTTGAGTGTTAAAGGTTGCCGACCCCTGCTTTAAACTATTGTATTTTCATGAATACTAATAGTAAGAATTGAACGAAAATTAAGTCAGGCCCTGATGTTTACTTTTTATCCAAGGAGCACACCTGTAAGTTGAATAATTGTGTTTATTATTATTTTATTAGAAATACATAGACATATGAAGGGGTCACTTACAAGCAACATTTACATTAAAAAGTAATGATTAAAAATCCGATAGTAAAATGAACAGCAGATGTAGGTCTATGTACTTAAAGAAAATGAAAAAGAATACATGTTTTTTAGTGTTTGCCTTTGAGATTACAATGATTGAATGCATCTAATAATGTACTTTATATTCGTAAACACGCTCCTGAATACATTTGACTCATGTATATTTAATTACAAAAATGAGTGAAATGGTTGCATTGTTTGTTTTTGTATTGAACGGGATCAATAAGTGCCATTCAGTTCTTTCTTTGGTTCCGACACGACTAACAGGATTAAAAGCTCAAGCCTTAGGCAGTCTTGGCATTTTATTAGATGACACCAGGTCAGTCAAATGAAGATTGAATCACAAAAAGATCTGGCAAACGTGTTTTCCAAACCCCAAGATGATAACCTGTTTGAATTCTGTTTATTGATACAGTAAAGAAACCAGAAAACCCAGCAAAGAAAAGGAAAAAAAAAAAAAAAAAGTTGTCAATTAATCAATTTAGTAATTCAATGACAGTGTTGTGTCTCTAATTGTATTTATGCCATATTATTCGGCAATGGCTAAAATATCAGTTTGTCTATTGCCACAGACCAATCTAATGTTAGCGTTTGTACTAGAGCCAGTCATGGATGCTATTACATGAACTCATTATCCTCTTGTTGCCACAGTACTGTGGTCATATATGGTGTATACTTCCGTGCATTTTTTTGTGCACTTTACTACCACAGTACTGTGGCAACTGATGGAAGAAACAACAAATTAGTGATAGTGCATCATATAGAATAGGAATTATTGATGTAAATACTCTATATGTTGGTTTATAGCAGGGGAGTCAAATTCATTTTAGTTCAGGCACCACATTCAGCTAAATTTGATCTGCAGTGGGCCGAACCAGTAAAATAATAACATAATAATAAATAAATAATGTCAACTCCAAACTTTTCTCTATGTTTTAGAGCGAAAAAAGTAAATTTACATTATGAAAAGGGTTATATCTGCAAACAATCCTTTTCAAAAGATGTGAGAAACATGAACAAACTGAAAAAATAAGTGTAATTTTAACAATATTATACCTTAGTTTATCATTTACACATGTACTACATTAAAACTTACAAATCACAGTGGATCTACAAACACACAAAACATTTAGTAACAGACAGAATCTTATTAAAATTGTACTTATTTCTCTTAAGACATCTCAGGTTGTTCATATTTATTCAGGCTATTGACATTTTTTTGTGAAATTATACTTTGTTTTAGTGTAAATACATGAAAATATTTACATTTACAAAGAGAAAAATTTGGAGTTGTCATTACTTCTGTGTTATTATGATAGCATTTTACTGGTCTTGCGCACTTGAGATTGAATTGGTCTGAATGTGGAACCTGAACTAAAAGGATTGTTAATTTCTTAGTTGTAATTTTTGTATTTCACAAATTCTTCCCAAGGGCCGGATTGAACCCTTTGGCGGGCCAGATTTGGCCCCCGGGCCACACGTTTGACACCTGTGGTTTATAGTGTTCTTTACTCTGTGCAGTCAGTGAGGCTGGAGAAGGTGGGCGGAGCTACATGTTAGATGCGGTAGTGTGCCGTGTGACTTCTCAGTTCTGTGTCAGTTCAGTGTACTGAAGACTGTACTCTGAATTCTGCACTCTGAGCGCAGTCTCAGAGGCTGATTTACCGTTTGAAAATGTGCAGAGAAAAAAAACAAAACTATTTTGACCAGGAATCAAACTAGAGGCTTCTGCATTGCAGTCCCAAACATTAGCTACTGAGCTAAATCTCCACTGTTTTTAAGTTTGACCTATTTGCTATCTGACCGTCTTGGTACTTCTCAGGCAATAACATGTTACCAGTGTAGACATGATATAACAAGGGCGCTGATGGGCTCTGGTAACAGACAAACCCATATTTCGTGCCACAGTACTGTGTCAGTAGTCGCTTCCAGGGTGCGATTTGTCCAAAAAAAAAAAAAAAAACAGACGGGGGGATGTTTTTATTTATTTATTTATTTATTTATTTATTGTTGGGGGGGCAGTTATAAATGTGGGGGTGCGGTCCATAACTAAGGCTGGTGTGAAACAAAAGTGAAATTTTCCATACTTTCAACTTCCAGCTCTCAGGTTTTATTCCTGTATTATTCAGCAGCTCTTACACAAAATTTTCCCAACTTCTAACCTGTATAGTTTGACCTATTTGCTATCTGATCGTCTTGGTACTTTTCAGGCAATAACATGTTACCAGTGTAGACATGATATAATGAGGGCACTGATTGGTTCTCTGGTAACAGACAAACCCATATTTCATGCCACAGTACTGTGTCAGTAGTCGCTTCCAGGGTGTGATTTGTCAAAAAAAAAAAAAAAAAAAGACTGGGGGATGTTTTGTTTTATTTATTTATTTATTTATTTATTGTCGGGGGGGGGGGGGGGGGGGGGGGCAGTTATAAACGTGGGGGTGCGGTCCATAACTAATGCTGGTGTGAAACAAAAGTCAGACTTTACATACTTTCAACATCCAGCTCCCAGGTTCTATTCCTCTATTATTCAGCAGATCTTACAGAAAATGTTCCCAACTTCTAACCTGTATCCACTGGACACACAACCACTGGACCCCATGACTTTGTGACATTTACCCCCCCTTTATGGCGCCCCAGTGCATGGGGACGTTCAAGAATTCTGAGACTGCCGACAGTTCGGTTCAGGTGAACATTAGTGCCAGTAATGTAGGATATAGGTGGAAGACAGTGGTTCTCAATCTTTTTCTGTCGGGCCCCCCTTTGGAGCACGAAAAATCTCCAAGCCCCCCTCAACCCCAACAACATTGTACCTGTGGTGCAATTATAACTTTTATTGAAAGAAACATCAATATCGTTAGAATACTTTTTTGCTTTTCCTTAAATAATTTGTTGTGCAAATTAAAAATAACTTCGATTTTTGATTGAACAATATAAATGACCTCAACAAAACTGGTCCGAGACATTATTTTTCCAATTAAAAATAGGAAATGTGTAATTATTACCTCCGCCAAGGAGGTTATGTTTTTGCCAGGGTTTGTTTGTTTGTCTGTTTGTTTGGTTGTTTGTTTGTCTGTCCGTTAGTGTGCAACATAACTCAAAAAGTTATGGACAGATTTGGATGAAATTTTCAGGGTTTATTGGAAATGGGATAAGGAAGAAATGATTAAATTTTGGTGGTGATCGGGGGTGGGGGGGCCCACAGGGGGGGCCACTGATCAGCCTTGGCGGAGGTCTGCGCTCTCCGAGTGCTTCTAGTTTTACAACTAAGACAATAAGGTAACTTTTTTTGTAGAACAGCAAACAAATTTTGGTAACAAAGATGAACATTTTAACAATATCAGTGGCTGCAATGAACCTTTTTCTGTTGCACATCTCAGAACATTCAAGTGCAATCTGTACAAACTGTGCAAAAACCAGAAACATTGTACATTTTTCTTTTCCAGTCCAATCCTTGTCCATTGTCCAAACCTAAACTCTTGGTCTAGTCTAGTGACAGATCACTATGGCAGTAGATTTGTTTGTTGTACGTCCCTAAAATAAGTCCAGGGTGCTCCAACGCTAAAACATTAGTTCCACCTGATACATGTTCTAACCTGAAGAAAAAAAACAAAACACCTAGGAATGATCCCATGCCCCCCCCCGGAAAGCCTTCAAACTTTGAGAAACACTGGTGTAAGTAAACTGTCACAACCTGCCTGTTATTACATTGGTGGGTTGTCCCCCTGAGGATGAAATTCATTGAGCAGAAGTAGGGATGTAAAAACCAGAGGGGGGGGGGGGGGGGGTAATCTCCCCCATCCCCCCCATCAAATCGCACCCTGGCCACTTTGATATTGTTATTTATATATATGTTGTAGTTTCATTTTTTTTTTTTTTTATATGATGTCATTTTTAATCCCACCTTCTTGTACAGTCTGTCTTTTCTATTATTATTTCAATTTGATCAATTTGGATAAAATGGCAACGATAACAGTCATAAAAAGTCCATAATCTGCCTTGAGCTGTTCATGTCTCACTGAAAAATAGCAAAAGCCAACATGTACCAGTACATCACCACCCGGAACCAGGCGAGTGAACATATGCAGTTGATAATTTATGAACCCCCATGGGCGTATGGCTGCCAAAATGTACACCACAGAGCTGCTGAAATATGGCTTTAAGGTTAACTAGAGCATCACATTAATATATCCATAGCTGTTGTTATAGAGAAGCAACAAGCTGTGGGTTGGCCTTCAGTCAGAGAGGGGAGGGGGGTGGGGTGGGGGGTTTAAAGACGTTAACAAGACAAACACCAGACAGCAGCGGCGCTCACAATGGAAATGTGAGTGCGGATCACACTGATTAGTTCGTGCACGACTCTGTACAAAGTCCATATGCTGCCGAGTAGGAGATAAATGAAATTTGTGTTTGTGAGAATCATAAATGTGATGAAAGAATGTGTGTGTGTTTCTGTGTTTGTACATCATTATATCTTTATAACTGTGGACCAAAGGTGAACTCTAGTCTCCTCCCTGTGTTTTTATGGCCTGGGTCTGTCAGGTGTATGATCCTCAGAGTTAACCCATAAAGACCCAAACAGCCACTGATCTAAACTGTTTGATACATGCTGATCAACTAATCCTATCAAAACGTGTAAATAATTAGTGTTAAATACAGTTTTTCATCTTTTCACAGTCATCAGATATGACCCATTTGGACATTCAGAGGCTCCGTAGTTACCGTGGAAACACCGTCATCTTCTACAACAGGGGTGTCAAACTCACACACAGCCCAATATGATCTCAAGTGGGCCAGACCAGTAAAATAATAGCAATGAAAAAAGTCAAATTACATTATGAAAATATTTACATCAACAAAGTTTCCTTACAAATCTGAATAACATGAACAACCTGAAATGTCTTTTTTGATTTTTTTTTTTTTTAAATTAATTTATTCAGAACATGCAATGAAATTTAACATACATGCAAACTAGCAAAACATACATAATACAAATATCAAGAATCATAACAATCTTAGACAAAAGAACAGAACAATAGTTCCATTTACATGCCTGAAAAGGGGTGGGAAGAAAGTGCAACTTAAGAAAAATAAGTGCAATTTTAACAACATTCTCCCTCAGTTTATCATTTACACAAGTACATTTCAATTTACATTGCAATTACAAATACACAAAACATTTAGTAACGAGCAGAATGTTGTTAAAAGGATTTTTGCTTCTTTAAATAAATTTCAGTTTCTTCATATTTGTTTGGGTTTTTCCCCATTTTTTGTAGAAGGATAGTTTGTAAATGTAAACATTTTCATGTAATTTTACTTATTTTACACTAAAAAAAAAAAAGAAGATTGGACATTTTCATTATTTATAGGTTATTATGAGACTATTTTACTGGTTCTGACCCACTTTAGATTGAATTGGCCTGTATGTGGAACCTGAATTAAAAACTATGTGGACTCCATTGATTTTCAGTATCTATTCTGTAATTTTTGCATTTCACAAATTCATCCCACGGGCCGGATTGGACCCTTTGGCGGGCCGGATTTGGCCCGCGGGCCGCATGTTTGACACCTGTGTTCTACAATATTGATTGGACTTTCAGAGGCTCTGTAGTTACCATGGCAACACCGTCATCTTCTACAACAGGGGTGTCAAACTCATTTTAGTTCAGGGGCCACACACAGCCCAATATGATCTCAAGTGGGCCAGACCAGTACAATAATAACAGTGAAAAAAGTCAAATTACATTATGAAAATATTTGCATCATCAAAGTTTCCTTACAAATCTGAATAACATGAACAACCTGAAATGTGTTTTTGATTTTTTTTTTTTTTTTGATATATTGATTTATTCAGGACATGCAATGAAATTTAACATATATGCAAACTACCAAAACATACATCATAATACAAATATCAAGAATCATAATAATCTCAGACAGAAGAACAGAACAATAGTTCCGTTTACATGCCTGAAAAGGGGTGGGAAGAAAGTGCAACTTAAGAAAAATAAGTGCAATTTTAACAACATTCTCCCTCAGTTTATCATTTACACAAGTACATTACAATTTACATTACAATTACAAATACACAAAACATTTAATAACGAGCAGAATGTTGTTAAAAGGACATTTACTTCTTTAATAAATGTAAACATTTTCATGTAATTTTACTTATTTGACACTAAAAAAAAGAAAAAAATTTGACATTTTCATTATTTATAGGTTATTATGAGACTATTTTACTGGTTCTGACCCATTTTAGATTGAATTGGCCTGTATGTGGAACCTGAATTAAAAACTATGTGGACTCCATTGATTTTCAATATCTATTCTGTAATTTTTGCATTTCACAAATTCATCCCATGGGCCGGATTGGACCTTTTGGCGGGCCGGATTTGGCCCGCGGGCCGCATGTTTGACACCTGTGTTCTACAATATTGATTGAAGGAGTTAGATCAATGACAGTGGATGGACACACTTGGTTTATGTTTAATTATTGATATCTTTGCTCCTAGTCATTTTTTCTTCATTTTTCTGTTTCTGATATAATAACCCTCAATTTTGATCTGGCCTTTTATGAACATCTACATGATCAGCTAATTAAATATACTAAAATACCTAATTTTCCTAACCCTAATCCTTAAAAAAAGCAAATTACAGAAGATAATATTAAAATAAATGATAATAAAACACTGAAGAAAGGTTAAATAGAGAGAGAAATTCAGAAGTAACACTGGGTCTTTATGGGTTAATGTTCGAATCTGTTCTTCTGTTCCATAGACATGAATCAGCCTCTTATTATGAATGCACCTCCATCTTTTTACCTTCCACATTACAGTTTGTATTTGCACCTTAATGTTTGATCCTGTTTGTCCTGATTTTCTACCAGTTCTCTTTTGTGTTTGCTCCTGTATTGTATTTTTAGTCTTATATTGTATTTTTACTGTTTGTCACACTGCTGCTGCTGCTGCTGCTGCTGCTGCTGCACTATAATTTTCCAGTTTGGGAAAGTCTATGTATATGATCTAAAATCTTTGTTTTAATAAGTTAACCAGATAATCTAGTGTTAAATTTAAGTAGCAATAAAGTACCATCTATCTATCTATCTATCTATCTATCTATCTATCTATCTATCTATCTATCTATCTATCTATCTATCTATCTATCTATCTATCTATCTATCTATCTATCTATCTATCTATCTATCTATCTGCACTGTAAAAAAAATCCTGTTGTTTTGACGGAAAAAATCTGGCAGCTGTGGTTTCCAGAACAAAACTGTAAAAAACACATCCAACTGTAAACATATTTACGGAGTAATACGTAGATTTAACATTTTAAACAGGTAGATTTATCATTTTCTACACCTTCATGGTGTCCAAAGTGCTTTCCAAATCCACCAGGTCCAACTGGGAGCAATTCAGGTTTCAGTGTCTTCCATGGACGCTTTGACATATGGACAGTCGAAGCCAGGATTTGAACCACCAACCCTTTGGTTATTGGACGAGCCGCTCTACCAACTCTACCAACCCATGAATTTACAGATTTAAAATGTTACATTGTTAAATGTTAACTTTTTTATAACTTTTTTATTAAAAGAAAAGCAAATATGCTGTTATTTCAACAATAAAACAATAGAAATATTATCATTTCTACATCCAAATCTGGTTTTGTTCACATACTCTTCCTATAAGATCTACATCTATATTTGATTTAATCCTTAACGCAATTTTTTTTTTTCAAATAAACAACTTTGCATTGTATTGTCACTTACAGTTTTTTTATGTTGCAGTTTTACAACTTTTTGGTGTTAATTCTACAGTCATTTTTTACAGTGTACTTACCTACCTACCTACTTACCTACCTACCAGGGGTGCTGCTAGCAACTGGGGGCCCCATGAATGAAACTTAAACATTGTGGGCCCTTTTTCATAAAATTGAGTAGCTTGTCGACCTGTTGGAGTGGGGGGGTGGGGGGAGGAGGAGTTGCGGTCCACACATAACGTCAATTGTGCTAGCGTGAAAATGAAACTTAACATGCTTTCGACATCCAATTCCCAACTTCTATGCCTCTCTTATACAGCAACTTCTATTCTGTATCCACTGGACCCCCTCCACTGCTCTATGGGCCCCCCGCAAATGATGGGCCCCATGAATTTGTCATGTTTACCCCCCCTTATTGGCGCCCCGGCTATCTATCTATCTATCTATCTATCTATCTATCTATCTATCTATCTATCTATCTATCTATCTATCTATCTATCTATCTATCTATCTATCTATCTATCTATCTACCTACCTACCTACCTACCTACCTACAAAGCTAAACGTTGTGGGCCCTTTCATAAGATTCAGTAGCTTGTCGATCTGTTGGTGTGGGGGGTGGGGAGGGGGGAATGTTGCGGCCTACACATAACGTCATTCACATTAGCATGAAAACGAAACTGAAACCAAACATGCTTTCAACATCCAATTCCCAACTTCTATGCCTCTCTTATACAGCAACTTCTATTCTGTATCCACTGGACCCCCTCCACTGCTCTATGGGCCCCCCGCAAATGATGGGCCCCATGAATTTGTCATGTTTACCCCCCCTTATTGGCGCCCCGGCTATCTATCTATCTATCTGTCTATCTATCTATCTATCTATCTATCTATCTATCTATCTATCTATCTATCTATCTATCTATCTATCTATCTATCTATCTATCTATCTATCTATCTATCTATCTATCTACCTACCTACCTACCTACCTACCTACCTACCTACAAAGCTAAACGTTGTGGGCCCTTTCATAAGATTCAGTAGCTTGTCGATCTGTTGGTGTGGGGGGTGGGGAGGGGGGAATGTTGCGGCCTACACATAACGTCATTCACATTAGCATGAAAACGAAACTGAAACCAAACATGCTTTCGACATCCAATTCCCAACTTCTATGCCTCTCTTATACAGCAACTTCTATTCTGTATCCACTGGACCCCCTCCACTGCTCTATGGGCCCCCCGCAAATGATGGGCCCCATGAATTTGTCATGTTTACCCCCCCTTATCGGTGCCCCGGCTATCTATCTATCTATCTATCTATCTATCTATCTATCTATCTATCTATCTATCTATCTATCTATCTATCTATCTATCTATCTATCTATCTATCTATCTATCTATCTATCTATCGAAGGGGTTATTTGCTCTGAAAACAAATGCAATCATCCTGCTATTTGTCAGATTTGTTCAGATCCGTTTCCCCTGCAGTAGATTCTAAACACTGTACATCCTTTTCCTTATAGATCCTTTGCCGCCCGAACATTCATTCTGACATTTGTTTACCTGTCTTACTTGTCATTAGGCTACGCTGGCACCACGCTGATACTTTATGACTCCTTGTAGAGAAATTCCATTTTCATTTACCCACAGGGAGGCCAGAGTTGAGGTTCAGCGGCAGAACAGGAGCCCTGAGGCTGGGAGGAATTCAGCGTCTCACACAAAGAGTTACTCAACTCAGATCGGCGGTTTGAATAAGTAACCACGATCTGCTCGTAACCTCCACTTCTGCTTGTATTGTTACACACGAAGTAAAAGACAGGAGGAGCATATGTACGACGAGTAAACCCCCCCAACACCACCACCCTATGAGGCCATGACCCTGCAGCAGTGCTGGAATGCTGTCAGTTCTTTAACGTGATAATCAGAACCAGATTCAGCAAACCCAGGATCTCGGCCAATCGCAATCAGGCCAATGCGACGCCTCAAGAATTCGGCCTTTTCCTCTGTGACTGTAACCTCATGTCAAAACTGTAGATCCACATTTGATTAGCAATGAAATTAGAGCGGAGTCACTTCAGTGTTTTCGTGTCACGGCCTCCAGAATAAATACAAATTAGACTCCAGACCCTCGTTTGAAAGGATCGTGTCCCGGGGATTCCACTAGGAAACAAAAAAAGACTTGTTGTTTTAGTGTGAAACTTGACTTTAGTGAATTGTGTTTGAGTCAAAAATGTCCCTACTCAAAGACAATGTTACTAAGAGTGACACGTGTAAAGAAAAGACGTCATGTACCTGGAAACACTTGAGGAGAATTAAATTAAGGGATAATCAAGTTTTGCTCCATTCTGTCGGATCTCCCTCGGGGATCCCATTGACATCCACCGAGTTAGAATACATAATGACAGGAAGGCAGAGCTGGTTCGACATGTACCCTATGGACCCCGATCATACAAGAGTGCAGAAATATATGTCGTAACCTTAACTCATTAGAGGCAAAGGGACCCTTTTAGCTGGTGATGATGTCACCTTTACATTTACCATCGACGTAGAGTAATTGAATTTGACATTAAACCAGACACCTCGTATTTGGGCTGTTTATATTCTTGTACTAACAGCAGCGTGGACTGTAAAGCAATAGATTTTTATTTTTATTTTACTTCTATAATTTAGTTCGAGCGTGCCATAAGAAGCGTGACCCCCTAAAACATCAAATATCCTCCCTTTGAACAGTTATTCCGTGTAATCAATGGAAAGGCCAGTGCTCATAGAGGGCGATTAATTTCTAGATTTACGCAGCTGTATCAACATTTATTTTGTGAGTCAGCCAAATGATAAATGAGGCCACTCTCTGGTTAACATGCATGAAGCCAATGCGTGTACACTCATTTGAAAGGGGTTTTATTAAAGCATTACATGGAATCTAATTGTAATTGGACAAAAGATACAATCCTGATGAAAGAAGCAAGTTGTGACAGTTTGAGTTTAACGCTTTAGTTTATTTATTTTATATTATTTTGTTATGTTGATTTTTTAAGGGGTGCCAGCCGGGTCACTCTCCTGGCATTTAAGATGTTAAGTCAGTTTGTCGATTTAATTTAGTCTTTTGTATGTGCTCGAATTTTTGGTTATTTAGTTTTTTGTTTGTTTGTTGTACCTCAAGCCCACACAAAGCATGCAAGTCTAATTAAACAAACACCCTGCACATTAAATGACAAAAAAACAGAAATCACACATTTAAACCAATTAAAATTCACAATCATGTATCGCAATAATTAATGCAGAAAACACACAAATTCCAAACTCAAAAAAATCCACCAATTAAGGCATAATCAAACTCAAAATTTCCACTCTGGGTTCTGTAACAGTCTTTTAGAAGAAAAAGAGAGAGAAAAAAAAGAAAAGTTCAATTTGTTTCAACTAAAAATTCCACTCTGTGTTTTCCACGCAGTTTCTCAGAACAAAATAGAGGAAAAAAAATAATTACGTTCATCTCGGTTCATTCGCAAAATATTTATTAAAAAAAAAACAAACAAGCACACAGTTCCATTTCAGGACTTTGAGAGAAAACAACTGTAATTATATTATTGTATTACGTGTATTGTTTTCTACAGAATGTGTATCTACCAGGGATGTGCATGAATAATTGATAAGTTGATCAGTCAAAACTACAAGCATAGGCAACCCTTTTTTGTTTAAGAGTCAAGTAGTGTCTCTTTAGTGTGGGGAAGGTAGCGGGGTGAGGCTCCAGGGACATTTCAGAAATATTTTAATCATCTTGATATTTTCTAAATAAGCAGTTTATTCTCTATTCACATAAGGTATAGCATCAGCTAATGCTACTTTAGCAGCTAAACCAATTAAAATTCAAAATCATGGATTGCAATAATTAATGCAGAAAACACACAAATTCAAACGCACCCCCCCTCCCCTCCCCAAAGTCCAAACTCAAAAAAATCCACCAATTAAGGCATAATCAAACTCAAAATTTCCACTCTGGGTTCTGTAACAGTCTTTTAGAAGAAAAAGAGAGAAAAAATCAATTTGTTTCAACTAAAAATTCCTCGCTGGGTTTACCACGCAGTTTCTCAGAACAAAATAGAAGAAAAAAAATAATTACGTTCATCTCAGTTCATTTGCAAAATGTTTATTAAAAAAAAAAACAAAAAAAACAAGCACACAGTTCCATTTCAGGGCTGTAAATATATTATTTTATTAAGTGTATTATCTTCTACAGAATGTGTATCTACCAGGGATGTGCATGAATAATCGATAGGTTGATCAGTCAGAACTACAAGCATAGGCAACTTTTTTGTTGCTGTTTAAAAGTCAAGTAATGTCTCTTTAGTGTGGGGAAGGTAGCGGAGTGAGGCTCCAGGGACATTTCAGAAATATTTTAATCATCTTGATATTTTCTAAATAAGCAGTTTATTCTCTATTCACTTAAGGTATAGCATCAGCTAATACTACTTTAGCAGCTAAACCAATTAAAATTCAAAATCATGGATTGCAATAATTAATGCAGAAAACACACAAATTCAAATGCACCCCCCCTCCCTCCCCAAAGTCCAAACTCAAAAAAATCCACCAATTAAGGCATAATCAAACTCAAAATTTCCAGTCTGGGTTCTGTAACAGTCTTTTAGAAGAAAAACAGAGAGAAAAAAAAGAAAAATTCAATTTGTTTCAACTAAAAATTCCACTCTGTGTTTTCCACGCAGTTTCTCAGAACAAAATAGAAGAAAAAAAATAATTAAGTTCATCTTGGTTCATTCGCAAAATATTTATAAAAAAAACAAAAAAAAAAAACAAAAAAAAACAAGCGCACAGTTCCATTTCAGGGCTTTGAGAGAAAACAACTGTAAATATATTATTGCATGAAGTGTATTGTTTTCTACAGAATGTGTATCTACCAGGGATGTGCACCAATAATTGATAAGTTGATCAGTCAAAACTACAAGCATAGGCAACCCTTTTTTGTTTAAGAGTCAAGTAGTGTCTCTTTAGTGTGGGGAAGGTAGCGGGGTGAGGCTCCAGGGACATTTCAGAAATATTTTAATCATCTTGATATTTTCTAAATAAGCAGTTTATTCTCTATTCACTTAAGGTATAGCATCAGCTAATGCTACTTTAGCAGCTAAACCAATTAAAATTCAAAATCATGGATTGCAATAATTAATGCAGAAAACACACAAATTCAAACGCACCCCCCCTCCCCTCCCCAAAGTCCAAACTCAAAAAAATCCACCAATTAAGGCATAATCAAACTCAAAATTTCCACTCTGGGTTCTGTAACAGTCTTTTAGAAGAAAAAGAGAGAAAAAAGTTCAATTTGTTTCAACTAAAAATTCCTCGCTGGGTTTACCACGCAGTTTCTCAGAACAAAATAGAAGAAAAGAAATAATTACGTTCATCTCAGTTCATTTGCAAAATGTTTATTAAAAAAAAAAACAAAAAAAACAAGCACACAGTTCCATTTCAGGGCTGTAAATATATTATTTTATTAAGTGTATTATCTTCTACAGAATGTGTATCTACCAGGGATGTGCATGAATAATCGATAGGTTGATCAGTCAGAACTACAAGCATAGGCAACTTTTTTGTTGTTGTTTAAAAGTCAAGTAATGTCTCTTTAGTGTGGGGAAGGTAGCGGGGTGAGGCTCCAGGGACATTTCAGAAATATTTTAATCATCTTGATATTTTCTAAATAAGCAGTTTATTCTCTATTCACTTAAGGTATAGCATCAGCTAATACTACTTTAGCAGCTAAACCAATTAAAATTCAAAATCATGGATTGCAATAATTAATGCAGAAAACACACAAATTCAAATGCACCCCCCCTCCCCTCCCCAAAGTCCAAACTCAAAAAAATCCACCAATTAAGGCATAATCAAACTCAAAATTTCCAGTCTGGGTTCTGTAACAGTCTTTTAGAAGAAAAACAGAGAGAAAAAAAAGAAAAAATCAATTTGTTTCAACTAAAAATTCCTCTCTGGGTTTTCCACGCAGTTTCTCAGAACAAAATAGAAGAAAAAAAATAATTAAGTTCATCTTGGTTCATTTGCAAAATATTTATTTAAAAAAAACAAAAAAAAACAAGCACACAGTTCCTTTTCAGGGCTTTGACAGAAAACAAGTGGAAGTATATTATTGTATTAAGTGTATTATCTTCTACAGAATGTGTCATCTTGTTATTTTCTAAATTAACAGTTTATTCTCTATTCACTGAAGGTATAGCATCAGCTAATGCTACTTTAGTAGCTAAAGACTAGCAAATACAGTCAGGAAAGCAGAAACAATGTAGATTATATCTAATTTTTACATTAACCCTATAAAACCATTTGTATTGTATATGTTACGCATGGTTCTGAAACTGCTATCTTATCAACAAGATGAATACTTGCCTTAAAAACCGGTTGTCTGTGACCTGATACGTGTTTTCTGGTGGATTATCATGCAACTGAAGCCAGCGGAAGTGGATTTTTTTGTTGTTGCCTTTTTCTATATGGCCACTATCATAAAATCACCCATGCACTTTTTGCCGGAAAGTCTTTGTTAATTTTCAAAAAGTTATATTAACCCTTTCATGCACGAATTATGAGAACCTTAATCAAAATTTTTTCCTGAGTGTTTTTATTCCTCTTTAGGCATGAAAAAAAACAATGCGATTGAAAAAAATCTTCTTAAAAATAAATACAAATAAAATAAAATAAAAATAATAAAAAAATAAAAAAATAAAAATACATAAAAAAAATAATAATGAAAAAAAAAAAATCTTATGAACCTATTTTTCATTAAGTTGCAAAAATGTCCACTCAGCTGGACACCACACGTTTAATTTTTGATGCACAGAAACATGAATTTAGTGATAAATTGTATGGAAACTATGGGGAGGGCTTGTGATTCTGGAGGTTCATGTTCAGGAGAGATCTACATAATATTACCAATTCATGTCAGAAAACATATGTAGTGTCTTAAAACTTTAATTAACATATGTGTAAAAAAAAAAAAAAAAAAAAAAAAATCCATGAATATACAAGAGAACAGCTATAGAACAGCTGTCCACTGTAGTGACCAGTATGCATGAAAGGGTTAAGAAGAACATTTATATTATAATTTTTTTTTAAATAAATACTTTATGTACTAAAACAATGCATAGTTGCTTGATCATTTATTCTTTATAGTACAGTTAAATTGTGTTAAAAACCTGTGTATCAAATTTGATACTGTAGGTATGTAAGATGCCTTAAAAAAATGGCCAAATATATCGAATGTGATATAAAAAAAAACATCGTGAACAAAATGATATGGCAAATGTTTTGTTTAGGTACTGTTAAAAGATCTAATAAACATCTCAATTCCCAAAAAAAAAAAAATAAAAAAAAATATGGTTACTTTTTGATGGGTCAGGTTTTACAGGGTTAATATTTAATACTAATTTAAATCAAACATAACCTACTTTTAATTCTCTCTGTTAAATTTACTACCATGGTACACTCCGTAGCCTTCAGCAGTATTTCATTTCTTACAGTATCTCTTGTCCTTCTGAGTTCATTGAGGAGTGACAGGGTTACGGACCTATTGAACCCACTCTCACAGTTGCGTTTAGTTGTTGACTTTATAGTTAAACACTCAATGTTTGTGGCGTTCAAATGTGTTGTTTCTATGGCTTTGAAGCCTTTGCTCTTATGAACCCAAGTTCCTCTCCAATCAGCCATCCTAGCAACCACCCTGTGTGGACTTCTGTACTTTTATTCAAGTGGAAAACCCTCTTGAGAACATTTAGTAAATACTACTACTGCTGCTAATGAAAGAAATTTATTCATACAAGTGTGGAATCTAATCAAAATGTCACACTGGGATCATTTCAGGTTAAGAGTTTTTTGGGTCTCAGTGAGACAACCGGCGTTGCTCACAGCAGTATAATTGCGAACTGTCTGGAGGGAATAATGCTTAAATGTGGAAGTATTATACAGTGTTGGGTTTATTATCTTTATTTGACCGTTTTCACACTCAAGACTGACTTTAAAAGCCAATAAAACAGCCTTTAGCGCTCCATGTTTGGACTGAAAATCAGGATTATAATTAAAGCTTTGGCTGATAGAGCAATTTCACTTAACAGATGGTAACTAATTTTGACTTATTTATGAAATTTTATTTATTTATTTAGAAAATTAACGAACATGAAAGTTAGCGTCTCATAATTGACTGTCTGTGTTGAGGCAGTTCATATTCACTTTTATAAGGCTTATTACAGAAAAAGTGAGTCTTCAATTGTAAGGGAACATATCATTAACCTCATAGTATAACTACATAACTCATACACAAATGGACAAAAGTATTGGGACACATTAAATTCAGGTGTTTCTTTTCTAACAGAGGTCTGGGATACAAAACAATAATTACAAATGCCATAATATTGTTTTAAATTGTGATAAATATCATTGCATTTCATTGGTTAGTTTGGTTTGAATTGTCATCTTTGCTTCCTAAATGCCTCAGATGGTTTTTACTTAATTTCTCTTGACATTGATTAGTTTTGTTTTTTTTTTTATTATTTATGACTATGATTTTAAATGTTCTACCTCTAAATTTCCGAAATATGTTTTGTAGTCTGACTAAATAATATATTTCTACCACAACTAACCATCTACTTTCTTCACATCTCATTTAGGAAGAAAAATTCCATTAAACTTTTAAGGAAATATTGACGTTTATAAACTATATGGACAAAAATATTGGGACACATCATGGCTACAGCTGTAAGATGTCCTGTTCATGTTGGTTTGAGATATAAACATCAATAATAATAACAAATATGATATATATCACACTATATTATGACATTTGTTATTTTTGTTTTATATCCCAAACCCCTGTTTGAAAAGAAACACCTGAATTCAATGTGTCCCAATACTTTTGTCCATCTGTGTATGATTTAGGCCAGTGTTATTCAACCTTGGGGTCGGGACTCCACATGGGGTCGCCTGGAATTCAAATGGGGTTGCTGGAAATTTTTAGTAATTGATAAAAAAATTAAGAAAAACTTATCAATAAAAAATATATGGTAAGTTTAGAGAGACAATCACAGTACTTAAAAGACGTGACAATCTCTGGGTTAGGGTTATAACAAACAAGATAGTTTTAGCAAAAAAAATGTCTCCCTTCTGGGGTCGCCAGAAATTTGTGATGTTAGCCCTTTTTTTTGCATGATTTATGAGAACCTTAATCATGATTGTTTTTTTTTTTTCTTTTTTTTTTTTTTTTTATGAACCTATTTTTCATGGAGTTGCCAAAAAGTCCATTCAGCTGGACACCATGTGTTTAATTTTTGAAGCAAAGGAACATATATTTACTGATATACTGTGTGAAAATTATGAAATAAAAGCATTTTAATGCTACTAATCTGATGTTTTCTCGCATTTTAACATACTCTAATACTCTACTCCATGGAGATAATATGACCAAAAAAAAATTAAACTTTCTGTTGTTAATTACAGTCTAATAACAAAAACAAAACATTGATTTACACTCAAACATGTTAGATCAGGTTTATCAAGAACAGCAAAGTTACAATAATGTTATCAATTGCAGTGTTTGGGATGATGCATAAGCGTTCAATGTGTTGGCTGATATGGAACAAACAAAATCCATGAATATACAAGAGCACAGCTGTCCACTGTAGTGACCACTATGCATGAAAGGGTTAAAATGGGGTCACGATGCAAAAAAGGTTGGGAACCACTAATTTAGGCAATTATGCTATGAGGATAATGATAACACTGGGTTACAAAAAAATGTTTTTTGGAAGTTGTCTAGATCTTTTCAACTGAATTAGGACCATTTTGCACCGCTAAATCCAAAAATCACATCTGTTTTTCTCAATCAGGTCAGGTTTTTTTGCTAATTTGATTTTTGAAAAATTTGATCTTCTCACAAAATTGATTACATTTTTGTGACTTTATCAGTTGATTTTTTGTATAGGTCTCACCCAAAATAGATTTTTTAGAGAAAAAAAATCATTTGATCACTTGATTCCTGTTAGGTACAATGGTGTATTCACCGCAGATGTAGCAGAATACGTCAGGCTTATTTTTGCAAAATCTTCTCGTCAAAGCCATTTCATTCACCTGTAATATTAAAAAAAAACATTAATGATAAATTGGCAAAAGTAAAATCTTCAGAACTCATTTATTGCAAGAAATATGAAAGAATTTTGTATCATATGATGTGAAAATGCCCATAAATGTAAGCAAAAATGTTAAAAAGCCAATATGTAGCATAGTTCAGAAAGTTGACCTGATTGAGCAAAATTAATGTGATGTTTGGATTCAGCACACCAAAATTATCCTAAATCAGCTCAAAAAACTTAAACAATAAATTTGTTATTGACCAGTGTTATATAAGGAGAAGGGGTGGAAGTTTATAAGTTATACTTCTTCTCACTCTTTTTCAAATATGTATTATATGTCTTATGTTTAAGTGTTTTGTTCATGTTCTTCTGTTTTGACATTCATATTTGAAATAAATACATCCATCAATCAAACTATCTATATTTTAATTAACTGATCATATAGATATTCGTAAAAGCTCAGAGTTAATTTAAAGGTTATGGAATCAAAACAGGGAAAAGTGAAGAAAAAGTGACTTTTTCAGTAAAATATATCATTAACTGAACATAAACCCTGAGATCATGAAAAGATGGCAAATTATATTTTACATCAATTACACTGGGTTACAAAAAAAAATGTTTTTTGCAAGTTGTCTAGATTTTTTCAACTGAATTAGGACCATTTTGCACCGCTAAATCCAAAAATCATATCTGTTTTTCTCAATCAGGTCAGGTTTTTTTGCTAATTTAATTTTGAAAAATTTGATCTTCTGACAAAATTGGTTACATTTTTGTGACTTTATCAGTTGATTTTTTGTGTAGTTCTCACCCAAAATAGGTTTTAAGAGAAAAAAAAATCATTTGATCATTTGATTTCGTGTTAGGTACAATGGTGTATTCACCGCAGATGTAGCAGAATACGTCAGGCTTATTTTTGCAAAATCTTCTAGTCGAAGCCATTTCATTCATTAAAAAAAAACATTAATCATAAATTGGCAAAAGTAAAATCTTCAGAACTCGTTTATTGTAAGAAATATGAAAGACTTTTGTATCATATGATGTGAAAATGCCCATAAATGTAAGCAAAAATGTTAAAAAACCAATATGTAGCATAGGTCAGAAAGTTGACCTGATTGAGCAAAATTAATGCACACCAAAATGATCCTAAACCAGCTCAAAAAACTTAAACAATAAATTTGTTGTTGACCAGTGTAATATATGTCCTGTTTCTGTCCATTTTCAGAATAACTGAACTTTGACATTGAGTGAGTTTTACTGGATCTCAACAAAAAATGAAAAAGAAACACCTGAATTCAATGTGTCCCAATACTTTTGTCCATTTGTCTATGAGTTAGGGTTAAGACAATTATACTATGAGGGTAACAATCTAGTTTTTCTGTTTCAATCTACTTCGCTCAAATCTAACCTTAATTCCAAAACGGGCCACATCGGAGCAGTTGATTTAATCATCTGACCTCTCGTTGACAGACGGTAAAGGAAAAAAAAAAAAAAGACGATGGAATTTAACAAAGTGAAGGAGTGTGACGGGTTAAATGCTGTGGATTTAGACGAGCTCTCCTTCCATCTGATCCCGACTGCTTTGTTCATGTTAATAAGCACTTTCATTTATATTAAAGATGCAAATGTAGCCTTTACCGGGAGATTGATATGCATGGAAGAAACGTGCCAGTGTGTGTCAGTGTGTGTACCACTTTATCAGAGTCCTCTGTTCATTAGCCCAGTGTAATTGTGTTAGCGGTGTCGCTGGCGGGGCGGGAAGAAAATATCTGTGCGTAAAGGTCAAATCAAAGTAAGAGACGACATATGGATAGATGACACCGACGCACATTTGCAGACATACACTTTTAACATCTACAGCCGCACAATACAAGCCCAACCACAGACGTCGTGTCATTCTCAGATGGGTTTGTGTGTGTGTTTGGATGCCTTCTGTTGCCCGAAGCTATGCACATATGTGTGTATATGTACATATGTGTGTGTGTGTATAGGCCTGTGTAGGTGTGTGAGTGCCTGATTCAAGTGGCAGCATTTAATCAAGTGTGATATTCCTCCTCTGTAAGCTTGGCATCTGCATGTAGGCAGCAAAAAGAGCAGTTCCATTATCTTGTGTATGGGCTGAGTGTGTTCGCATGCATGTGTGTGTTGAAGCATGTGTATGTGTGTCTTTTTGTTTGTATATATTTTTTCTTTTAAAGATATACCGCATTTGATCATATAGCCAGATGACAAACAAATGCAGTTAAAGTCGGATTTGCCAAAGAAATCTTGCAGTTAACACATGAAGGCTTTGAAGAGAGGATTAGGAGAGGAGCATAAATATCATCATAGTGAGAGTACATAAATACATAAAACCTACCCGCAAATAACTTGCCTGTGTTTTCCAGATTGTGGGTGTGAGAGCGCTCTTATGTGCTCAAGTGCTTACGGTTGTTGTGGCTGTAAATGAAATAAATTAAAGTAACATTCTGGGTCATAAGTAGCCAGTTGACACGCTCAAATCATGCGATCGACTGTTAACGTCTGTGTGGGTGTCGCAACTTTGATTAAAGCAAAGTTCTTTTAAATATTAGAGCAACAACAATGACAATAACAAACCCATGGTTCTTGTTTTTTGGTAATTTGGAAACATCCTCCCTTCCTTGCCATCCTCCTACCAAGGTTATTATCGTTAATGAAAACTAACGAAATAATAAAACTAGAATTGAAACAAAAAAAATGTTTTGTTAACTGAAATAAATAAAAACTATCATTAAAAGAAAAAACAAAAAAACAAAAAGATAACTAACTGAAACTGTATCGTGTGCTTACAAAACTAAAACGGATAAAAATTATGGATAAAATTCACTTTGTTTTTGTTTTTGTCAACGTCGGATTGATACGAAATCGATTTATTTCCCTTAAGCAATTTTAGCTAGCGGCATCATACGACACTTTACAGTCCGTCACTTGTGGTTTACAGTCGTCATCTGGTCCCCACTCTACCTGGAAACATGGAGACTAAAGTTGGGAGAAAGCAGCAGAGTCCTGTCTGGGATTTATTTGAATATGACGAAGAAGAGAAAAGATATGACAAAAACTAAAACTAAGCATTTAGAAAAAAATGAAAGCTAATAAAAACTAGCAAACCTGCTCTAAAAACAAATAGAAACTAACAGAATTAGAGAAAAAAAAGTCAAAACTAAATAAAAAAAAAAAAAAAAAAAACTATAATGAAAAATCCAAAACTATTATAACCTTGCCTCCTACAGAAGGTCAGAGGTCACACTGCAAAAATCAAAATCTTACCAAGTGTATTTTTCTCATTTCTTTCCATTCGCAGATTTTTTTTCCTTAAAATAAGCAAAAAAAAATTGTGAATTAAGCAAAAAATTTGCCAATGGAACAAGTGAAAATTCTCTTGGTATGATTTCTTGAAAAAAGATTTTCAAGATCTATTGTCTAAAAATAAGTTCTTATATCTCACTGAAAAGTTACTCTTTTGGTGATTATGTCTTATTTTAAGTGTGATGAGATATTTTAACTAGAAATGAGAAAAATACACTTGGTAAGATTTAGATTTTTGCAGTGCATACAGTCTCCAGAAGTGAATTCACTAGTTGTTTCTCAACACGCATTCTTGTCTTTTCTTCTGTTCTTGCAATCTTGTGAAATGTGATCAGTCAAGTAGACAAAAACAACATCAGGATATTCCACGCGTTCTTGGTTAGTGCGAACTTTGAAATGGAACAGTACTTGGGCTGCGGCTGATGACGTTTCACAAGATTGCGAGAACAGAAGAACGGACAAGAATGTGTATGTAGAAATGGCCTTAGCTGGCAAATATCCCATGATGCATTTAATACTACGAAACAAATAAATGAAGGAATAAATGAAAAAAAAGTGGTGGATTGTGGGAAATACATTAGGGAGCCGATGGTGGAAGTACAGCAGAGCTAGGGAGGGAAGTTCACAAGAATGGAACTGTTCCAATTACAGATAGACTTGAGTTCTTAGGAAGTCCATTTTCTGGGACCGTTGATACTTAGACCGTACTTGCCAAGTTCGCAAGACCATACTTGGCAAACTTGATATTGAGAAGCGGCCCAAGTCTACACGAGTCACCAACCAGTGCATCCTTGGTTTAAGCTAGCAGACAAAAACAACATCAGGGTATTCCATGAGTTCTTGGTTAGTGCGAACTTTTCAATGAAACTTTACTTTGGCCCCAACTGGTAACATTTCATGAGATTGCGAGAACAGAAGAACAGAGAAGAACGCATATTGAGAAATGGCCTCAGCAGGCAGGCAAATATCCCATGACGCATTTCATGCCATGAAACAAATAAATGAAGGAATAAATGAAAGAAGTAGTGGATTGTGGGAAATACATTAGGGAGCCGATGGTGGAAGTACAGCAGAGCCAGGGAGGAAAGTTCACAAGAATGGAACCGTTCTAATTACAGATAGACTTGAGTTCTTTGGAAGTCCATTCTCTGGGACCTTTTTTACCAAGACCATACTTGTCAAGTTCGCAAGACCATTCTTGGCGAACTTGATATTGAGAAACGATCCAAGTCTACACGAGTCACCAACCAGTGCATCCTTGGTTTAAGCTAGCAGACAAAAACAACATCAGGGTATTCCATGAGTTCTTGGTTAGTGCGAACTTTTAAATGGAACAGTACTTGGGCTGCGGCTGATGACGTTTCACAAGATTGCGAGAACAGAAGAACGGACAAGAATGTGTATTTAGAAATGGCCTTAGCTGGCAAATATCCCATGATACATTTAATACTACGAAACAAATAAATGAAGGAATAAATGAAAAAAAGTGGTGGATTGTGGGAAATACATTAGGGAGCCGATGGTGGAAGTACAGCAGAGCTAGGGAGGGAAGTTCACAAGAATAGAACCGTTCCACTAACAGATAGGAAGTCCGTTGTCTGGGACCATTTTTACCAAGATCATACTCGCCAAGTTTGCAGAACCGTACTCGAATCGCAAATTTGATATTGAGATCGGCCACTGTCTTTCTGCTTGGCACACTACAGCGGCAGGTGTATCTCCAAAATCCACCCACCGTTCCTCCACTTTGACCAGGCAGCTTCATTTTGGCGCTCCAAACCAGGGCCTTTAAACGGTGACTACTGACCCACCGGAGTGGCTGATGGAGGAGCCACTTACCGTGTTTCACCACCATTTGGCTCTGGTTAATTTTTCACTCCCGTTGTTATACTTTACAGTCAAAAGGCTTTCATCATGACTGTCTGCAGCAGAAATTATTTTAACCTCTGTAAATGTTTAAAACAAATGACAACTGTAGTAGGGGTTGACTGTGTTAATGTTTTTTTTTTTTTGGAACCAGTGCAATAAATTTTATTTTTGAGTAACTCCAACAAATCAGTTTACACTATGAACAGAAGGATTATAGATGATTTAGTCCAGAGTAAATGTTCTATTTTCTGTTGATATGGAACCAGTCAGTGATGACAAAGAGCGTTGCACATTTTTAAATTAACATTTTATATACAATACAGCACAGGTGTCAAACATGCGGCCCGGGGGCCAAAACCGGCTCGCCAAAGGTTCCGATCTATGACTTCTTGAGGAGACCTTCAGCTCAATTTAAGACCATTAAGTCTGTCTCTGTATATTTGTTGCTTGTAATGAGCAGTACAGTGTAGAAAACAAGAGATTAAAAGATTAAATGAACTAGATGTGTGCGCACAGCAGTGAGCAGACATATGCTGGAAGAACACCAAGATTGTATGTATTTGAAATTGTGTAAAGCCTTTAAATTAGTTGCATTTAAGTTAATTTGCCTCAATAAACTGCAGGGTGCACCTGTAGACTAAGCCGACATGCTGTCAGTAATTAAAGGTTGCTTTATAGAGTTTAATTTGACAGTGTATGAGTGTTCACGTTGTGGCCTCTGTCAGTGTCCGTGTTCGGCTGGGGGGGTGGGAGGGGTTGGGTCTGATCCCCAAGGATCGGTGATTGGTCCAAAACTTTTTCTGCTCTATATTAATGATATTTGTAATGTCACTGAATCATTAAAATTTATTATTTTTGCAGATGATAAAATATGTACTGTTCTGGGAAAATTTAAAGGAACTTTTGTCCATGGTTGAAAGGGATTTAGAAATTCTTAAAAGTTGGTTTGATGTCAATAGATTGTCACTTAACATTAAAAAAACTAAATTTATGGTTTTTGGGAATCGAAAATAAATTGATGGGGATATTACAGTAAAAATATGCAATGCTGAAATTGAAAGAGTGTTTGATATAAAATTTTTAAGGGTTGTTATTGATCATAAATTAACATGGAAACCACATATTAGATTTATAAAAGGAAAGATTGCAAAATCAGTGGCAATCTTGTATAAGTCCAGAAATATACTCAACCACAAGGCACTACATATAATTTAATGTTCACTTATACTTCCTTATATGTCATATTGTGTGGGAGTGTGGGGCTCGACATATAAAACAACTGTAAATACTATAGTCCTCCTACAAAAACGAGCCGTACGTATTATTAATAAGGCCGGTTACTATGAACATACTAATGAACTGTTTATGAAATCCCATATTATGAAATTTAATGATTTGGTTTACTATAAAATAATGCAAATAATGTATAAAGCCAAATTAAATTTACTCCCTGTCTGTGTACAAAGGTTCTTCTCAACACATGAGTCTAAGTATGATTTGCGAGATGTTTGTAAATTTGTTGTACAAAAAGCTAAAAAAAAAGAGACAAAAAGCAGATGTATATCTGTTATTGGAGTTAAATTATGGAATGAGGCCAGCATGGATTTAAGAATTTGTAGCCCGTTTTTGATATTTAAAAAAATGGTATGTAAGGCAATTTTTGAAGGATACAGTTGTTAAGCTCTAACAAGCAATAGGTAAATTATTTATTTTTGAGTCTACATTAAATTACTATTAATTTGGTGGTTAAGTTTTCTATTTATCTGGTTTATTTTCACCTTTTTAGGTTTTGCTTGTTTGTTGGCTTGGATACACTGTTTTTTTTGGTTTTTTTGTCTTTTTCTTTTTCCTGTATTGGATGCTGGGTAGCTGAATATGTTATGTAGGACAGGTATTAATATATATGCCTTTTCAGTCATAACCTGTTGGTAATGTTTGTAATGTGTGAAGTGCTGTTGTTGACACTAGTTATTGTGTGACTGAATAAAGAATTTCATCATCATCATCCCACCCTAGACTCATGTCCAGCAGAAGCAGCCTGAGATCCTACCCGAGGTATCTGTGTTAGAGCCGGTGGTGGTTCATCCCTGAGGTCAGCGAGCATCAGTCAGCATCATAAACCATGTCCCTGTAGATCAGGGGTGTCAAACTCATTTTCTTGCGGGGGCCACATTCAGTCCAATTTAACCCTTTCATGCATGAATTATGAGAACCTTTGTCAGTATTTTTTTCTTGAGTGTTTTTATTCCTCTTTAGGCATGAAAAAAAAAAAAATGCAATTGATTTTTTTATTTTTTTGTTTTTTATGAACCTATTTTTTGTGGAGTTACAAAAATGTCCACTCAGCTGGACACCATACGTTTAAGTTTTGAAGCAAAGAAACATTTATTTAAAAATCATCATCAGAAAGTGATATACTGTGGGAAAATTATGAAATAAAAACATTTTTAATGCCACTAATTGCTAAATTGCTACTGTTTTCTCACATTTTATCACGCTCTAATATGAGTTATTACTCATATCATGGAGATAATATCTTCCTGAGACCCAGGAAATTGACAGTTTTAGCTTTTTTACATTAAAAAATTGTCTTGATTGGAAACTGCTTAATGCAACAGTTTTTTTCAGATACATTTTAAAAATTCTTTTTATTTATTCACTGATTTTTTTTTTAATGGAATGTCCTTTGCAATGCACATTATTTTTTAAAGGAAAATTGTCAAACTTTTGTCCCCTACAGAGGACAAAATGCATTGCTGGGTCTCAGGAGGATATGCAAAAAAAAAAAAAAAAAATTGATTTGTTTCTTAGTTACAGTCTAATAACAATTAGCAATTGATTTACACTCAAACATGTTACTGCAGACCAGGTTTATCAAGAACAGCAAATTTACGGCAATTGTATGAATGTCAGTGTTTGAGATGATGCATAAGAGTCCACTGTGTTGGCTGATATGGAACTAAAACAACAAAACCCATGAATATACAATAGAAGAGCTGTAGAATAGCTGTCCACTGTAGTGACCACTATGCATGAAAGGGTTAATCTGAAGTGGGCCGGACCAGTCAAATAACAGCATAATAGCCAATAAATAATGACAACTCCAACAAAACCATTCGATTATGCCAATATTTATATTTACAAACTATCCAAACAAAAAGGATGTGAATAACCTGGAAAAAATTAAAATTTGTTAAGAAATATAAGTACAATTTTATCAATTTTATGCCTTGACTTATCATTTATACATGTGAATTACAGATCAGATCTACAAAGACACAAAACATTTAGTAACAGGCAGAATATTGTTAAAATTGCACGTAATTTTCTTTAGACATTTCAGGTTGTTCATATTTGTTCAGGTTATTCACATTTTATTGTTAAAGTATATTTTTTAATGTAAATATTTTCATAATATACTGTTTTTTGCACTAAATCGAGCAGGAAAAAATGGTGTTGTCATTTTTTATAGGTTATTATAACTTTATTTTTGAGTTCGATGCCCTAACTTGCACTTTGCAAATTCATCTCACGGGCCAGATTGGAACCTTTGGCGGGCCAGTTTTGGCCCCCGGGCCGCATGTTTGACACCTGTGCTGTAGATCCAAAACCCAGGTGTTATTACAGTACACGTTCCATATTTCCATAGAATAAGATAAAACAGAACCATAAAGGGAAACGAGCCATTTGGTTTTTATTTCTAGTCGCTGTTTTGATCTTTGTTTCCCTGAAGCAGTGGAGTGTTTTCATATCTGGACTGTATCATGTCACACCGTACTTCGTGTCAATCAGCCGACACCTACAGGAGGAAATGAAAGTTTCAGGGAGGAAATGGTCCCACCAAAACATGTCACTTCAATAACGTCTTTAGCAACATCCAAAAGGGAAAAGAAAACCACGCAATGTAATTATGGGTTACATGTGTTTTAAGCTTGTTTTATAAACTGGGAGCAGAGAGTTTTAAAAGCTTGGACTTTAACCAGGTTGGACCGCTGTGTGAAAGGAAAGTCTATGAGAAGCTATTGCAATGCATCATGGGATTGGAGTATAGGATACAGTGTTTTTAGAAGTTGATGATTTCTAGGAGTTGAAGTGAGGATGTCTCAGCGGTTCCACTACTGTGATTTTAACCATTGCTTTTATTAGTTTGTGTTCTACAAGGCCTACATGTGTACTAACACACACTAAACTACTGTCGTTTTAGTTCAGTTTGTGTCAAAACACACACAAAGTCAAGCAACTTACTGCTGTTAATGTGTCAAGAGTTTAAACAGTATTTAAGAAAATATCAGTTCTGCAGTATATTGTGATATTTCATTTCACAATACTGTATCAATATTAAAAAATATTGTATTGATATTTTTAGGTATTTATTCAAATGCAGATATTGCGGAGGTTCATTTTTGGGTTTTTTTGTTTTTCTTTTTTGTTTATATTTTATTTATTATTATTTAACTCTCTTTTAATAAAAAAAAAAAGTTAGTTCCTTTATTGAGATCACACAAAAATAAAAGTATTTTATTTATTTATTTATTTATTTATTTATTTAAATTCATTATTACTGTTGTTCTATGTCTTTTAATCTGTTCTTGGATTTTACTCTGATATTTTGTTTTTTATTTTTATTTTTCTGTACAGCACTTTGGTCCACTGTGGTGGTTTTTACAGTGCTTTACAAATAAAGTTGGATTGGATTTTTGGTTTATATTTTTATTATTATTATTTAAAACTCTTCTGTCAAAGAATGTTAGTTCCTTTGTTGAGATTGCACAAAAATGAAAGTATTTTTATTATATATATATATATATATATATATATATATATATATATATATATATATATATATATATATATATATATGTAATTAAATTAAAAAGATTAAAAGATATAGAACAACTGTAAAAAATAAAAATAAAAAAATTATATATATATATATATATATATATATATATATATATATATATATATATATATATATATATGTGTGTGTGTGTTTGTTTGTTTGTTTTTTTTACAGTTGTTCTATATCTTTTAATCTATTCTTGTATTTTACTGTGTATTTTGGTTTTTATTTATTTTTCTGCACAGCACTTTGGTCCACTGTGGTGGTTTCTAAGTACTTTACAAATAAAGTTGGATTGGATTGGATTGGATTTTTTGTTTCTATTTTATTTATTATTATTTAACACTCTTTTATTAAATAATGTTAGTTCCTTTGTTGGGATTGCGCAAAAATAACATTATGATGTTAGTTCTGAACTAATAAAATATGAACATTTGAACAGGATCTTAATCTGTAATGTCTGTAAAACATAATTTTAGTTTTAACACAGAAAAATTTGGTGATATAGCATTAGATCCTGTTCTGATCAAATAAAATGTGTATATTCCTGGTGTAATTCAATTCTTAAAGGAAATAATTATTTTAAAAAAAGGAAAAAAAAAAAGCAAATCTTTCCTTTTTAACAGTATCATGATATATCGTGGTCTATTGTATCGTGATCCTAGTATTGTGATTTGTATCGTATTGCCAGATTCTTGCCAGTACACACATCTATTTAAGACATTTAACCCATAAAGACCCAGTGCTACTTTTGTGTCAGTTCCCAAATGAAGTTTTCTCTCTTTTCTCTCCTTTCTTAGGTGATTTATCACCATTTATTCTAATATTATACTCTGTATTTTGGATTTTTAAGAGAAAATATCATATTTTCCCATATATAATTCACTGATCATGTGGATATCCATACAAATTCAGGGTAAAGTTGGGGGTTATAATATAAAAAAAAAAAAACAGAAAAGAATGAAGAAAAGGGACTTTCTCAGTCAAATCTATAATTAACTGAATATAAACCAAGTGTCTCCATCCACTGTCATTGATCAAACTCCAATGTTGAAAAAGATGACAGTGTTTCCATGGTAACTACGGAGCCTCTGAACGTCCAAATGGGTCGTATCTGATGACAGTGAAAAGACGACAAACTGTATTTTACATCAATTATTTACATGTATTGATAGGATTAGTGGATTAACAGGTATTAAACAGTTAAGATCATTAGATTGTTTTGGTCAGCGGTAGATTTTTGGGTCTGCCAAGGTTAAGAACAGCAACAAACAAACATAAAATACAAATATCAACCCCATTTTCCAGAAGTTCTATTGATAAAACTACATTTTATCACTTTTGCTAAGTAACAGCATAGTGCCAAATTGTGTTCAGACACGACATAATGTATTTTACACCAATTATTTACATATATTGATAAGATTAGTGGATCAACAGGTATTAAACAGTTAACATCAATAGTCGACTGTTCATTTTTGAGTCTTTATGGGTTAAATTATGACCTACTGCAAGTAAAATACAGGCTGTGGAAAATTTCACTTATAATATTGTAGTTAAATAAATGAAATTATCTCCTTGTGACCAACTGGTACCAAATAAAGAAAGAATGAGCACGTCGGCTCTGCTGTTGTGGAATCCTTTGATCCGGAATTGCGTTTGACGTCAGACATAACAACCTGATAGTGGCACATAACACCCTTAAAACATATTACCGCAATATATTGGCAAGCAACTCTACTGTAACTTTTCCTTTGAGATTAGCTGAATTGCTTGACATCATGCTAATACTACGGTCTTATCACCCAGAACAGTTCTAGATAAAAACTGTGATTAAGCACGTCAAAACACTACAGTGGAATTTCTGATTAAATACAACACGAGACAAATTAATGGCCTTATTTGACAGACCTCGTGCCCTTATCTGCCAGTTGCTAAGCAAATAAAATATTTTACAATCAGCAGAGACATCAGCATCTTGCACTTAAATGGTGAAAAGCATTGACTTTTGTAATATTTCAAGAAAAGAGCAAATTATGACATAGGTGTACAAGTAAAAAAGTGAACGTCAACGAACAAACACACACTTTTAAACTCCAAAATGCTTTAACAGACTTCCCCAATTAACACAAAGAGGGGGGTGTAGAAACAGAGTGAGCAGGAACAACACATGCTCAGCCTTTCTCAGAAATAAATAGAGTTTGATGTGTTTGACAAAGCAACAATTGATGACATTCTCACATGTTCTTGTATCATTGGTAACACATGTTTGTTAAGAAGTCAAGTTGAGTCCGTTGAAACTGTATGGGATGCAATAGAAAGTGTTGTTTGGGAAAACTGTGAATTTTCACAGGTAATTTTATTTTAACCCTTAATAGGTAACCATCTAAAAATGTTATTTTTTAGTCAGTTACAATACTTTATTGCTTATAGTATGAAAGGATAGCAATGAAACGAAAAAAATATAACAAAATTGTGCTTTATTTTCCAAATAAATTCTCCTTTACTGTGTGAAGTACAATTCTCCTTTACTGCGTGAAAACATAAAAAAATAAAAACGGGGGGTCTGCTGGGACCCCAGGTTACCTATTAAGGGTTAAAAATGTCATTTTCACTCAGGTCTGTCAGTATACGTTTCCTGAAGAGTTATTTCTTGCACACAAATGCTCATTACATGACCCTCTCCTCTTCTCTCCTGCCTTTTATCATCATTGTTCATTAATCCATATAGGTGTGATAGTGGTTATTATATAGTTACATAGACGGAAGAGGTTTCTGTTATTTGTACTAACAGCTGCAGTAGTAGTATATCCACTGTGAATACTTGTATTTGTTGTTGTAGTATTAAGAGTTATGGACATTTGTTGTAGTTTTAATAATAACAATAATAATAATAATAATAATAATAATAATAATAATAATAATAATAATAATAATAATAATGGATTAGATTTATATAGCGCTTTTCTATACTCAAAGCGCATACAGTGAACATACAGGGTGGGGAAGCAAAATTTACAATATTTTGAGGCAGGGATTGAAAGACAGTGTATGACCGATTAGTTTATTGAAAGTCATGAGAATTTATTTGCCACAAGAAAATGTACATAATAGAAAATGTTTTTATTCTATGTGTCCTCCTTCCTTCTCAATAACTGCCTTCACACGCTTCCTGAAACTTGCGCAAGTGTTCCTCAAATATTGGGGTGACAACTTCTCCCATTCTTCTTTAACAGTATCTTTAAGAAAGTCCACATTGCTGTGTGATGTTCTATTGGTAGCATGTTCTAAAACGCCCCAAATAGCAGAATCCAGAGGGTTTAGATCTGGGCTAGAAGGCGGCCATAAACATGATTCCCTAAAATTGCTAAAGTTGGATTTGTTGCTGTTGTCAACAAGTGTTTTGGTGTTCTTGTGTAAGATTTTAACTTCAAATCATATTTTACTGCATTTCTAACGGTCTTGTTGTCTACCTCAAGTTCAATTGCCATTTTTCTCATGGATTTGGTTGGATCCTTTAGGATTTTGGATTTGAGAGCTTTAATAAAAGCTTTGGTACATTTTTTGTTGCTTCCTCCACTTCCAGACTTTCTGGTAATAGTTTTGCTCATAGTCATTCTCTTCTTTCCATTATAAACAGTCTTTATGGACACTCCAACTATTTTTGAAATCTCCTTTGGTGTGACGAGTGCATTCAGCAAATCACACACTCTTTGACGTTTGCTTTCCTGATTACTCATATGGGCAAAAGTTTCTGAAAAGGTATGGATAATAGTGTTAGGTATGATTATGACATCAGTATATGTTGGTTTCAAAACAATTGACGTAGTGCCTGCTGAGAAAAAACAACTAAATGTTCATTGTAAATTTTGCTTCCCCACCCTGTAGTTATACTAGTACCAGCTGTTCTACTTTTTAACAGTTCTAGTTCAGTTTGCTGTGCATCCATCGCCCCTTTTACACAGCACTTCTGTCTCGGGAACATTTCACCTTTGTTCCAGAATGTTGTCTGTGTAAACTAAATGGTGGGATCATCTGGTCCCACCTAGTAATGACTATTTCAGGCACTATGTCAGACAACTTAACTATATTGAAAATAGCAAAATCGGATGAAACGGTCGTTATCTGTTTTTTTTTTTCCATTTTTCATTTGAGCACAAAATTGGGAAATGGAAAAACAAACCGTTTTCAGTTTTTCATTCTGGTTTTGAAAATGAAAAACAAAAAAATGTGTCATTTTTTTTCAATTATAGCAAAATATTCCTCCAGTTTGGCCATGAAAAACGAGTCATTTTTTTGTTTTTTGATTTTAAATTGGAAAACGAATGAACGAATGATACACAGATTCACCATCTCACCTTTTTTCTGGGATCTCTATAAGTGGCTTATATACACCCCCCCCCTCTCTCTCTCCTTTTCTCTTCCTTTAACCCTCTCTCTTTCCCCCAACTGGTTAAGGTAGACCATCATCCTCCAGGAGTTAGGGTTTGCTCCGGGTTTCTACCTCTTAAAACACAGGTGTCAAACCGGCCCGCCAAAGGTTCCAATCTGGCCCGCGAGATGAATTTACAAAGTGCAAAATGCAAAAATGACCCTGAAGATATTAACATCAAACTCAAAAATAATAGCATAATAACCTAGAAATAATAACTCTAAATTTTTGTCTTGGTTTAATGTGAGAAAAATACGACATTATGCCTATAAATAATGGCATCACCAATTTTTTTCTCTTTGATTTATTGCAAAGAACATTAAATTCTGATATCCTTTAACAATAAAAATCAATCAATCAAACTTTATTTCTATAGCACTTTTCATACATGGTACATGTAGCACAAAGTGCTTCACAACAAAACCCCCCACCGTCCCGCAGTTGCAAATAAAAAATACAAGCAACAAAGTAAAGTTTACAGTAAGAGTTTAATTAAAAGCTGGACTAAAAAGATAAGTTTTGAGTTTACTTTTAAAAATATGAACACTCGCAGCAGACCTCAGGTCCCCAGGTAAAAATGTCAATAACCTGAACAAATATGAACAACCTGGAATGTCTAAAGACAAATAAGTGCAAGTTTAACAATATTCTGCCTATTTTGTGCCTTGGAAGATCTGATCTGTTATGCACATGTATCAAATTCTACTTATTTTTCTTCAGAAATTTCAGTTTTTTCCAGTTATTCACATCTTTCTTGTTTTGGATAGAAATAGTTTCATCATTTAATGTTTTTTTTTTTTTTTTTTTTTTTTTGCACTAAAAATTTGGAGTTGGCATTTTCAAATTGTACTTATTTTTCTTCAGAAATTTCAGTTTTTTCCAGTTATTCACATCTTTCTTGTTTTGGATAGAAATAGTTTTATCATTTAATGTTTTTTTTTTTTTTTTTTTTTTGCACTAAAAAATTTGGAGTTGGCATTTTCAAATTGTACTTATTTTTCTTCAGAAATTTCAGTTTTTTCCAGTTATTCACATCTTTCTTGTTTTGGATAGAAATAGTTTCATCATTTAATGTTTTTTTTTTTTTTTTTTTTTTTTTTTTTTTGCACTAAAAATTTGGAGTTGGCATTTTCAAATTGTACTTATTTTTCTTCAGAAATTTCAGTTTTTTCCAGTTATTCACATCTTTCTTGTTTTGGATAGAAATAGTTTCATCATTTAATGTTTTTTTTTTTTTTTTTTTTTGCACTAAAAAATTTGGAGTTGGCATTTTCAAATTGTACTTATTTTTCTTCAGAAATTTCAGTTTTTTCCAGTTATTCACATCTTTCTTGTTTTGGATAGAAATAGTTTCATCATTTAATGTTTTTTTTTTTTTTTTTTTTTTTTTTGCACTAAAAAATTTGGAGTTGGCATTTTCAAATTGTACTTATTTTTCTTCAGAAATTTCAGTTTTTTCCAGTTATTCACATCTTTCTTGTTTTGGATAGAAATAGTTTCATCATTTAATGTTTTTTTTTTTTTTTTTTTTTTTTTTTGCACTAAAAATTTGGAGTTGGCATTTTCAAATGGTACTTATTTTTCTTCAGAAATTTCAGTTTTTTCCAGTTATTCACATCTTTCTTGTTTTGGATAGAAATAGTTTCATCATTTAATGTTTTTTTTTTTTTTTTTTTTTTTGCACTAAAAATTTGGAGTTGGCATTTTCAAATTGTACTTATTTTTCTTCAGAAATTTCAGTTTTTTCCAGTTATTCACATCTTTCTTGTTTTGGATAGAAATAGTTTAATCATTTAATGTTTTTTTTTTTTTTTTTTTTTTTTTTTGCACTAAAAAATTTGGAGTTGGCATTTTCAAATTGTACTTATTTTTCTTCAGAAATTTCAGTTTTTTTTCCAGTTATTCACATCTTTTTTGTTTTGGATAGATATAGTTTCACCATTTAATGTTTTTTTTTTTTGCACTAAATAATTAGGAGTTGGCATTATTCAATTGTACTTATTTTTCTTCAGAAATTTCAGTTTTTTCCAGTTATTCACATCTTTTTTTTTGTTTTAAATAGAAATAGTTTAATCACTTAATGTTTTTTTTTTTTTTTTTGCACTAAAAAATTTGGAGTTGGCATTTTCAAATTGTACTTATTTTTCTTCAGAAATTTCAGTTTTTTTCCAGTTATTCACATCTTTTTTGTTTTGGATAGATATAGTTTCACCATTTAATGTTTTTTTTTTTGCACTAAATAATTAGGAGTTGGCATTATTCAATTGTACTTATTTTTCTTCAGAAATTTCAGTTTTTTTCCAGTTATTCACATCTTTCTTATTTTGGATCATCATTTAATGTTATTTTTTTGCCCTAAAAAATGTGGAGTGGTCATTATTTATAGGCTATTCTGCTATTATTTTACTGGTCCGGCCCACTGGAGATCAAACTGGACTGAATGTGGAACCTGAAAGAAAATAAGTTTGCCACCCCTGTCTTAAAAGCAACTTTCTAATTCTAGGAATACATTTGATCGCATTGAAACTGATCTACAGTCTTGTAACGAACGCTTTTTCGGTAATTCCGGCCTTTCTCATGTAAAGCGGGTGTTGCCAAATTAACGTGTTTGCATCCCCGCCCTCCTAATGGCGACTGAACGTTTGCACTAACAGCCCCGTTTTATGGCTGGTGTTACAGCACCGCCGTGACAATAAAACAGGTTTCTATTGCAGCCTGGGTATAAAGTCTCTCAACCAAGATAGATGGGGATATTCTTTTCGCCCGCAGATATGAAACTACAGTACGCACTTAGTTTGCCATCTGTCTCTGCATGCGGACCGATCAGAACCAGTCAGCAGCTCCTTCATACTTTTTTTGTCTCTGTGTCCTTTTTTTAGTTGTTTTTTCGTAAAGCATGTACACCCCGTTCCAATGGAGTGATTTTCTTCCTCCTCACTTAGATGCAATGGGCTGTGCCGTTTCTTTTTTTTTTTTTGTTTTTTCTCTCTCTCTCTCCCATTTCTCCTTCCTTCATTGCTCTTTCCCTCTCATTTTCTTAAACTGCAAAATTGCTGTTCTGCGGTTGGGAGCCAGCTTCGATTATCTACGCCAAATTCCCTGATAAAGAACTGTGTTTCTGGGCCTATTCATGCACTTAAAGCCCTTCTAAATGGCTTTAGCTGCAGGGTCCCCTCTTTGGAGACTACACACTCAAACACACACATACATACCACTTCAATGCAGAGATTTCAACACCCATCATGGGAATGATCCAACTGCAGAGTAATTTCTCTTTTTAAGGTTTGTCAGCACATACAAATATTTCTCCCTTTTTCTCACACATCCACATACATTCCCTCCAGCTTCACAGCATCTGTTGAAATGCGTTTACCCCTGCCGGCCAATTACCGTGTGTGTGTGTTCATATACGGTAATTGTCTGCGTTTAAGAGGAAATGATTGTATATATAAAAGAAACTATCCTCTTGAGAAAATCGATGGCATGAGTCGTTTCTCCAAATAGCTTTAAATGGTCCATGTTAATGCTCAAAGTCAAAGCAGGAAGTAAGACAAGGAGAGACGTCAAGAGAGAAAACAGCGTATTAGTGAAACGAGTCCCGAGACCAGGCAACGCTACGGAGGCTGATGAGGAACACGTCAGTCTCGCGAAAAGAAAGAGCAATGATTAAGAAAATAACTTGGCAACGGCTCAGAATCTTTACTGTTGTGAGTCCTCATCTTTGTCCAGTTATGTGGGAGTGAGGCTGCGTTTACACGGAGATGGGTATTTCGGAAAACGGATATTTAAAATAAAAGTCACTATATATAAAAGTCACTTTTTTTAAAGGTTTTCTCTGTTTTTGGTATGATAACGATCAAATGTAATGCCAGTGTGATGATTTAAGTACATCATCAGTAAATGAAATACCAGAAAATACCAGACTTTCACTGAAAAAATTCAAAATGGAGAGGATAATATGATAAATGGAGATCAATCACAAAGGTTAGAGAAAACTTCATTCATAATCAGTCTGTCTTAAATCTGCAGTGATGAACGACAATGTTCTGTAAACAGAGGTTCCAAACCTGCACCGTGGACTTAAGTCACTTTTCCATTGACCCTCAAATTGCGCAAATATAACTTGTGCATAAAAATTTTATGGAAAAACGACAATTTCGCCAAAAGTTTTGTTTTTTGATTAAAGTTTTTGTACTGGCAAGAGGTAGTTTTTGAGCGTAGCGCAAATGGTATATCACGGAAAACTGCAATGGAAAGACCTTCTTTTCACAACTAGAGTCAGGTGAATAAAAAAAAAAAAATGGATGCTGATGTATGTTACAACAAGCGAAGAAGAAGAAGAAGAAACATATTGCGGTATGTGTGGACACACCAGGAAACCCAATCATCTTTAGCTTACTGGCCGACAGGCTGTAAGCTATTGTCGTCATGCGGCGTCCGTCGTTGTCGTCGTCTGCCATCATCTGTCGTCCGTTACAAAAATTTCAATTGTCTTCTCTGAAGCTACAATTCTGATTGACCTCAAACTTGGTATACAGCTTCTTTATGATGATGTCAACAAAAGTTATAAATATAAATGATATCCAGTGTAAATTTCTACAGTCCAGCCCTGATGGGGAGATGAGCAAAATATAATGTCCACATGCTGATCAGGATCTTCTTCTGGATCCGGGAGCTTAAGGAAAATTTTACATGGACACTTATGGGGAAAAAATTTCAATCGTCTTTTTGTCCGAAACTACAGTTCTGATTGACTTCAAACTTGGTATACAGCTATTGGTATCAGGTATTGAAATTATTTCAATCCAGACCTGATTCTGGATTTGGTGCAACTTTGAAAAATTTCCCATTATAAGAGATAGGAAGTGGATTGATCCAATAAATCAGTATTAATGATATCAAGCTGGAATTAAAATTTTTTACAGATCTGATTGGAATATGACCAAAACATGGGCTATTTCTGTAATAGAATAAATACACAGAACTGGGTGATAATAAATGCCATCTGGGTACATTTCCCAAAGCTTTTAATTTGGCCGGTAAGCTACAGGGCCATTGGTCCTATTTTTTAAATTTAGAACGAGATGGAAGGGTAATATATAATAAGAATGAATATATCTGTAAATCAGCACCATATTTATGTTCGTTGTCATGTTTATGGAATGACTTCTTGTGTCATCTCACGATAATAAATAAACAAATCATCACATTTGTGACATGACGCACTTCTTTTTTTTTTCGACATTTACTAAATATCGGTAAAGTTTTGCGCAGATGTCCAATGGAAAAGTGACTAGAGCTCTAAATCAATACTGATGTGTTGGAGGATGCACACTGGATGAAACTTCAAGTCCATTTGTATTTCTGAGCTATTGTATTTCTTGCTGTTTATCTCTGAAGGTCAACAGGATGGTTTCCATAAAGGTCATTTGTGATCCACCACAGGGTCAGAGCCCTGACCCCTCCTCTGCCCTCACTGTCCATGACTGCACTTAATTGCTTGTTAATGTAATTGCTCAGTACCAGGACTGTGACCCAGCTGGTTCTTATTCCTCTTTTTAAAGAGAGTGAGTTAAATGAAACTGCATCATGTGACACGCCAACGCTAATGCCATCTGTTTAACATGACACTATCAGAGGGGTGTCAAACATACGGCCCGTGGGCCAAAACTGGACCACCAGAGGGTCCAATCTGGCCCGTTGGGGGCAAAAATTAGACTCAGATATTATATGTAATAACTTGTAAATCATGAACTACAGAGTTTTCTGTTGGTTTTAGTGTAAAAATGTAAAATTAGATGATGAAATTGTTTACATTTACAAACTATTCTCTCATAAAAAAAAGGTGAATAATCTAAAACCATGATCGTACTGAAATTTCTTAAGAAAAATAAGTGAAATTTTGATAATAATTTCCCTGTTACTAAATGTTTTGTGTATTTGTAGATCCACTGTGATTTGTAAGTCATAATGCACATGTGTAAATGAGGCATAATATTGTTGAAATTGCACTTGATATTCATGAGGCAACCTTGTTGTGATATAGGGCTTTACAAATAACATTGAATTGAAATTTTTTGCATTAAAACAAAGAAATAATTGGATTCATTTTGTAACGTGATATCATGAAATCGTCTAAATATTTATTTTATTTAATGTTTATTTATCAAGGACGATATATACAGCATTTCCACCAAATGGAAAATGTGATGCTTATAAGGTGTCTAAGCTTCAGCTCATTTGTGGTTCTTGTCCCTGTTCAGCTGGACCACCAGAGGGTCCAATTTGGCCTGTTAGGGACAAAAATTATACTGAGATATTATATATAACTAGAAGCACTCGGAGAGCGCAGACTTCCGCCAAGGCTGATCAGTGGCCCCCCCTGTGGGCCCCCCCACGCCAAGGAGGTTATGTTTTTGCCAGGGTTTGTTTGTTTGCTTGTTTGTTTGTTTGTTTTTCTGTCTGTTTGTCTGTCTGTCTGTTTGTCTGTCCGTTAGTGTGCAACATAACTCAAAAAGTTATGGACAGATTTTGATGAAATTTTCAGGGTTTCAGGGTCCACCCCCGATCACCACCAAAATTTAATCATTTCTTCCTTATTCCATTTCCAACAAACCCTGAAAATTTCATCAAAATCTGTCCATAACTTTTTGAGTTCTGTTGCACACTAACGGACAGACAAACAAACAAACAAACAAACCCTGGCAAAAACATAACCTCCTTGGCGGAGGTAATAACTTGTAAATCATGAACTACAAAGTTTTGTTGGTTTTAGTGTAAAAATGTAAAATTAGATGATGCAATTGTTTACATTTACAAACTATCCTTTCACACAAAAAGGTGAATAATCTAAAACCATGATCGTACTGAAATTTCTTAAGAAAAATAAGTGAAATTTTAATAATAGTTTGCCTGTTACTAAATGTTTTGCGTATTTGTAGATCCACTGTGATTTGTAAGTCATAATGCACATGTGTAAATGAGGCATAATATTGATGAAATTGCACTTGAAATTTTTTGCATGAAAACAAAGAAAACTAGAAGCACTCGGAGAGCGCAGACCTCCGCCAAGGCTGATCAGTGGCCCCCCCTGTGGGCCCCCCCCACGCCAAGGAGGTTATGTTTTTGCGAGGGTTTGTTTGTTTGTTTGTTTGTCTGTCCGTTAGTGTGCAACATAACTCAAAAAGTTATGGACAGATTTTGATGAAATTTTCAGGGTTTGTTGGAAATGCCCCCCCCCCCCCCCCCCCCCGTGGGCCCCCCCACCCCCGATCACCACCAAAATTTAATCATTTCTTCCTTATTCCATTTCCAACAAACCCTGAAAATTTCATCAAAATCTGTCCATAACTTTTTGAGTTATGTTGCACACTAACGGACAGACAAACAGACAGACAAACAAACAAACAAACAAACCCTGGCAAAAACATAACCTCCTTGGCGGAGGTAATAATTGGACTTATATTACAAGGTGATATCATTAATATATACACCATTTTTAATTGGCATGTTATCTGTACGCATTATAAGCTTTCCGTGTGTATTTTGACCACACATTGAGGGTTTGGGTTTGGGTGAGGTGAACCGGAGCTCTTCATGTAAATTGACACGCTGTTAAATAAGATAAGATATGCCTTTATTAGTCGCGCAAGGGGAAATTCCAGAATGGTGTTGAATTACACGCGAAAGGATGAAAATTCATACACATAGCATGCCAAATGCCATAAGAACTGACGTGACATACAAAGCAATTTCATGAGATCAGTTTCTGTATTATTATATAAGTAAATTACACTTTTTTTCTTAAGAAATGTCTGCTTGTGTATGGTTGTTGAGGTTCTTCACAATTTCATATTGTAATTTTACATTTTTCACACTAAAACAGACAAATTTGGATTATTATTCATAGGTTATTGTGGTATTATTTTTAGGGACGCACCGATACCACTTTTTTCCAGACCAAGTACGAGTACTTATATTTGAGTACTTGCCGATACTGAGTACCGATACGAGTACTTAGTAATCCCATTCCAGTTCTTAGTTCCTTTTGTAAATGTGCTTTATTGTCGTTGTCATTAGTCTGACTGGAACAAAGTGCTGCTACTGACATTTAATGTGTTGGAATGAGCGTTTCTCAATTAATCCACCAGAGGGCACCGCTCTTAATTAACCATACTGGACAAATACCACGAAGAAAAGTAAAGTTTTTTTTGAGAAGAAGAAGAAGAAAGTCAGTAATAACAAACATGGAGACGACAGAGGCAACACTGATGTGATACTAATGTTGCAGCGTTTTTGCTAGCTTCAGCAGGAAGAGAAAAGAGAAATGAGTGATAAGTTTCGTTTCCACTTCCGCTGGCGGCGGTCCGCACCTCTCCGTACTCCCGGTGGTACTCACTGTCTCCACCAACACCTGGAAAACAGATGGAATGTACACAGAGGACGGACAGAACGCTGCGTCCGTATCTGTCTGTGTCTGTAACGTTACTTGCAGTCAGCGTTACTTTTATCATCGTCATTTATTTAGAAAAATCTCCACACTCTTCACACTCCACACACATTATTCCACCACCGTGTACCTGCTGCACTGAACTGTCAATGTCACACGGCCGGAAGTGGTATCGGTGCATTTGTATTGGATTACTTTTATGAGTACGAGTACACACACTGAGTATCGGAGCCGATGCCCAATACTGGTATCGGTATCGGAGCATCCCAAATTATTGTTCTGGTCCAGCCCTCTTTTGATCAAATTGGTCTGTATGTGGCCCCTGAACTAAGGGTACGTTCACACGGCAACACTCCGCAAAGATTTCTCCTTTGCGTTATAAAATCATTCCGCGTTAAGACGAAGCCGCTATGATAACGATCTGCGTTAACATGAGTCCGCGAGGACGGCTGAATACGCTGTAGTGGCCATGCCAGACCAGTAGCTGGCGATGTAGAGCTGTAGTGAAACAGTGGCGGTAAAACACGCGCCTGCGCACAAACGATTTCCGGTTTAGACAGCCTTTAAATGAGGAGAAGAAGAATAGGCAGACAACACTATTTACAAACAACAATGGGGAGTGGTCGTACAAAGACGCAGGACTTCTTTGTCTGGACAGATGAGCTGAGCACAGTTAGCAGCACGTATGTTGTTCTGAAACCGGCCATTGTTGTTGTGGTTGTTCCTTCTTTTTCTGCAGCTTTATTGTGTCATAGAGGCTGGCAAACCAGCTTGGAGGCGCATTACCGCCACCAACTGGCCTGGAGTGGGTTGACTGGCGGTTCTTGGCTGCGCGCGCATGCGATAACGTCATATTTTACCCCGGAATGCTCCGATTCGCGTTAACACGGAGCTGGAATGCGGAGCGTATCGATAACGTTCCACCCTGGACCCTGGTATCAAAAGTTTCCAGATTCAGGCACTCTAGGCACCGTTTCCATGTTAACAGAAGGCTAATCCGCGATGAAATCTTCCCGGAGTCGACTGAATCCGACGCCGTGTAAACGGCCCCTAAAATGAGTCGGACACCCCTGCTCTATCAGATGGATTTTGATTGGCTGTTGGTTCCAAACACTGTAAAAGTGATTCCAAGTATCATTCACCGCCGTCCTTATCGTCACAGTTCGTGGCGTGGACGGCCTTTTCTGTCCCACATTACTTAGGGATAAGAGCTTTTTACTCAGTTCCACCCAGATGCACTTCTCTACATGTTCTGACCATTCAATTGATTACAGTCTCATCCAAAATCACACAATTCATGTTGTTGTTTTTGTTTATTTCTACTTTTGTGAAAGCCCTTTGTATTGTTGCTCTGCCTCTGCCCTCCATCTTTAATTTAATTTGATGCTTGAAACACTCACAAACACAACAGGTACCGGTAGATGGGTTCAGATATTTGAAACACAAAACACAAAGGGAACCTCTTGATGGATCTAAATACGTAGAAAAAAAAAAAAAAAAAAAAAAAGGTTAGAGGCACTCTGATAAGTTCCACGGATAGAAGTCGCTATTGACATTTCTGCAGAGAAAGAATCCAAACAAACTCATCCAAAGCACAACAGCGTTGATAAAAGGGGAATAGTAGATGGTCACCACTGAGTAGGTCCGTGATTGTCCTTCACATGGATGAAAGAGACGCAATAACAGATGAAGAAAGAAGCAGAACTGTTAGAATTGTATTTTGAAAAGTTGTGTTATTGGTCATTAGCTCCGAACTGACAAAAGGTTCCACTAGTACACAGGTGTCAAACATGCGGCCCGGGGGCCAAATCTGGCCCGCCAAAGGGTCCCATCCGGCCCCTGGGATGAATTTGTCAAATGCAAAAATTTACATTGAAGATATTAACAATCAAGGATGTTAAAATCATTTTAGGTCAATTCAATCTAAAGTGGATCTGAGCAGTAAAATACTATCATAATAACCTATAAATAATGAGAACTGCAAATTTGTCTCTTTGTATTAGTGTAATAAAAGTAAAATTACACAAAAATATTCACATTTACAGACTAGTCTTTTACAAAAAAAAAAAAAGTGAATATCTCAAATGTCAGAAAAGAAGTATGTGGAACTTTACTAATATTCTCCCTGGTATTTAAGGTTTTGTGTATTTGTAGATCTATTGTGATCTGTGAGTTGTGATTCACATTTATAAATGATAAACTAAGGTGTAATATTGTTACCATTGCACTTATTTTTCTTAATAATTTTCAGGTTCATATTTGTTCATGTTATGTTCAAGTACAATTCGTAGATGTAAACATTTTAATTACAGAAGTGTATTTTTGTGTGTATTGTAGGATATTTAAGCATAATTACGTGTATTTTTGCATGTATTGTAGCATAGTTAGGCATATTTAAGCGTATTTTTGCGTGTATTGTAGGATATTTAAGCATATTTAAGTGTATTTTTGCGTGTATTGTAGGATATTTAAGCATATTTAAGCGTATTTTTGCGTGTATTGTAGGATATTTAAGCATATTTAAGTGTATTTTTGCGTGTATTGTAGGATATTTAAGCATAATTACGTGTATTTTTGCATGCATTGTAGCATAGTTAGGCATATTTAAGCGTATTTTTGCGTGTATTGTAGGATATTTAAGCATATTTAAGTGTATTTTTGCATGTATTGTAGGATATTTAAGCATATTTAAGTGTATTTTTGCGTGTATTGTAGGATATTTAAGCCTATTTAAGTGTATTTTTGCGTGTATTGTAGGATATTTAAGCATATTTAAGTGTATTTTTGCGTGTATTGTAGGATATTTAAGTGTATTTTGCGTCTATTGCAGGATATTTAAGCATATTTAAGTGTATTTTTGCGTGTGTTGTAGGATATTTAAGCATATTTAAGTATATTTTTGCGTCTATTGTAGGATATTTAAGCATATTTGTGTAGTTTTGCGTGTATTGTAGGATATTTAAGCATATTTAAGTATTTTTGCGTGTATTGTAGGATATTTAAGCATATTTAAGTGTATTTTTGCGTGTATTGTAGGATATTTAAGCATATTTAAGTGTATTTTTGCATGTAATTCTGATATTCAAGCATATTTAAGTGTATTTTTGCGTGTATTGTAGGATATTTAAGCATATTTAAGTGTATTTTTGCGTGTATTGTAGGATATTTAAGCATATTTAAGTGTATTTTTGCGTGTAATTCTATGATATTCAAGCATATTTAAGTGTATTTTTGCGTGTATTGTAGGATATTTAAGCATATTTAAGTGTATTTTTTATTTTACGGAATTTACTTTTTCACTCAGAAGTTCTTATCCTGTTGTTTATATTATTTTACTGGTCCACTTTGTGCAGTAATCTACACCTGGCTTTTCTGCCTCCGTCCATAATAATATACATTATATAGACTAAATGTCGTCTAAAATTAAGGTTTATTTGTAACATAGTATAGCAAACTATTACATGATCAAAAAACAATTAAGTTTAGTAAAAAAAATGTCTCAGTTTTGAATGTCTGGGGTCACCAGAAATTTGATAATGGGGTCACGAGACAAAAAAGGTCATGGACCACTGCATTAAAGGTTCAAGAGTCGGACCCCAGTGTTGGATCAGAGCGGTCTGACCTGTGGGAGAACACACTGTTAGCATCAGCAGCATAAGTCATACACTATAGGGATACAATACTGTTTGGGTTTTCCTTCTTCTTCTTCCTTCTTCTTCTTTCTTCTTCTTCTTCTTCTTCTTCTTCTCCTCTTTGTCTTCTCTTCCTTCTTCTCTTCTTCTCCCTCTTCCTCTGCTCCTCCTCCTATTCCCTTCTGTCCCTCTTCCTTCCTCTTCTTCTTCTCTTTTTTCTCCCCCTTTTCATTCTATCTGTGTTCTTCGCTTCTTCTTCTTCTCCCACCTTTTCCCTTCTTCCTTCTTCTTCCTCTCTTTCTTCTTCTCCCTCCTTCATTTCCCCTTCCTCTTGTTCTCCTTATCTTCCATCTCTTTCTGCGTCTTCTCCTTTTTGCTCTCTCCTTTTCCTTCTCTATCTTTCTTCTCCTCTCCTTTTTCTCCTTCTCCTTCTCTATGCTTCTCCTCCTTTTCATTCTTCTTCTTCTCCTTTTCCGTCTTCTCTTTCTTCTTCTCCTCCTTCCCCTTCCTTCTTGTTCTCCTCCTTCTCCTTCTCTTACTGCTTCTTCTCCTTTTTGCTCTTCTTCTCCTTTTCCTTCTTCTTATCTTTCTTCTCCTTTTTCTCCTTCTCTATGCTTCTTCTCCTCCTTTTCCGTCTTCTCTTTCTTCTTCTCCTCCTTCCCCTTCCTTCTTTTTCTCCTCCTCCTTCTCTTTCTGCTTTTTCTCCTTTTCGTTCTTCTCCTCCTCCTTTTCCTCCTTCTTCTCTTTCTTCTTCTCCTCCTTTCTCCCCCTTCCTTCTTTTTCTCCTCCTTCTTCTTCTCCTTCTCTTTCTGCTTCTTCTCCTCCTTTTCCTTCTTCTCTTTCTTCTTCTTCTCCTCCTTTTCCTTCTTCTTCTTCTCCTTTTTCCCCCTTCCTTCTTCTTCTCCTCCTTTTCCTTATCTTTCTTCTTTCTGTTTCTCCTCCTTCTTCTCTTTCTTCTTCTCCTTTTTCTCCTTCTCTTTCTCCTTCTCTTCTTCTTCTTCCCCTCCTTTTCCTTCTTCTTCTTGTCTTTCTTCTTCTCCTTCTTTTTCTCCTTCTCTTTTTTCTTTTCTTTTTCTTCTTCCTCTCCTTTTCCTTCTTCTTTTTCTTGTTTTCTTTCTTCTCCTCCTCCTCCTCTTCTCCTCTTTCTTCTCTCTTTCCTTCTTCTCCTCCTTCATTCACTACATTTCTAGGGCCCTTAACATATATGCATATCTAATTAATAACAACTACTTTAAAAAATGAACAGAAGTTGTATGATACGTTTACACCATTCCACAGTAATGTCACCAGTTATTTCACAAATGTGACTGTGGTGTGTCTTTTGCAGGGTGTAAACACAGACACACTGCAGTTGAAAAAAAACAACCAAAAAACCCTGTTAAATCCTTCCTCTCAGCAGAACTTGGAGACAGAATGAGCGTATTGTAGAGGAGACTCAGTCAGATTAAGAATGATTAAAGCTCCACCACTCAGCTCTGTTCAGACTAGATTATTACCCCACTGTCTAATGACTGATGGCTGAGCTGCACCTGTCACCGCGGAAACGTGTGCAGCTTCGTCTCACTATTTGTGGTCATACACTGTAAAAAAAAAAAAAAAAAAAAAAAAAAAAATTTTCTGGCAGCAGGGGTGCTGAAACAATACTGTTAAATAACGGAAAATAACCATCTCATAAAAATATGGTAATTTTCTGTAATTAAAATACAGTTTTTTGCCCTAACTTTATAGGAGATGTTGCTTTTTTTAAAAAAAAACTTTTTAATGTTTAATAAATAATATTTACATGTATTAAAACAATCAAATTATCGATAAATATATATATATAAATAATTTTCAATAAGACTCAGTTGTACAATCCACTGATAAAAAGTGTATTTAGACAGTTTATCAGTGCTTATACATGTTATACATTCAGAAAAATACATTTATTCAACATTTTTATTGTGAAACCTCCCGTAATTATACAATATATTTGTCAATTACCAAAAAGTCTTGTTAAACTTACAGAACAAATACTTCTTTTACGGTTAATTGTCCGTAATTTTATCTCATTTTATTATTATTTTTTACAGTATTAATCTTTGAATTAACAGTTTAATCTCATAAATAGAAAAGAAATATTTGTGAAATTACGATACATTTGCAAATGTATTTTAATTGTATTTTTCTGTGAAAAAAGAAAACATTTCTTTTAAAAAAATTGAATTTTTTTGGTTATTCACAGTTACAATTTTTTCATGTTATTTTACGTTTGACATGTAAAATCACAGTCTATTTTTGTAATTTCATTGATATTTTCCTGTATCTTAAAAATACAGAAAAATAAACTGTAAAAATTCTGTTAAATTACAGATTTTTTTTTACAATGTATGTTTATTCAAATGTATTTTACTCTTGGATTTGAAGTTGTGAGTGTGTGTGTCTGTGGTTAACCACGAGGGATTATTCATATGAACTGATTGCCATGTAAATGTGCAGTTGTGTGTATTGGCAGGAATTTGGCAACACAATACAAATCACAATACTAGGATCACAATACAATATATCACCATATATCATGATACTGTTAAAAAGGCAAATTTTTTGTTTGTTTCTTTTTTTAAATGATTCTTTCCTTGAAGAATTGAATTACACCAGAAATATACACAAACACTAAAGACATTTTTATTTGATCACAAAAGGATCTAATGCTATATCACACAATTTTCCTGTGTTAAAATTTAAATTATGTTTTACAGACATTATAGTTTAACCCTTAGGGGTCCACAGTCATGGCCACAGTCATGACTGGATCACATGACATTTTCAACACGTGCTTTTATGTCAAATATCTGAGCACAGTTTTAGTTTATTAGAATTTTAATTTTATATATCTAATATTTGGAACCAGTATTTACTTGTAAAGGCCTTGAAAAGGTTCGTTAAGCATCTTTGTGTTATTTATGCAATAAATTATATAAAATTTTCAAATCAGATTTTATATTTTTTGTATGTTTTTTGGCATTTTGTGTTGGTATAGTAGGTTAAAGTGAAAACATAATAGGCAGATGAGTTAGATGAAGTTGTGCTGAAAAAAACGATTCCAAACATGGGTATAGTAAACATTTCTTTATATAGTATATAAAGGCAAAATCAGAAGTGCTCAAAAATGGCCAAAATAGGCTCAGACCCCTAAGGGTTAAGATCCCGTTCAAATGTTCATATTCTATTACAGGGGTGTCAAACTCATTTTAGTTCAGGGGCCACATACAGTTTAATATGATATAAAGTGGGCCGGACCAGTAAAATAATATAAACAATAGGAGAAGAACTTTTGAGTGAAAAAAGTAAATTCCGTAAAATAAAAAATACACTTAAATATGCTTAAATATCCTACAATACACGCAAAAATACACTTAAATATGCTTAAATATCCTACAATACACGCAAAAATACACTTAATATGCTTAAATATCCTACAATACACGCAAAAATACACTTAAATATGCTTAAATATCCTACAATACACGCAAAAATATACTTAAATATGCTTAAATATCCTACAATACACGCAAAAATATACTTAAATATGCTTAAATATCCTACAATACATGCAAAAATACACTTAAATATGCTTAACTGTGCCACAATGCATGCAAAAATACACGTAATTATGCTTAAATATCCTACAATACACACAAAAATACGCTTAAACATGCTTAACTATGCTACAATACACGCAAAAATACACGTAATTATGCTTAAATATCCTACAATACACGCAAAAATACACTTCTGTAATTAAAATGTGTACATCTACGAATTGTACTTGAACATAACATGAACAAATATGAACCTGAAAATTCTTAAGAAAAATAAGTGCAATGGTAACAATATTACACCTTAGTTTATCATTTATAAATGTGAATCACAACTTACAGATCACAATAGATCTACAAATACACAAAATATTAAATAACAGGGAGAATATTAGTAAAGTTCCACATACTTCTTTTCTGACATTTGAGATATTCACTTTTTTTTTTTTTTTTTTTTGTAAAAGACTAGTCTGTAAATGTGAATATTTTTTGTGTAATTTTACTTTTTTTACACTAAAACAAAGAGACAAATTTGCAGTTCTCATTATTTATAGGTTATTATGATAGTATTTTACTGCTCAGATCCACTTTAGATTGAATTGACCTAAAATGATTTTAACATCCTTGATTGTTAATATCTTCAATGTAAATTTTTGCATTTGACAAATTCATCCCAGGGGCCGGATTGGACCCTTTGGCGGGCCAGATTAGGCCCCCGGGCCGCATGTTTGACACCTTTGTTCTATTAGTTCATAACAAACATCATAACATTATTTTTGTGCAAGCTCAACAAAGGAACTAACATTATTTAATAAAAGAGTGTTAAATAATAATAAATAACACATAAACAAAAAAATCCAATCCAACTTTATTTGTAAAGCACTTTAGAAACAACCACAGTGGACCAAAACGCTGTACAGAAAAATAAATAAAAAACAAAATAACAGAGTAAAATACAAGAATAGATTAAAAGACAAAGAAAAATTGTAAAAATAAAATTAAAATAAATAAATAAAAATACAGAAGAATAGATAAAACCTAAATAAAATAATTAAATACAAGAACAGATTAAAAGACAAAGAACAATTGTAAAAATAAAATAAAAATAAATAAATAAATGAAAATAAAGATGAATAGATAATACCTAAATAAAATAATTAAATACAAGAATAGATTAAAATATAAAAAGCTATACAATTAAAAACAACAACAAATAAGAACAATAAACCAATACCAAACGACAGAAAAACAAAAATAAAAGAGTGTTAAATAATAATAAACAAAATATAAACAAAAAAGACAAACAAAAATGAACCTCCACAATATCCGCATTTAAATAAACACCTAAAATATCGATACAGTTCTTTTTAATATCAATACAGTATTGTGAAATGAAATATCACAATATATTTTGCCGCACCGATATTTTCTTACACCATTAGTTGTGCATCTATAATGTGTTGTGTAGGACTGACGTCAGCTGGTAATGTACAGAGTGTGAAGCACTGTATATGGGTTTGATCTGTGGGGTCAGCGTGTCTGTTGTGGAATGTGACCGTAAATGAACCACTGTACCTGATGCATGGTGCAACAGCCATAAATGTCAGTCATAAAATGTCAATGTAAAAGCCAGTCATAAAATGTAAGTAATAATAATAATAATAATAATAATAATAATAATAATAATAATAATAATAATAATAATACATTAAAACCTTTATTTAGTGCTGTAATCTTGAATCCTGATATACATATGATCAGATTCAGCTTGTTCACAGTTGATGATATCTAAAGCTTGTGTTACTCGATGTGGATTAAGTTTCTAAGTATCTAAATCTCATTATCAACAAAATGTCAAATAAAGGAAGTTGTGTATTGGTGGGAAGTAGTCTCTTGTTTTGCATTCCTGGCATTGTTGTACTTACAGTATATTGAAGAAATTAATAATGTATGGATACAGTGATAGCTGGGTGTAGAATTTCTAGTCACAGGATAGTTTTCATGTTTTATTTTGTATATCTATCTGTATCACCACATTTATTCAGGTTTCTTCCTCCTCTTCCTTCCTCCTTGTCTTTTCTTATCTCTGGTAAAAGCCAGTTGAGGACTCTGGGAGTGGACTGCAGTCTGCTGTATTAACACGTGTCAGTATTAGGCCTTTTTTTTTTTTTTTTTTTGGATAATAGAAATCCCCTCACATTTGTTCTATGCTTGTCTTCTTCTGTGGTGTCCTCAGCTGACCTCCTCTCTGACTTTAACATCCCTACCATCTGTTTCAAGGAAGCCAGAAAGTCCAGAAATGGATTAATGCAATCTGTCTCTATGCACATTTTGAGGCTTTAAAATATCATTACAGCTACTTCATTTCACATTTAAAGATGATCCATGATGGTGTTTAAACTATAGATTGATGTATAGATTGTTATCCAAAATGTGGAAATTATCATATTGTCTTTTAAATTCATTGGAGCAGCAACGTCTCCATCAATAATCTCAATTTCCTGTGTTTTTTTTGGTGCATGTCTTTGTCTATGACCTGTCTGGGAGATGATGTTTGTTGCAACCTGATAGAAATGAATGAGGAGAAAAGTTAAATTCACCAATAATCAAAGGATCCTCTCTTCTTTTGTATTAAACTAAAATATACACGGTGTTCATAAAGTCTCTTTGCAATTTAACACATTTATTACAAAAGCAAATAAATAGATAAATCTATGGAAAGTATTACAAAATAAAAAGTAAATACTAAAGTTTTTTTTTTTTTTTTTCTTTGCCTCATTTAACCCTTAGGGGTCTCAGCCTATTTTGACCATTTTTGAGCACTTTTGATTTTGCCTTTATATATGATATAAAGAAAAGTTTACTATACCCATGTTTGGTATCTTTTTTTTCAGCACAACTTCATCTGTTTCATCTGTCTATTATTTTTTTTCACTTTAACCTACTATATCAATACAAAAGGACAAAAAATATAAAATCCAATTTGAAAAATGTATATAATTTATTGCATAAATAACACAAAGATGCTTAACGGACCTTTTCAAAGACTTTAAAAGTGAATATTGGTTCCAAATTTTAGGATATAAAATCAAAACTGTAATAACATAAAACTATTTGACATATAAGCATAACATTTTTGCTTACATTTATGGGCATTTTCACATCATATGATACAAAATTCTTTCATATTTCTTGCAATAAACGAGTTCTGAAGATTTTACTTTTGCTAATTTATGATTAATGTTTTTTTTTTAATATTACAGGTGAATGAAATGGCTTCGACTAGAAGATCTTGCAAAAATAAGCCTATTTGTATTCTGCTACATCTGCGGTGAATACACCATTGTACCTAACAGGAATCAAGTCGCAAGTTTCAGAAAGTGTGCTTACCAATCTTATTTTGGTATTAATTATTATATTTTGTGAGAAGATCAAATTTTTCAAAATCAAATTAGAAAAAAAACCTGACCTGATTGAGAAAAACAGATGTCATTTTTGGATTTAGCGGTGCAAAATGGTCCTAATTCAGTTGAAAAAACCTAGACAACTTGCAAAAAACATTTTTTTTGTAACCCAGTGTTATTCTAGGTCATTCATTTCTCAGACAGGGGTAGTTGTTTCTTTACCTGCTTTACTAGTTTGTCTGATAAATGAATTATCTCCAAAAATTATATGTGGAAGACAGTATGAACCTTTACCAGACATTTTTAATGCTACTAATCTGAAGTTTCTCACATTTGAACATGCTAATACCAGTCATTACTCACTTCATGGAGATAATATGCAAAAAAAAAAAAAAAAAAAAGGTGGTTTTGGGGTGATTTTTAGGTGGCGTTTACGTGGTTTTTAGGTGTTTTTTTAGTTAATTTTTGGGTGGTTTTTAGGTGTTTTTTTGAGTAACTTTTTAGGTGGTTTTGGGGTCATTTTTGGGTGATTTGAGTAATTCAAGATCAAATTTTTCCAAATCAAATTAGCAAAAAAACCTGACCTGATTGAGAAAAACAGATGTCATTTTTGGATTTAGCGGTGCAAAATGGTCCAAATTCAGTTGAAAAAACCTCGACAACTTGCAAAAAACATTGTTTTGTAACCCAGTGTTATTTTACTGGTCCGGCCCACTTGAAGTCAAACTGCGTGTATGTGGTCCCGGAACTAAAACGAGTTTGACATCTTTTATTACATTACACTTCATGATCTTCCCACATCAGCTTCAGTTTCTAGACAGCATCCAGCACTCACTGATTTGTAGAAAACGATATGTTTTTGAGCAGGGTTCAGTTTAATTCTACCTTTTACTGGTGTTTTATCCTTTTTCATTTTACAGCTTTAATTATTTAATATGAAAAGAATGTAAATGTTTATCTGCGGTGTGTTTTTCGTACAATCTGACTGCCGTTACAGACGTTTTGTATACACACAGTTTATATACGGGCTGATGTGTTTGGACATGTGTCTGTGTGTGTTTGAGTGGTAAATAAGATTGAATAGACATGCACATGCACAAACACAGACACACACACTGAGTGAGGCCGGCAGACATGGATGTGAGCTCCATGCTAAAGAAATGGTGTGTATAAATTTGCCTAAGTGTTTGCCCAAGGTCTGTGACTGTGTGCACAATCGATGTGCCAACAGCAATAAATCAGCACAAGACAGACCTGAACGCCTCTATGGCTTCATCTCATGTGGCAGGTGGGCTTCAGGATCGCCCTGACACACACTCATCTCTATGTATATTTATATTAATATATGTATACATACACATAGAAATGAAGGCCTAGCCAGTCCAAGGTCTTCTTGGATCAGATAAGATGCTAATTACTTAAAAATCAATGATATTAGATAAAACATATAATTTTTTTCCCCCGTTTTGTCTGATTAGGAGAGTCTCTGGATAGTGTTCCGCAACTAATGTATAACCCGATAAGCCTTGAATCTATATTTGTGTAATTTTTTAATCCTTTATAGTTCATTCGTAGAAATAGTCTGAAATTCAAAATGTCAGCCTTAGTGTGGAGGACATAACAAGAACTAATTACTTTTATGGAAAAAAAAAAAAAAATGTTATGTAGAAATTCAAGGTAAATGAAGTTACCATATTTGGTTCCTTACCCATAAGAAGAAGAAAAAAAAAAAAACACAAAAAGTATACAGGGTGGGTGGAAAGTAACTAGGCAATAAAAATTGGTAATAAAATCCATATTCCTGTTACAAATGTATTGAAACAAATGATACATATTCTTTATTACATCGGAAAATTAAACTAAATCTTCATATTTCAACGTAAACACCAGTGGCGTCTACCAGTTTCCTCAAACGACCAGGGATTCAATGATATTATATAAAACATATAATTTTTTTTCCCCCATTTTGTCTGATTAGGAGAGTCTCTGGATAGTGTTCCGCAACTAATGTATAACCCGATAAGCCTTGAATCTATATTTATGTAATTTTTTAATCCTTTATAGTTCACTCGTACAAATCGTCTGAAATTCAAAATGTCAACTTTCGTGTGGAGGACATAATAAGAGTTAATTACTTTTATGGGAAAAAAAAAAAAAATGTTATGTAGAAATTTGTAAATGAAGTTACCATATTTGGTTCCTTACCCATAAGAAGCAAAAAAAAAAAAAAAAAAATCCAAAAAGTATACAGGGTGGGTGAAAAGTAACTAGGCAATAAAAATTGGTCATAAAATCCATATTCCTGTTACAAATGTATTGAAACAAATGATACATATTCTTTATTACATCGGAAAATTTAACTAAATCTTCATATTTCAACGTGAACACCAGTGGCATCAACCAGTTTACTCAAACGACCAGGGATTCAATGATATTATATAAAACCTATAATTTTTTTCCCCCACTTTGTCTGATTAGGAGAGTCTCTGGATAGTGTTCCGCAACTAATGTATAACCCGATAAGCCTTGAATCTATATTTATGTAATTTTTTAATCCTTTATAGTTCACTCGTAGAAATAGTCTGAAATTCAAAATGTCAGCCTTAGTGTGGAGGACATAATAAGAATTAATTACTTTTATGGAAAAAAAAAAAAAAAATGTTATGTAGAAATTCAAGGTAAATGAAGTTACCGTATTTGGTTCCTTACCCATAAGAAGAAAAAAAATAAATAAATAAATTCCAAAAAGTATACAGGGTGGGTGAAAAGTAACTAGGCAATAAAAATTGGTAATAAAATCCATATTCCTGTTACAAACGTATTGAAACAAATGATACATATTCTTTATTACATCGGAAAATTAAACTAAATCTTCATATTTCAGCGTAAACACCGGTGGCGTCAACCAGTTTCCTCAAATGACCAGGGATTAAGTGATATTAGATAAAACATATAATTTTTTCCCCCCGTTTTGTCTGATTAGGAGAGTCTCTGGATAGTGTTCCGCAACTAATGTATAACCCGATAAGCCTTGAATCTATATTTATGTAATTTTTTAATCCTTTATAGTTCACTCGTAGAAATAGTCTGAAATTCAAAATGTCAGCCTTAGTGTGGAGGACATAATAAGAATTAATTACTTTTATGGAAAAAAAAAAAAAAAAATGTTATGTAGAAATTCAAGGTAAATGAAGTTACCGTATTTGGTTCCTTACCCATAAGAAGAAAAAAAATAAATAAATAAATTCCAAAAAGTATACAGGGTGGGTGAAAAGTAACTAGGCAATAAAAATTGGTAATAAAATCCATATTCCTGTTACAAACGTATTGAAACAAATGATACATATTCTTTATTACATCGGAAAATTAAACTAAATCTTCATATTTCAGCGTAAACACCGGTGGCGTCAACCAGTTTCCTCAAATGACCAGGGATTAAGTGATATTAGATAAAACATATAATTTTTTCCCCCCGTTTTGTCTGATTAGGAGAGTCTCTGGATAGTGTTCCGCAACTAATGTATAACCCGATAAGCCTTGAATCTATATTTATGTAATTTTTTAATCCTTTATAGTTCACTCGTACAAATCGTCTGAAATTCAAAATGTCAGCCTTAGTGTGGAGGACATAACAAGAATTAATTACTTTTATGGAAAAAAAAAAAAAAGTTATGGAGAAAATCAAGGTAAATGAAGTTACCATATTTGGTTCCTTACCCATAAGAAGCAAAAAAAAAAAAAAAAAAAAAAAAAAATCCAAAAAGTATACAGTTTTCACCGCAGATGTAGCAGAATACGTCAGGCTTATTTTTGCAAGATCTTCTAGTCGAAGCCATTTCATTCACCTGTAATATTAAAAAAAAAAAAAGAAACAATCATAAATTGGCAAAAGTAAAATCTTCAGAACTCATTTATTGCAAGAAATATGAAAGAATTTTGTATCATATGATGTGAAAATGCCCATAAATGTAAGCAAAAATGTTAGAAAGCCAATATGTAGCATAGTTCAGAAAGTTGACCTGATTGAGCAAAATTAATGTGATTTTTGGATTCAGCACACCAAAATTATCCTAAATCAGCTCAAAAAACTGAAACAATAAATTTGTTGTTGACCAGTGTTATACTAAAGTTATGAAGAGTCAAAGGTATCACACTTGTTTTAGTTCAGGTTCCACATTCAGCCCAATTGTGATTTAAAGTTAAATAATAGTATACTAACCTAGAAATAATGACTCCAAATTTAAATTGAAATTTCATCGTAAGAAGTCTTTATCGGATCGGTATTGGATCAGTATCGGTAAAACTCATCCCTAAAAAAATCCGATCGGTTTGGGAGTAAAAAAATCCAGATCGGGACATCATTACTTCATGGTACCTAACAAAGCAGGTCCACTCACTGTTCATGCGGAGGTGGACCTTACACACCCTGTAGACCACAGGTGTCAAACATGTGGTCCGGGGGCCAAATCCGGCCCGCCAAAGGGTTCAATCTGGCCCCTGGGATGAATTTGTGAAATGCAAAAATTACACTTAAGATATTAACAATCAAGGATGTTCAAATTATTTTAGGCCATTTCAATCTAAAAATGATCAGACCAGTAAAATACTATCATAATAACCTATTAATTCTGAAAACCGCCGATTTTTCTCTTTGTTTTAGTGTAAAAAAGTTACATTACGCAAGAATATATACATTTATAGACTAGCCTTTTATAAAAAATGTGAATATCTGAAATTTCTTAAGAGAAGTATGTGGAATTTTAATAATATTTTCCTTGTTATTAAATGTTTTGTGTATTTGTAGATCCACTGTGATCTCTAGGTTGTGATTCACATGTATACATGATAAACTAAGGCATAACATTGTTAACATTTCACTTATTTTTGTAAGGAATTGTCAGGTTGTTTGTACACTACAAACAAAAAATTAAGGATATTTTTTTAATTTTTGGCTTATTTTTTTCAGTTGGGATTCTTGCACAGTGCTTCTTACTTTTTTTTTTTTGTATGTGTGAATTGAATTGAAACACATTTTTAAATGACCGTAGTTACCTCCGCCAAGGAGGTTATGTTTTTGCCGGGGTTTGTTTGTTTGTTTGTTTGTCTGTCCGTTAGTGTGCAACATAACTCAAAAAGTTATGGACAGATTTTGATGAAATTTTCAGGGTTTGTTGGAAATGGGATAAGGAAGAAATGATTAACTTTTGGGGGTGATCCGGAAGAAATCCTGGATTCTGGATCACTTTGAAATTTTCGTTAACATTGTGGTAAATGGGGCCAAAATTTTCGTTTCCCAATATCTCGCTTAATTATTGACCAAAACTCATGAAATTTAACTCAGGAATTGACAATGGGGTCCTCTATCACATTTCAAAGGCTGATCCAGATCTGATCCAGAAGGCGGATTTTATTTTAAACTAGAAGCACTCGGAGAGCGTAGACCTCCGCCAAGGCTGATCAGTGGTCCCCCCCGTGGGCCCCCCCACCCCCGATCACCACCAAAATTTAATCATTTCTTCCTTATCCCATTTCCAACAAACCCTGAAAATTTCATCCAAATCTGTCCATAACTTTTTGAGTTATGTTGCACACTAACGGACAGACAAACAAACAAACAAACAAACAAACAGACAAACAAACAAACAAACAAACAAACCCTGGCAAAAACATAACCTCCTTGGCGGAGGTAATTACAAATGGCAAAAACGACCAAAAAAAAAAGACCCAAAAAATTAAATATCCTTAACTTTTTGTTTGTAGTGTATTTGTTCATGTTATGTTGGAGTACAATTCATAGATGTAAACATTTTCATTACAGAATTTTACTCTTTTCACTCAAAAGTTCGTATCCTATTATTTATATTATTTTACCGGTCCGTCCCACTTTATATCATATCAGGTTGTATGTGGCCCCTGAACTAAAATGGATTTGACCCCCCTGCTGTAGACCCCATTAGACCTGAGATTTTTGACTCACTTTCCTCACTGGAACTGCTGTAATATGTGCAAAAATTACCAAAAATAGTCACTTGCCCGATAAAGGGTTAAAACACAAAGATTTGCCTGTTTTAGATGACAGTGTGTGTTTGTAAAACAATTATACTGCCTTGCATTCTGTCCTATTTTTGAGACTATTTATCCTTTGTATTTATTCACACTTTTCCAGCCTAAATGTTCATCAATAAACTCCACCGTTTTTTTTTCCTCTTGATCTAATTCAGAGGAACACTTCAGAAATCACAAACTTGTTTTTCCAACTCAGGCGTCTTACTTATTTCATCTCTTTGTCCTAGTTTAATCAAACTGCCGCTGACATCATCAGCTCTCAGCTCCTCTGCCTACTAATGCTATATGACCACCATGTCCGTGCGCGCCGCTCGGTTTTTCACTTATTTATAGAATTTATAAAATACATCACAGAATGGAAGATGAAAATGGTACAAAAATAACTATCTTAGCATGTCAGTTAGCGTGGAATTTAAACAGTTCATTTTTCCCTTCCTTTATCTTTGAAGGAAATTCATTCGGAGACAAGAAAGTGTAGTGTTTTGTATAATTTTCCCGCTGCTGTTTGCGTCTGATTTATGCAGATTTATGATGTTTAACCCTTTCATGCATAAGTCACTCCAGTGGACAGTTATTCTCCAGCTGTTCTCTTATATATTCATGGGTTTAGTTGTTTCAGTTCCATATCAGCCAACATAGTGAACACTTACGCATCATCTCATAACCTGACATTCAGACCATTACTGTAACTTTGCTGTTCTTGATAAACCTGATCTGCACTAACATGTTTGAGTGTAAATCAATTGTTATTTGTTAGACAAGAAGGGTTTTTTTTTGTACGTTATCTCGATGAAGGGAGGAATTAATAGCATTGGAACAGGGGTGTCAAACTCATTTTGGTTCAGGGGCCATTTTGATATTTTTATGGCATCTAGTAAGTTAAAATTTACAATATTTGCAGATGATACTAATTTGCTTTATTCGGGAGCAAATATGAAACAAATATTAGAAATTGTGGAAAAGGAATTGAGCAAGTTAAAAAAAATCGTTTGACATTAATAAGTTATCACTTAATGAAGATAAAACAAAATTTATGTTTTTTGGTGGTGCTAGGGGAAGTGATGATATAAAACTGAAAATTAATGAAATTGAAATTGAAAGGGTGTATGAAACAAAATTTTTGGGAGTGATTATTGACCATAAACTCTGTTGGAAACCACAAATAGAATATATCAAACGCAAAACGTCCAAAGCTGTTGCGATTCTTTCTAAAACTCGAGACTTGTTAAGCAAAAAATGTTTGCATATGTTGTATTGTTCACTTGTAATGCCATATATGTCATATTGTGTGGAAATACGGGGCAATGTGTATAAAACTAATTTAGACCCAATAATTAAACTCCAGAAAAAAGCTATTAGAGTCATAAACAAAGCTGGTTATCTCCAATCAAGTCATCCACTTTTTGTAGAATCTGGTTTACTAAAATTTCTTGACATTGTATATTTAAAAACAATGGAATTTATGTTTCGCGTTAAAAGTAAAAACCTTCCTTTTTGTATTCAGAAAATTTTTAAGTTAAGAGAAGGACATTATAATTTAAGAGGGATGTTTGTGTTTGAAAAATGTAAAGTAAGAACAAATGTTAAATATCACAGTGTTTCAGTTATTGGTGTCAAGCTACGGAACGAACTGAAGGATGAAGTGAAATTGTGTAGCTCACTGTTGAGTTTCAAAAAGACTTTAATTTGTCAAATTATGAAGGGCTATGAAAGTAATATGATTACAAAATAACTTATTACACTGAATGTAGTATAATTTAAGTTTAAGCATTTATCTGCTGCAACTTAAGGTGTGGACATGGACTAAGGATGTAAATAGGAGAAGCAGAAATAAGCCTCCAGCTTCAGCTTCTTCCTTTTTCAGTTACAAAATGTGTTAATTTTATGTTTTGTTTTTTTTAATATGTGGGTGTTTTGTTTTGTTGTTTTTTTAATATGTATGTGTTTTGTATTTTGTATTTAACTGAAATAAACATTCATTCGTTCATTCATTCATTCATTATTCAGCTAAATTTGATCTGCAGTGGGCCGGACCAGAAAAATAATAACATAATAACCTGTAAATAATGACAACTCCAAATTTTTGTCTTTGTTTTAGTGTAAAAAAAACCCCATTAAATTATGAAAATACTTACTTTTATAAACTATCAAAAACCTAAAAAAAAAAAAAAAAAAAGAAAAAAACCCTGAATAAACTGAAATTTAAATTAAAAAAACGTAAGAAAATTTAGCGCAATTTTAACAATATTATTCCTCAACTTGTCATTTCTCCATGTGCATTATGGATCAGATCTACAAAGACACTAAAACACTGAGGAACAGGCAGAAAAATTGTTAAAATTGTGCTTAATTTTCTTTAAACATTTCAGGTTGTTCATATTTGTTCAGGTTATTCACATCTTAGTGTTACAGGATAGTTTGTAAATGTAAATATTTTCATAATTCAATGTTATTTTTTGCATTAAAAGGGGAAAAAAATTAAGTTGTCAGTTCTAGATTTTTTTTTTTTTGGCTCAATTCAAGATTTTTTATACTTAACTGATGATTTTTTTTTTTTTTTTTGGCTTAATTCAAGATTTTTTTTTTTTACTTAATTGAAGATTTTTATTTATTTATTTTTTTGGCTTAATTCAAGATTTTTTTTTTTTTTTTCTTTACTTAATTGAAGTTTTTTTTTTTGCTTAATTCAAGATTTTTTCCTTAATTCAAGCTAATTTTTTTTTTTTTTTGCTTAATTCAATTTAAGACTGTGGAATTTTTGCACCTGGCAAAAACATCCCAGGGGCTGAACTGGACCCTTTGGCGGGCCGCATTTGGACCCCGGGCCGCATGTTTGACACCCCTGCATTAGAACATGGGTCATTCCACCTCAATTCAACAAGTGCCTCCTGCTCGACCATCTTAGATTTGCTTGAAATTTTTACCATATGAAGTTCAACACTAAAAAAACACCTCAGCCAAAATTTCAGATTGATATATCAAATACATTTGAAGAAAAAAATTCATGAACAGGGTACCCCTCTTGCCGTTTTTGGTGCATTTTGCGATCGTCTTAAAATGTAACAAATTTTAGAGTGCAATATCTCAGTAAGTTTTCTAACTAAATGCATGAAATTTTCAGCAAAGAATGACTACCACATATACATTGCATATGTATATTATCAATAACATTGTCTTTATTGGGACTGTGGTATGACCATGTGAAATCTGGAAAACAAACTTGAAACTTTTACGAACCTCTATATTTATTGACCAATTAAACACAAACCAAATATGATATATTGCAAATAATTACACATCCTTTTACATAAGTATATAGAGTAATCAGATCAGCATTTATTAATGGGTATGATCCTTTTTTGTTGTTGTTTTTGTCATAATAAAATCGCAAAATAACATTTTTCATTCATTTTCACTTTCAAATACCACAGGTATGACAAGGAGTACCAACCAACAGAACTTATTTTCTGAAAGACCATCACATATTCTTAAAAAATGTCAAATTTCATGATGGTTCTAGGACTCACGAAAAAAAAAAAAAAAAAAATCACGATGGTTCTAGGTTGGAGTCCTAGAACCATCATGAAATTTGACATTTTGTTAGCATATGTGATGGTCTTTCAGAAAATAAGTTCTTTTGGTTGGTACTCCTTGAAATTTTCAGCAAAGAATGACTACCACATATAGATTGCATACGTTTATTCTCAATAACATTGTCTTTATTGGGACTGTGGTATGACCATGTGAAATCTGGAAAATAAACTTGAAACTTTTACAAACCCCTATATTTATTGACCAATTAAACACAAACCAAATGTGATATATTGCAAATAATTACACATCCTTTTACATAAGTATATAGAGTAATCAGATCAGCATTTATTAATGGGTATGATCCTTTTTTGTTGTTGTTTTTGTCATAATAAAATCACAAAATAACATTTTTCATTCATTTTCACTTTCAAACATCACAGATACGACAACGAGTACCAACCAAAAGAACTTATTTTCTGAAAGACCATCACATATGCTGACAAAATGTCAAATTTCATGATGGTTTTAGGACTCACGAGGAAAAAAAAAAAAAAAAAAATCATGATGGTTCTAGGACTCACAATGGTTCTAGGTTGGACCTGTAGTATTTGAAAGTGAAAATGAATGAAAAATGTTATTTTGCAATTTTATTATGACAAAAACAACAACAAAAAAGGATCATACCCATTAATAAATGCTGATCTCATTACTCTACATATTTATGTAAAAGGATGTGTAATTATTTGCAATATATCATATTTGGTTTGTGTTTAATTGGTCAATAAATATAGGGGTTTGTAAAAGTTTCAAGTTTATTTTCCAGATTTCACAAGGTCATACCACAGTCCCAATAAAGACAATGTTATTGAGAATAGACGTATGCAATCTATATGTGGTAGTCTTCCTTTACTGAAAATTTCATGCATTTAGCTAGAAAACTGACTGAGATATTGCATTTTAAACTTTGCTGCATTTTAAGACGATCGCGAAATGCACCAAAAACGGCAAGGAGGGGGGCATAACTTCAAGAATTTTTTTCTTTGGATACATTTGATATATCGGTCTGAAATTTTGGCTGGGCTAGTTTTCATGGTTGAACTTCACATGGTAAAAATTTCAAGCAAATCCAACATGGTCGAGCAGGATTTTTTTTCTAAACCCGTTGAATTGAGGTGGAATGACCCATATGTTAAAATGTGAGAAGACATCAGATTATCAGCATTAAACATGTTTTTATTTCATTGTTTTCATATCCCTCTCTGATATTGGGTTTTAAACACATTTCTTACTTCAAAAATTAAATGCATGGATATTTTTGTAACTCCACAGAAAAAAAAAAAAAAAAAAAAAAAAAAAACTTGATTGCATTGTTTTTTCACGCCTAAGGAGGAAGAAAAACACTGAAGAAAAAAAATCTTGACTTAGGTTCTCACAATTAATGCATGAAAGGGTTAAAGTGTGTTGAAGAGTGGGTCAGTCAGTAGAATCGGTGACTTTCCTCCGGATGCCTTTGACCACATACTGTACGTGTGTGTTGTATGTTCACAACGTGTGCATGTGTGTGTGTGTCCGACGTCCGAACAGTGGCTGTATTGTCCTGATGGGACGGGCAGCAGCATCGTCATCTGGGCCACTGTAATCACGGCCGGGCCGGAGATGAAAGACACTATTGACAAGAAGTGAAGTGTCTTAGAAAAAGAGAGAGGGAGGAATGTAATGAAAGGGAGGAATGAGAAACGGCCACAGAAATAAGAGACGAGAATAGATTGCTAACCAAACTTCATTATCAAACAAGGCCTTTCCTTGTGCTTTGTATTTATCCAAGCGTAAACTAATGAAGTAATGAAAAGACGGTACATTGGTATCTGAACGATAAAGCGTCGCAATAGGTGTTTTCCTCAAGCTGTTACTGATGGAATTTCACACAGTTTGAAACTTCATCTAACATTTTGTAGAGACTAAACTTAACGTCATTGAAATGGATTATAATGATAGTAAGATTCGAGGTTCAAGGGTCAAGTGTACTTTATTTGTACCCGTGGGTAGATTTGTTTTGCAGACGAGGTGATTGCTTTTGGCATTAAAGCAAAACTTACATTGAACCTGTTAGGCAGGTACTTGATCGAGCATCCAGACAGGACAAAAAGTGCTCATTGTTCCACCATTCATCAGTACAGCAGCATGCACTCTAAAAAAAATGATTAATAGGCTCAACGTAAAAAAAATTGAGGTAACATTTTCCATTAATCTTTTGAAGTTATTTCAACTTGGCAAATTGCTTAAATGCCACAAGACTTCTCTAGTTAAGTAAACTCTATTACTTTAGTACAAACATGATTTTCTTTTTACTCTACGAGCTTAATTAAGTCGAACCAACTTAATTTTAATTGTGTAAAAACTACTCCATTTAGTTATATTGACTTATTGTTTTACTTTTATTCTACTCAAAAATGTTCATACAAGTAGTTTCTTTAATTTTTTGAGTTGGTCTAACTTATTTCTGTACATCGGAAGAAATTCCACATGGAAATTCCAGTTATATGACTGACCCGTTTAATTCTCTGTGCAACTAACTTACTAAATTTGTCTGCATGTTAATATCTCAAATGTTCACAGTACTATTGTTCTCATGTTCTTGCAGATATTAATTTATATTTGTTAAGCAGTGAGGAGTTACATTAAGTAATATAACTGTAACTAACAATAAACAGGACAGGCACTGTTTGGCCTATGGCTCTGACTCATGGTGCAGTTCTATAAAAATAAAAAAAATAAACACAAAAAGGCCAGTAAACATTAGCATGCACACATTAACTCAAAATTAACACCAACATCACAACCCTGCTGAACCCCTGCACATAAAAGAACACGTTTTCAACAATGTACCCAACACCCACAATGCAATGCAGCAAATACGCGACAATATATACTACAGTTTTAAATTACAAAGGAGCAAAATGTGTATTATTCAGTCCTTGAATAATTAAAACTACTGTTGCAGAAACAAAGCTAAATTCTATCAAGCCTTAAAGTTTGGTAAAGTTCTGTGCAAAATCATGTTTCTCCCTTTTTTTTCCTGTGCTTCCCTCCTTTTCTTGTGGTACACTCTAAAAAATGATTAATAGGCTCAACGTAAAAAAAATTGAGGTAACATTTTCCATTAATCTTCTGAAGTTATTTCAACGTGGCAAATTGCTTAAATGCCACAAGACTTCTCTAGTTAAGTAAACTCTATTACTTTACTACAAACAACATGATTTGCTTTTTACTCTACGAGCTTAATTAAGTCGAACCAACTTAATTTTAATTGTGTAAAAACTACTCCATTTAGTTATATTGACTTATTGTTTTACTTTTATTCTACTCAAAAATGTTCATACAAGTGGTTTCTTTAATTTTTTGAGTTGGTCTAACTTATTTCTGTACATCGGAAGAAATTCCACATGGAAATTCCAGTTATATGACTGACCTGTTTAATTCTCTGCGCAACTAACTTACTAAATGTGTCTGCATGTTAATATCTCAAATGTACACAGTACTATTGTTCTCCTGTTCTTGCAGTTCTATAAAAAAAAAAAAAAATGAACATAAAAAAGCCAGTAAACATTAGCATGCACACATTAACTCAAAATTAACACCAACATCACAACCCTGCTGAACCCCTGCACATAAAAGAACACGTTTTCAACAATATACACAATACCCACAATGCAATGCAGCAAATACGCGACAATATAAACTACAATTTTAAATTAGAAAGGAGCAAAATGTGTATTATTCAGTCCTTGAATAATTAAAACTACTGTTGCAGAAACAAAGCTAAATTCTATCAAGCCTTAAAGTTTGGTAAAGTTCTGTGCAAAGTCATGTTTCTCCCTTTTTTTTCTGTGCTTCCCTCCTTTTCTTGTGGTGGGCGTGGTCTGTCAGCAAAACATGTCCAGGCTCGTCAGCTTTGTACTCAGCTTTTAGAGGAAGTTTACAAGATTTTTAAGCTGTACTAACTTAATATATTTCTTTGTTAAGTTAAAGGCAGAAATGTCTGTTCAAAATCAATATGTTATTAAGTTGAGAGTGTTTTCCTTGTTTTTCATTTAGACCAACTTAATAAAATAACTTATCATCTGATTTAAATGTGTACATGTAACAAACTTAATTTTTTTAAGCAGAGAAAGCTCTTGATTTTAAGCTTAACTTACTAACCCCATGAATCATTTTTTAGAGTGTGGATAAGTAAGAGAACAAAATAAATAAATAATGATTAGTAAGTAGTAGGCCTGTAACGGTACACGTACCGAACCAAACCGTTTCGGTACGCACCTGTTCGGTTCGGTACACAGCTGTACCGAAAGGGCACAGTATGATGAGAAAAAGAAAAAGGAACGAAAGACGTTGTTCCAGGTGGAACTTTAAATCCGCGCAAGTTTCACACGGACATATGGAAGGACGCGCACATTGACCCGAAATATGAAATAGCAGTTGATATAAGGTTTAAAAAAAACACCAAATATGATGTGAACCTGGAAGGAAGAGACTGAAGACCCTCCACCATCAGTCCAGTCCAGTTTGGATCAATTCAGGTTCAGGTGAAAGACAACAACGAGGAAAGAGACGTTAATAAGACGGACGTTGTTTGGCCCCTAGGAACTACGGTAGTTCTAAAACACTGACACTAGCTCTGTCTGTCTGTCTGTCTGTCTATCATGCACGCTGTATAATAGAGGAATACATAGAACATTGAAAGTATGTAAAGTTTCACTTTCATTTTACGACAGCGTTCGTTACATTAGTTATGGACCACACCCCCAGGTATATAACTGCGCACACCCCCTACCCCCCGGCTCTGACAAAAAAAGAAAAAAAAAAATCCCCCGTGCACACAGGCACACAACACAGTTTGTTCTCTGTCCTAAAATAAATAATTGGGTTCATTGTGTTGTCAAAGTTTCTCTTCAGTTTGTTTAAACAGAATACCAGTTTACCCTATTGTTAATGTTGCACTTCATGTGGAATTTTTATTATGTATTTTTTATTTATTTATTATTTATTTGTATTATTTATTATGTATTTGTTATTTTTATGCAGAATGTGAACTGACAGAACTGTGATTAGACTTTTCTTTTTTTTTTCGAAACTAGCTTTCAGGGAAAAGTGCAATACTAATGTTTAAAATACATTTAGTAATATTAATAATTTATTTTATTTTCTATTTGATTTGTAGCAACAGAATTATATTATCCCTGTTTTTCTATATTCTATTGTCTCCAAAAATTGGGGGAAAAATGTTAAAAAATTAATAAATGCATTAATAGACATTTTGAGGGGTTTTCTTTCTTCCTGTACCGAACCGAAAAAAACCGAACTGTGGCTTTGAAAACCGAAAACATACCGAACCAAAAATTTTGTGTACCGTTACAGGCCTAGTAAGTAATAAGTAATAAGTATAATAAGTAATGATTACAGCCCAAATGATATGGGATTTCTGATGCGATTGCAATTTCTGATCCGATGCCAGTACCAATATTGGGGGCTAAAAGAAGCCAATATCCGATGTATCGGCCAATATCCGATATATTGACTGAGTATCTGATTATATCAGAATCAGAATCTCTTTATTGTCATTGTACAAGTACAACAAAATTGAGGTAGAGCTCTCCAGTTTAGTGCAAGAAATTACAAGGCTACTTATTACTGATCTGCCTTGGCGGAGGTCTACGCTCTCCGAGTGCTTTTCTAGTTTGTATAGTTTTGCACTGCCCAGTCTTCACACTTTGTTAACACTGTACCAGTGTTAGCGATCACTCTGGTTCATTCCACTACGCTGGTCTGCAATTTTTTTGAAATGATCTGCTTCTGAGATTAAATGTGCTAAATGTTACATATTTTAATAAGATTAATTGGAAAACAAATGATAAACGTGCTGGTTTGCTGATGTTTTCAAGGTCTATGATAAAGTCTTATTACACATATATATTTGTTTATGTACATTTATACAATAGATTAGAAATCTTCCACTAGATAGAACCTGTAAAGTGAATGTATTGTAATGTGCAGACAGTGTTTTGAAGTAGATCTGGTAGCTCTGAGACAAATGTTCCTTTCAAGTAAAACCCATTCTCTCGTTAATCGTCAAATTTCACATTTTGACTCAAGACTTTATCTTGGGAACTTCAGCCAATCAGCATTTTTGGCTTGATTTTTCTTTATCAGTGACTCACACGTGGTAAAAATTTACTACTTTTATTCTGGAAGCATTTTACTTGTAGACCAGTGCTATTGTTTTGGAGTAAGAAGGGCGAAAAAACCATTAAAAATCACCCAAAAGTAAATATTCGGCTTGTTATCCTAGAATGTATCCTAGAAAATATTTCTACAGATGGTGTTTCACATCAATGTTTCTCCAGTAGCTCACAGTACAAACTTCTTCTTCCTCTTCTTTGTCCATTAAACACAATCCACCTTCACCTACTATGTTGGAGTTTGGACTAAAGTTTTTATCCCCTTAACCAAAAATTTCAGATGCAGTGTAGTGGATTCTGGGATAGGCCTCGGCCTCCAGTAACCCCAAAGCGGATAAGCGGATATAGAAATTGAATAGATGGATAGAACAGAAAATAAATGGATGGTCCATCTCCTCTTTTTTTTTTTTTTATATTCCGGCTGCCCCCCCCTCAGTTTTCACTTATACCAATCTTTCTCTCCATCTTCACAGCCTTTATATTGAACTGGTTTGGAGCCAAATAGCTTTGACTCTCCTCCCTTTCGCTGTCTGTCCTGTTTTATCGGATTGGACCAGTTCTTTCCCTCTCTCCAATCTCTTGTTTAGAAGCCGACTGCCTGTATTTCTCTGTTCTGTTGCTCTGTAGTAAATATACAATACGATAGATTCTCCCTGCAGCCCTTATTGTAATTTATGGCTGTTTACCTATTATCACGGTCACTGCATATCAGTGACTCAGCCAACATGTTGCGTCTCCTTCTTTATATGTCCGCTACATCCACACCTTTTCTGACTTGTATGTATTCCTTGTGTCTCAGGGTGGGTTTTTTTTTATGCGCATCATCAGAGCCGTTCATATATTTTTGTGTATATGTGCACTTTGTCTGCAGAATCCTTTAATACCACCAGACAATCGATACCCAGAAGCCCTGTCTTCTTTTTAAAGATGCACTCCACAGTGTGCTGCAAGCCAGAAGTCAATAAAACAAAGCCAACCATGCCCTCATTTGTTTGTTTTTTTTATACTTAAGTACCAAAGCCTTATATCTGGGTGTGGGTGGATATTTAGTGTTGTCATTTTGATACAAACAGATGGATCTGTTTTGTTTGTGAATATACCGTTTTGTTTTTGCTAAGTTTGCGCTTTTTTTTTTTTTCCAGGTCTGGTGGCAGATGTGGCTGAGGATCAGGGGATGAGGTTATAAAAACGACAACGGAGTAAAAAGGATAAAAGGAAGAGGGAGTTCTTGAAAGCTCTTGTATCATCATACCCTACTGCGACTACTGACTGACCCTACAGAGGATTAACCGCTCAAAAATACACATCAACACCCACACCACCCCCCCCTTTACCACCATGTCCTCCCACCTTAACCCTCCCTCTCTCATCCTCCCCACCCTCCTCCTCTTCCTCCTTTCCTTTTCCATACCGTCTACCTCTTCCCTTCTCTCCTTCTCCCCACCGGAAGGAGGGCTCACACATTTGGTGGTCCACAACAAAACCGGTGAAGTTTACCTCGGCGCTGTTAACTGGATCTACAAGTTGTCTAGCAACCTCACCAAACTACGAAGCCATGTTACCGGACCTGTCACAGACAACCCTCGGTGTTACCCTCCACCTGGCGTCCAGTCCTGTCCCCACGAGCTGGTACAGACCTCTAATGTCAATAAACTCTTGCTACTTGACGCTGCCCACAACCGTTTAATCGCCTGCGGGAGTACTTCCCAGGGAATATGCCAGTTCTTGCGTTTGGATGATCTGTTCAAGCTTGGCGAGCCCCACCACCGTAAAGAGCATTATCTATCCAGTGTTGCTGAGGCAGGCACCATGTCAGGTGTCGTGATACCCCCGGATCTTTTTGGCGGTGGTGGGAAACTTTTTGTTGGTACACCCATTGATGGCAAATCTGAGTACTTCCCGACCTTATCAAGCCGAAAGTTAATGTCCAACGAGGAGAACGCTGACATGTTCAGCTTCGTCTATCAAGATGAGTTTGTGTCGTCGCAACTTAAGATTCCCTCAGATACGTTGTCCAAGTTCCCGGCGTTTGACATCTACTACATCTATGGCTTCAACAGTGAGCAGTTTGTGTATTATCTCACCCTTCAACTTGATACCCAACTCACCTCACCAGATGCCAGTAGCGAACAGTTCTTCACTTCCAAAATTGTCCGGCTATGTGTTGACGATCCGAAGTTCTACTCCTATGTGGAGTTCCCTATTGGTTGCACCAAGGACGGGGTGGAGTATCGCTTGGTTCAGGATGCTTATCTGGCCCGGCCTGGGATCCGCTTGGCCCGTTCTCTCGGTATTCAGGAGCATGAGGAGGTTCTGTTTACTGTATTCGCCCAGGGTCAAAAAAATAGAGCCAAGCCGCCCAAAGAGTCGGCTTTGTGTCTGTTCACAATGAGGAGGATAAAAGAGAAGATTAAAGAGAGGATTCAGTCGTGCTACAGAGGAGAAGGGAAGCTCTCTCTGCCCTGGCTGCTCAACAAGGAGCTGGCCTGCATCAACTCGGTAAGTGTTTGACACAGTCCTTACAAGAAGTGTCTCTGTGATCCGCGCTGTGATCCTCAGCAGCCATTAAAGTGATATTAATCCTGATTGTTGAGGAAATATTGGTTTGTGTTTTAGGCTGTATTCACACCTGAAAAGTCCTTTGGTCCGCTTATTTGATTTGGATCAAATGCGGACTTTATTTTTTTTTTATTTGGGTCAGATCGCATTCATGTTGCACTTTTTGCTAGTGGACCAAAATGCGTGAACAGAAGCACGCATGTGACGAACTGCGCTGGCATTGTACAGAAAAGTTGGGGGCGAGGTCAGTCAGAGACGGCCGGTGTTGATGAAAATAGACGTGGTGCTCCTACATACAGTTATCATTTTTGGAATATAAATTGTATTTTTACAGACACAAATTTCACGAAAATAATGTTAACACTCAAGAAAAGCTCAGTCGGAGCCAGTTTCATAATACGGGCATCTGGCCAAATGTCAACGGCACATTCAATTTCCTCATTGCTCCACGTCTGTCCACAGCTCATGGCTGCTGCTGTTAGCTCTGACCACCCGTAAACCTCGGCTACTTCCAGCGGCTACGGTGGCTTGTCAAGCACAAAAAGGCTCAAGATTCCTTGGTTTGGTTCGGTTCGAGGTCGGTTATATTCACACCAGAAGTGAACCGGCCCAGAGTCCATTTGGAAGTGGACTGAGACCACCTAGAAGAGATGGTCTGGGTCCGCTTGTTTGGTTCGAATCAGAGTTTGCATGTTTGTATTCACACCTAAAAAAACAGTCTGGACTTTCTGGGGAAACGAACTCTGGTCCGTTTTAAACGGACCAGACATGGTAGGTGTGAATACACCCTTAGTGTGCATCTCTAGCTCTATCACAAATTAGGCTATTCCACATCTAAGTTCAGTTCCCTTGTGCTTTGCCAGTTGTAGAGCTTTCTCTTTCTGTCTTAGTTTCCAGTTGAGATAAAGTAGCAGTGGACTACCGGTTTTACATCTGGAAGGGTTTTGTCCATCAGTGAAGCGTTCACTTTTTTACTCTCTGTCTGTGGAATCAAATTGTTGCTTGAACATAATCTATAGAGACCTGATCTTAAACCCAGTTCAGGCCAAAGACTCAAAACCATTTGAGGATGTTACAGGGGAGATTTGCAGGGTTTCAACTGACTTGATCTGACTGATGACTTGTCAAGTCTTGTGGCTCATTTTACAAGGTTATTCAAAAAGAATCAGCCGATTTCATTACGCAATATTTTAATAAGGAAAAGCAATAGAAAACTCCAGCCAAGTCACAAGTATTCTACTCACGATCAACTTTTATTTCCTGTCTTACAAGTGTTCGATGTGTCCACCACCTGCAGCACAGACAATAACAATGTGATAAGAGAATTCCTCCCAGACGCATATTAGCATATCATGATCCACTGAGTTGATCACTGTTCCTATTCAATGTTTAAGGTCATCAAGGTTAGTGAGTAGCGGTGGAACATAAACGCGATTTTTTACGTATCCCCACAAGAAAAAATCACACACAGTGAGGTCTGGGGATCTCGCAGGTCAAGCACAAAGAGCAAGGTCTTGAACCCCCTTCCGACCAATCCATCCCTGGGGCACTTTTTTATTTAAAAAACCTCAAACTTAGAAAACTCCTCTTTCAAATGGTCACTGACTCATTCCATGACGATACTTGAGAACTGAAGTAATGCGTCATGAAATCGGTTCATTCTTTTGAATAACCCTGTAGAACGTCTTATTACATAATATGTTATTCTAAGTTACAATCTACTGTAGTTCCCGTCTCAAAAGGCAGCTGGATTAACCGCAGACTATCACTGTCCTTCAAATGATATTACCCTGCAAAGTAAACTCTGAAAAGCTGAGAGTTAGAATATGACTATACCTCCTCTGCAAGCAATTCATCACTTTAAGTAGTTGTATTGACAGTTTTTCAGGGGGTTAAGGTTAGAGTTTGGCAATTCAGCCAAAAATTCTATCAATATAAAGGTTTTAATACCAGTCGGTATCAATAGTTGTCCAGATGAATGTCACGTCATCATTTCTTTTCCAATAAAAAGTGGGTTAAACCCTGGTTTTTAAACTATGGTCTATGGTCAGGATAGGATAAAGACTTTCATAGAAATTAGACAAATCAAAAGGCAGAACATTCATTTTTATTATTTTTTAAAACATATTTATTTATCATTTTTTGGTGCAGATTTAAGTTACATTGAACATTTGAATATTCAATACCCTTCCACTCCTGGTCCTACATAACATACTTAATGATAGTAATAAAAAAACAGCAAAGTACTCATAAAACAAAAAAGGTAAAATTATAAATAAAAGAAGAATAAAACAAACAAAAAAAATAAATAAAAAAAAGAAAAATAATGGAAGCAAAGAAATGAAAAACAACAGCCTAATAATAGACAAATCTGCTTATTTGCAATTACATCCGACACACAAGATATGGACATGTAGTGTTATTAATATCATTAGAGAATACACAAGTATATATATAACATTCATTTTAACAGGATAATAAAACATTGACCAAACATTAAAATACATGTGTAAAATAAAAACAAAAAAAAAACAACAATATTATATATACACACACACATATATATATATATATATATATATATATATATATATTATAATAAAAATATTGACATGTTTGGAAATGTTTTAGCTGAGAATATAGCAAAATAAATCTAAAAGACAAAAGTGAAATTTCAATTGTAATTGCAATTAGTGATGTCCCAATCTGGATTTTTTTGCTTCCGATCGGATCCGATTTTTTTTGGGGATTAGTTTTGCCGATACCTATCCAATACCGATCCGATATGGACTTTTTATAATGAAATTCTGATTTAAATTTGGAGTCATTATTTATAGGTTATATGCTATTATTTTACTTGAGATCACAATTGGGCTGAATGTGGAACTTGAACTAGAACAACTACGACACTTTTGACTCTTAATAACTTTAGCATAATTTTTGCACTTTCCAAATTCTTACTGTGGGACAAATTCTTATATTTTCCACTGCTGTAGTGTGTCTATGGACAGGTCCATCCAGGTATTATATGGGGGTGCGTTCGGTGCCGTGCGTTAGTGATGTGAAGCAGGTTATTCATGAGTTGGGTTGGGGTGGATCAAAAGAATATCAGTTTATTTGCGGGGTAGGTTGGGTCTGATCAAATAATTCCACAAAAGCCCCCCCCCCTTCCTGAACCAGGTCCGGATCAGCCTGATCTCATGACTAATGCCCCGTTTCCACAGCGTGGTATTGGCTCGACTCGACTCGACTCGGCTCGGCCTTTTTGCATTTCCATTGCAAAAAAGGACCTGGAATCTGGTACCCGGTACTACTTTTTTGGCATCACCTCTGCCAAGGTTCCAGGACTGGGGACCAGGTACTAAAATGTGACGTGTAAACACTGCAGACCACTGATTGGTCAGACAGTTGTCTCTGTGACCGCCGTTTTACAAAAAACAGATGCGGAAGTTGACAGTAAATATAGCGGTACATTAACCCTTTCATGCATACTGGTCAGTACAGTGGACAGCTATTCTTCTCTTGTTAAATTCATGGGTTTTGTTGTTTTAGTTTCATATCATCCAACACAGCGGACACTTAATGCATCATCCCATACACTGCAATTCACACCATTACTGTAACTTTGTTGTTCTTGATAAACCTGATCTGCAGTAATATATTTTAGTGTAAATCAATTGTTAATTGTTATAAGACTAATAATAAAAGTTGTCTTAATCAAAAAGTTTTTTTTTTTTTTTTTGCATATCATCTCCATGAAGTGAGTAATAACTAGTATTAAAGTATGTTAAAAATGTGAGAAAACATCAGCTACATGACAAATGTTATTATTTCATAGTTTTCACACAGTATATCACTTTCAGATGATGGGTTTTAACTACATGTTTCTGTGCTTCAAAAATTAAACGCATCGTGTTCAGCAGGGTGGACATTTTTCTAACTCCATGAAAAATAAGTTCATAAAAAAAAAAAAAAAAATCAATCACATCATTTTTTCACGCCTAAAGAGGAATAAAAACAGTAAAAAAAAAAAAAAATCTCAACTAAGGATCTCATAATTCATGCATGAAAGGGTTAATCTACATGCTAACAGCCCAAAACTACACCATGGTCGGTCGAGGAGATTCAGTCTTTGGTGGCTGATGTAAAAATTCAGACGAGACAACACGCAACAAGTGAGTTTTCAGCAACTCTCTGAATAGATGACACGGAAGTAATAACGCGCTGCATCGCTATGACGTCCAGGTACTGTAAAGTCGGTAGTATCTTGTAATGGAAACAGTCTCCAGGAATACCGAGTTGAGCCGAGCCGAGTCGAGCTGGTTCCATGTAGTGGAAACGTGGCATAAATCGGATCTTTTAGAAAATGCCAGATTGGCAGCCGATACCAATCTGTAGATTGGATCGGGACATCCCTAATTGCAATGAAAGAGCATTTTATTACCGAACCTTGCCTTACACGTCGGGGCTTTTTGAATAAATCTTGTTAATATTTGGACTGATCTGGGATTTTGGCGTCAAAACTCCGACAAAACTCTCACATTTTATGTATTGGGGCGTTCTTTCTCTACTAAATGCAAGTGATTGTAATGTTAAATTAAAAATTTGTAATGTTGATATTGAAAGAGTTTCTGAGACTAAATTCCTTGGAGTTGTCGTTGATCAAAAGCTAACATGGAAACAACACATTGAATACATTAAAGGGAAAATCTCAAAATCACTTGCAATCTTGTATAAATCTAGAAATGTATTGAATTCCAAGGCCTTGCATTTAATCTATTACTCATTGATTGTTCCCTATATAACTTACTGTGTGGAATTGTGGGGATCCACCTTCAAAACCACCATAAATTCAATAATAAAACTGCAAAAACGAGCTATACGTATTATCAATAAGGCTGATTATTATGCACACACGGAGCCACTTTTTCTAAATTCTTATGTGATGAAATTTTATGATCTCTTTTATTATAAAATAATGCAAATTATGTTCAGAGCAAAATCAAAAATGCTCCCTGACCCAATACAGAGGTTCTTTTCAATTCAGGACATTCCATATAATCTCAGAGATGTTTGCAAATTTACTGTACAAAAAGGTATGAAAAGGAGATGTGTGTCCATTATTGGAGTTAAATTTTGGAATGATGCCAACATAAATTTAAAAACATGTAATTCTTTTTTGGTTTTTAAGAAAATGGTTTGTAAAGCTATTTTTGAAGCTTACAAATGCGATTAATTATCTGTTGTTGTTTCTTTGGAGGTTGGTAGCCTAAAAAGTTGTAATATAGGATAGGCTTTGATAAGCAGTCTGCTTCTGCCTATACCTTTTCAGTCATTATTCAACACATTACAGGGTGAGTCAGAAAAAACGCTCTTTCCATTTAAAGAAATTGTACTGCTAAAACGGAAACACTGATTTTTCTTTTGACCATACAGTCATATTGATGTGGTTATTGAGCATGTCTGATGATGTAGTCATAGATTTATTGCATTGCATAAGAGAGAGAAGGTCCATTGTTTATTGGGCACTGAAATACCTGCCAACACAATGTATGCCACAGTGAACAAACTTGAAATTGACAACAATTACAGGAGTCGGGGCTTTGCTTTCACACTCAGGACATAGGCCTACATGACAGTGCCCAGGGAGTTTTCATCATGGCAAGACCACAGTTTACGGATGTGCAGAGAGCTTTCATGGTGACAAAATTCTGCGAAACTGGTAGCGTCCAAGAAACCATCCGGCAGTTCCAAGACCTTGTGGGGGTATCTTAAAAACCGTGTGTATCAGACTGTTCCACAAACTCTTCAGGAACTCCGAAATCGCATCACGGCTGAAATCCAAGCCCTACGACGAACACGAATGGCGAGAAGAGCTGTGTTAGAGATGCGACAACGAGCACAGATTTGCATCAATCTGACTGGTAGCCAGGTCGAAGGTCGTGCCGGACGACTTCGTTGAGACAAAACATTTTGATGGCGAGTAAACATGCTGTAATGGTTGACAATTTTAATTTCATTCACGGTGGCATAAACTGTGTTGGCAGATATTTCGGTGCACAATAAACAATGGACATTCCCTCTGTTATGCTATGCCATAAATCAATGATTCAATCGCCAGACATGCTCAATAACCACATCAATATGACTGTATAATCAAAAGAAAAATAAGCATTTCCATTTCAGTGGTACAGTTTCTTTAAATGAAAAGAGCATTTTTTCTGACTCACCCTGTATTCAACACGATTCTTGATTTTGTGATTCTGTGTTGTTTTTTTTTCTTTCTTTTGCGTGAAATGTCAATACTGTGTACAATATTTGGTGTTGTCATGACTGAATAAACTACTACTGCTACTGTTATCTTAAAGATTCCCAATACAGACCACTGATGTGACAGAACGGCGACTGTAAACTTGGCGACAGATAGAATTTCCATGAATGAATAAGTCCAGAAGTTGTTTGTCCGTCACCAGTCGGCATCTGAGGAAGAAGCCGAACCATGATAGTGTTTGTTCTTGGCAAAAATGATAACGGAACAAGACCAAGATGATGGTGAAGTACTATAGTATTGGATTTTCTCAGCTCACAGACACAGTAGTAAACCATCTGTGATGCTGTTAAATATCTCCATGGTTGAAGACATTATCGATTCAGTCTGAGGACAGCAGAAGTGTCTTTGTGAGTTTTTGTCGATTTGCTACGAATATTCCAGACTTTCCACAAGTTTTGGATGGCTTGTCTTTCCTATTTCTTTGTAGATGAGATGGCCTAAGGGTTCCTAAGAGACTTAAGTGTGTGTTTCACCTGTTCCTGTCACACACATGACACACACACACTGACAAACACACACATACACACACAACCCTGTATCCTCATGAATAATTCACCTTGTCTCACCTTCTGTTATTCAGTCGCTGCTCCATAACAACCTGCCATAAATCTCTGGACTCTACTCTCTGCTCTCTGTCTGCATCCTCTCTTTCTCTCTTTTCAATCCCGTCTTCTTTCCCTTTAACATCGTTTGCGTCAACATTTCTTTAATTTTCCCAAACCTCCCTCTGCTTTCTCCTCTATCCTTTATGACTCTTTATCATTATTTCGGTCTAATTTTTCTAACCTTTCACCTCCCTGTCATCTTTACACTCTTGTTCTTCATTTTCCTCTTTTGTGACCCCCCCCCCCCTCCATACACCCCCTCCACCCCTTACTTTGTTGCCTTTACACCATCTCTCTCTGCCCTCTCCTTGACTTTCCGCTGAGTGATGAGGTATAGAGTGACTTAGTGTGTAAAGCCAGCGCCTGGATGTGATCTGAAAATACAATGCAGAGGGAACAGACGATGCAATGAAAGAGGGGAGCAGAGAAGGAAGGATGGGAGGCTGAGGGGTATAGGAGGGGAAAGGAAATATGGATTAGAGGATGTAAGGAGGAGAACAAATGCATGAGGGCATTGAATTACTCGGATGGGGAATCAACAGGAAGTACTGAGGGCAGGAGAAAAGAGAAAGGTAGGGTGGCAAAACTGAGAAAAAGACCATGTAAGAAGGAAGAATTAAGTCAATAAACGTGTAATCTCAACTACTATTAACTAGTACTGGTTATTAACTAGTACTACAATGCAGCAACAACCTGATCTGCAAGGCCAGTAATGGTAGGGGATGGAGTTGGACTCTCTGACGGTGGTGTCAGAGAGGACAATGTCAAAATTAAGACAATACTAGACAATTCCACTCACCCACTCCATGACATGCTGGTCAGTCACAGGAGGACGTTCAGTGAGACAACGATTGCACCTGAACGCACCACTGAACCACACAGGAAACCAGTCCTACACTCAAAAAAATAAGTAGGCCAAAAATGTTGACTTTATGTATTTTAATTACATGTAAATTTTCCATGTAATTTTATTACATAAGTTTAATGTAAAGAGTTGCATTTAATACAATGTTTTTTCTATCCTATTGAGTCAATATGAATAAATTAAATACCTTCAGTCAGATTTGCTTTAGTTAATGCAAACTTTTACATAAACTGTGTTTGACTGTGACACTCAGCCTTTTTATGCGATCTAGTAAATAAAGTTTACTTTATTTGTTTAGCTTCACTTTATACTAAGCATATTCACATTATGTTTGACTTTTTCGGATAAATAAACTTTAAATTTCATATATTTCAGTTACATTTTACTTTAAAATATTACTTGATGTTTATTAGAGCCAAGAATCATTTTTTTGAGTGTACCTGTGGTCATCACACCTTATAACTACAGAATTATAATTACACACAACCATAATTTTGTACACTTATTTATCTATATCATAATACTGGAAGGTCTCAGAGCATTTTTGAGGGATCCTGTTTGGCTTTTCGTAATTTCAGAATATAGATGCACAGTGAACTACCTAGAGTTTATGAAGACGAACATTACTCACGTCAATGATTTTTTTCATGATAAACTTTAAATGAACCACTTGTTTCAAACTTATTTTGAAAAAGCCATGAGACATATCTTATGAAACATGCAGGAAGTTTCTTGTTTGAACATGAATGTACCAGGAAAGAAGCAGCTCATAATATTCTGTGACAATGAACTGGAATATGTCAAAACAATATTATATGCACTAAGGGTGAAACGATAAGGAAAATTATGTTATGTTTGACTTTTTCGGATAAATAAACTTTAAATTTCGTATATTTCGGTTACATTTTACTTTAAAATATTACTTGATGTTTATTAGAGCCAAGAATCATTTTTTTGAGTGTACCTGTGGTCATCACACCTTATAACTACAGAATTATAATTACACACAACCATAATTTTGTACACTTATTTATCTATATCATAATACTGGAAGGTCTCAGAGCATTTGTGTGTGTGTATTAGGGATGTAACGATATGAAAATTTCATATCACGGTTATCATTATTATTGCGGTATTATTGAAATGTGCTCAAAATGTTCCAAAAGTACTTATGCACACACTGAAATAATGTATCCAAGTTATAAAATAAATAAATAAATAAAAATAAATGAAATAACATGCACAATGTACTTTCTGTTGGTAGAAACATTGAAATATTAACATGTAAATATCAAACCTACAAATGTGCATTAAAGATGGCAACTTATGGCCAGAAGAGATATCTACACTATGATCAATATCAATGCCATTGTTGATTCTGCTTACCAATCCAATTCCTTATCAATTACACTGGTCAACAACAAATTTATTGTTTAAGTTTTTTGAGCTGATTTAGGATAATTTTGGTGTGCTGAATCCAAACATCACATTAATTTTGCTCAATCAGGTCAACTTTCTGAACTATGCTACATATTGGCTTTTTAACATTTTTGCTTACATTTATGGGCATTTTCACATCATATGATACAAAATTCTTTCATATTTCTTGCAATAAATGAGTTCTGAAGATTTTACTTTTGCCAATTTATGATTAATGTTTGTTTTTTTTTTAATATTACAGGTGAATGAAATGTCTTCGACTAGAAGATCTTGCAAAAATAAGCCTGATGTATTCTGCTACATCTGCGGTGAATACACCATTGTACCTAACAGGAATCAAGTCACAAGTTTCATAAAGTAGAAATCTGGAGCAGACCCTGAGTCCTGGAGGATGGACGTCTGCCTGGACCAGTTGGGGTTAGAGACAGAGGTTAAAGGAGGAGAGAAAGAGAAAGAGAGAAATAGAGAAACTGGGGAAGAGGGGGAGAAGGGGAGGAAGTAGGGGGAGATGCATGGATGCAGTTGATGCACAGATAACTGAACTAGAACTATCAAAAAGTAGATCAGCACAACCACCAACAACCAGAACAAATGTCCGTGACAGTTAATACTACTACTACAAATACAAGTATTAACAGTGGATACACTATCACTACAAATATAAGCACCGACAGTGGATATGTACCACTACGGAATCATGATGTTAAACCGTCCATTGTGCCAATAGATGGGATGCACATGAGGTTTGCATTATGTTGAGAGGGGGATGGGAGTTGTATCTCAGACATGGGAAGGATGTAAATTTTGGGACACATCATCAGTAGTGTTGGAATCAGCAGTCCACAGTACTTAGACCAAGTCACTGGACCAAGGTTATTATCATTAACGACAACTAACGAAATGACGAAAACTAGAATTGTAAAAACATTTTTGTTAACTGAAATAACTAAAAAGTATAATTAAAAGAAAAAAGCGATAACTGTATTGTGTGCTTACAAAACTAACTAAAACTTATAAAAAATTATGCATAAAATTCCCTTCGTTTTCGTCTTTGTCAATGTCGGATTGATAGGAAATCGATTTATTTCCCTCCAACAATTTTAGCTGCTGGCACCATACGACAGTTAATGGTCTGTCACTTCTTGTAACTTGTTGTTTACAGTCATCTTCTGGTCCCCACTCTACCTGGAAACATGGAGACTAAAGTTGGAAGATATCAGCAGAATCCTGTCTGGGATTTATTTAAATATGACGGAGACAAAGAAGATAAAAGATATATAAAAAAAAAAAAACTACAACTAAACTAAAATTAAGCATTTAGAAAATAACGAAAACTAATAAAAACTAGCAAACCTGCTCTAAAAACTAAATAAAACTAACTGAATTAAAGAAAAAAAGTCCAAACTAAATAAAACTAAACTATAATGAAAAATCCAAAACTATTATAACCTTGCACTGGACCTCAGGTTTGTTCTAGTTAGCCCACTCTGACGTTCAGTCTTACACTCCACTACAGCTGTGGATGAAAATTCCAGGGAGATGGTGAGAAGGGGAGTTAGTACAAATAACACTGGGTTACAAAAAAATGTTTTTTGCAAGTTGTCGAGGTTTTTTCAACTGAATTAGGACCATTTTGCACATTTTGACATCTGTTTTTCTCAATCAGGTCAGTTTTTTTTTGCTAATTTGATTTTGAAAAATGTGATCTTCTCACAAAATATAATTAATACCAAAATAATATTGGTAAGCACACTTTATGAAACTTGTGACTCGATTCCTGTTAGGTACAATGGTGTATTCACCGCAGATGTAACGGAATACGTCAGGCATATTTTTGCAAGATCTTCTAGTCGAAGCCATTTCAATATTAAAAAAAAACATTAATGATAAATTGGCAAAAGTAAAATCTTCAGAACTCGTTTATTGCAAGAAATATGAAAGAATTTTGTATCATATGATGTGAAAATGCCCATAAATGTAAGCAAAAATGTTAAAAAGCCAATATGTAGCATAGTTCAGAAAGTTGACCTGATTGAGCAAAATTAATGTGAATTAAGTTGAATTTGATAGACATATCACCATTCAGTCATTTCGATGGGTCTGTTAAAATGATTGGATGGTGTTTTTTCAATTCTGTCCGTTCCACAGGTGACAAAATTTTTTTATTTTTGTGTTAGAGTATTTAATTAATTGCTTGTAATTGGGATATGAAGGGGATTTTAAGCAATATAGTAAAAAATGCTCCAGGAAAACATCTCCTACCCTACCTTTAATAGTGAATTAATGTGTATATTTATTAAGACTGTAACGGTACACAAAATTTTCCCATAAAGACCCAGTTTTATTTTTGTGGCACTTCCCAAATGATTTTTCCTCTCTATTTATCCTGTGATTACACTGGGTTACAAAAAAATGTTTTTTGCAAGTTGTCGAGGTTTTTTCAACTGAATTAGGACCATTTTGCACATTTTGACATCTGTTTTTCTCAATCAGGTCAGTTTTTTTTTGGCTAATTTGATTTTGAAAAATTTGATCTTCTCACAAAATATAATTAATACCAAAATAAGATTGGTAAGCACACTTTATGAAACTTGTGACTCGATTCCTGTTAGGTACAATGGTGTATTCACCGCAGATGTAACAGAATACGTCAGGCATATTTTTGCAAGATCTTCTAGTCGAAGCCATTTCAATATTAAAAAAAAACATTAATGATAAATTGGCAAAAGTAAAATCTTCAGAACTCATTTATTGCAAGAAATATGAAAGAATTTTGTATCATATGATGTGAAAATGCCCATAAATGTAAGCAAAAATGTTAAAAAGCCAATATGTAGCATAGTTCAGAAAGTTGACCTGATTGAGCAAAATTAATGTGAATTAAGTTGAATTTGATAGACATATCACCATTCAGTCATTTCGATGGGTCTGTTAAAATGATTGGATGGTGTTTTTTCAATTCTGTCCGTTCCACAGGTGACAAAAATTTTTTATTTTTGTATTAGAGTATTTAATTAATTGCTTGTAATTGGGATATGAAGGGGATTTTAAGCAATATAGTAAAAAATGCTCCAGGAAAACATCTCCTACCCTACCTTTAATAGTGAATTAATGTGTATATTTATTAAGACTGTAACGGTACACAAAATTTTCCCATAAAGACCCAGTTTTATTTTTGTGGCACTTCCCAAATGATTTTTCCTCTCTATTTATCCTGTGATTACACTGGGTTACAAAAAAATGTTTTTTGCAAGTTGTCGAGGTTTTTTCAACTGAATTAGGACCATTTTGCACATTTTGACATCTGTTTTTCTCAATCAGGTCAGGTTTTTTTTTTTTTTGCTAATTTGATTTTGAAAAATGTGATCTTCTCACAAAATATAATTAATACCAAAATAAGATTGGTAAGCACACTTTATGAAACTTGTGACTCGATTCCTGTTAGGTACAATGGTGTATTCACCGCAGATGTAGCAGAATACGTCAGGCTTATTTTTGCAAGATCTTCTAGTCGAAGACATTTCATTCACCTGTAATATTAAAAAAAAAAAACATTAATGATAAATTGGCAAAAGTAAAATCTTCAGAACTCATTTATTGCAAGAAATATGAAAGAATTTTGTATCATATGATGTGAAAATGCCCATAAATGTAAGCAAAAATGTTAAAAAGCCAATATGTAGCATAGTTCAGAAAGTTGACACGATTGAGCAAAATTAATGTGATTTTTGGATTCAGCACACCAAAATGATCCTAAATCAGCTCAAAAAACTTAAACAATAAATTTGTTGTTGACCAGTGTAATAGAAACCTTCTTTTGTACTAATAATTTCTTTTCTGCTTCTTTTTATTATACTTGTTTGGAGCGACTATAACACCCAATAATTTCCCTCTGGTATTAATAAAATAATCTGATTCTGACTGTAGCAGATTCACAGCTTTGATTTCATTGTAAATTGTTGAACGTATTTCAGAATTTCTTCCAGGCAGAGGTAGACAAGTATACAGTAGGAGTAAAGAAACCAATAACTGTTTCTGTTTTTGAGTCAGCAGCTGTTGGTTCTGGCAGATAATCGAATAGTTGGAGAAGATCTGGCTCATTATCATACTAGAATATGTGGAAAGCTCTCTCTCTTGATTGTATTTCTTAAAACCAATCACAATTGTATTTGGCGCTTGGAAGCCGAGGATGTAGTGATCAGATCTGTGTACACGAGCATGGGTTGTTTTGCTGCTTGTAGGGAAGAGAGTCTTGGCATCAATGCGTCTAAAGAACTCAAGAATCTGCACGGAGGTCGCTGCTGTTTCATAGGGTGGAAATTATTAACCCTTAGGGGTCCACGGTCACGGGCCCCTGACTGAATCACATGACATTTTCAACATGTAGTGTCAGAAGTCGGTCACATGGACCACTGGGGGATTGCATTTGAAAGTGCGGACTTGAAACATTCTCACATTTTTTATTTGATGTTGATAGAGCAAATACAACCGGAGATATGATGTGTAAATTTATGAAAAGGAGGTGGGGGGGTGTTATATTTCTTACCATATCTTCATCATTTTTTTTTTTTTTTGGGGGGGGGGGGGGGGGGGGGGACGCCTATGTAAAGATATGCTTTTATGTCAATATTTCAGTATAGTTTTAATTTATTACAATTTTGATTTTATATACCTAATATTTGGAAGCAATATTCACTTTTAAAGGCTTTTAAAAAGGTTCGTTAAGCATCTTTGTGTTATTTATGCAATAAATTACATAAATTATTCAAATCGGATTTTATATTTTTTGTGTGTTTTATGGCCTTTTGTGTTGATATAGTAGGTTAAAGTAAAAAAAAATAGGACCAATGGCCCTGTAGCTTACCGGCCAAATTTAAAGCTTTGGGAAATGTATCCAGATGCTATTTATTATCACCCAGTTGAAAAAAAAATCATTTTCACAAGCACACTTTATGAAACTTGTGACTTGATTCCTGTTAGGTACAATGGTGTATTCACCGCAGATGTAGCAGAATACGTCAGGCTTATTTTTGCAAGATCTTCTAGTCGAAGACATTTCATTCACCTGTAATATTAAAAAAAAAAACATTAATCATAAATTGGCAAAAGTAAAATCTTCAGAACTCGTTTATTGCAAGAAATATGAAACACTTTTGTATCATATGATGTGAAAATGCCCATAAATGTAAGCAAAAATGTCAAAAAGCCAATATGTAGCATAGTTCAGAAAGTTGACCTGATTGAGCAAAATTGATGTGATTTTTGGATTCAGCACACCAAAATTATCCTAAATCAGCTCAAAAAACTTAAACAATAAATTTGTTGTTGACCAGTGTTATTATTATATATTACCCCTCTATCTCGTACTAAATTAAAAATGATGGGTTTCCTGGTGTGTCCACACATACCACGACATGTTTCTTCTTCTTCTTCTTCTTCGCTTGTTGTAACATAAGTCAACATCCGTTTTTTTAATTCACCTGACTCTAGTTTCAATTAAAAAAAAAAAGTGTTTGAATGCAAAAAATGTATATATTTACGATCCAAAAAATTGCATTTGAACACTTTTTTTCTTTGACTGAAGTGATTTTTTTTTATTGATTTTTTTTTTTTTTTATTGATTTTTTTTTTTTTTTTTTTGGTAACAAACAACTAATCTACCTTCATAACACTGGGTTACAAAACAATGTTTTTTGCAAGTTGTCTAGGTTTTTTCAACTGAATTAGGACCATTTTGCACCGCTAAATCCAAAAATAACATCTGTTTTTCTCAATCAGGTCAGGTTTTTTTGCTAATTTGATTTTGAAAAATTTGATCTTCTCACAAAATTGATTACATTTTTGTGACTTTATCCGTTGATTTTTTATATAGTTCTCACCCAAAATAGGTTTTAAGAGAAAAACAAATCATTTTCTAACAGGATTCCTGTTAGGTACAATGGTGTATTCACCGCAGATGTAGCAGAATACGTCAGGCTTATTTTTGCAAGATCTTCTAGTCGAAGACATTTCATTCACCTGTAATATTAAAAAAAAAACAATCATAAATTGGGAAAAGTAAAATCTTCAGAACTCGTTTATTGCAAGAAATATGAAAGAATTTTGTATCATATGATGTGAAAATGCCCATAAATGTAAGCAAAAATGTTAAAAAGCCAATATGTAGCATAGTTCAGAAAGTTGACCTGATTGAGCAAAATTAATGTGATTTTTGGATTCAGCACACCAAAATGATCCTAAATCAGCTCAAAAAACTTAAACAATAAATTTGTTGTTGACCAGTGTAATTGATAACATTTGATAACACAAATATATTGTGACACAGGGACAGTAGTTTGTCACGCTGATAGCGGCACTAATCTGTTAAATGCTACTGCAGGTCCTATCTGAGGAATAGGGCTGTATTAAATATCGGTTTGGCAATATATCGCAATATTTCATTTCACGATACTGTACCGATATTAAAAAGTAATGTATCGATATTTTTAAGTATTAATCAAATACAGATATTGTGGAGGTTCGTTTTTTTTTTTTTGTTTTTCTTTTTTGTTTATATATTATTTATTATTATTTAACACTCTTTTATTAAATAAGACTGGTCAACAACAAATTTATTGTTTAAGTTTTTTGAGCTGATTTAGAATAATTTTGGTGTGCCGAATCCAAAAATCACATCAATTTTGCTCAATCAGGTCAACTTTCTGAACTGTGCTACATATTGGCTTTTTAACATTTTTGCTTACATTTATGGGCATTTTGACATCATATGATACAAAATTCTTTCATATTTCTTGCAATAAACGAGTTCTGAAGACTTTACTTTTGCCAATTTATGATTAATGTTTTTTTTTAATATTACAGGTGAATGAAATGGCTTCGACTAGAAGATCTTGCAAAAATAAGCCTGACGTATTCTGCTACATCTGCGGTGAATACACCATTGTACCTAACAGGAATCAAGTCACAAGTTTCATAAAGTGTGCTTGTGAAAATGATTTTTTTTCTCTTAAAACCTACTTTGGGTGAGAACTATATAAAAAATCAACTGATAAAGTCACAAAAATGTAATCAATTTTGTGAGAAAATAAAATTTTTCAAAATCAAATTAGCAAAAAAAAACTGACCTGATTGAGAAAAACAGATGTCATTTTTGAATTTAGCGGTGCAAAATGGTCCTAATTCAGTTGAACAAACCTAGACAACTTGCAAAAAACATTTTTTTTGTAATCCAGTGTTATGAAGGTAGATTAGTTGTTTGTTAACAAAAAAAAATAAAAAATCAATTAAAAAAAATTACTTCAATCAAAGAAAAAAAGGGTTCAAATGCAATTTTTTGGATCATAAATATATATATTTTTTGCATTGAACACTTTTTTTTTAAATTGAAATTTTTTTTGTTAAAGAAATGAAGAAACAAATCTACCTTCATAAAAAACAGGTTTATTAAAAAAAAAAAAAAAATCACTTGCATTGTTTTTTCATGCCTAAAGAGGAATAAAGACACTCAGGAATAAAATCACGGCTAAGGTTTTCATAATTCATTCAACACGGTATTTGAAATCTCTCTGATGGGACATTTCAGAGACAATTTGACAGATTAGTGTTGTTAAATGACCCACATTTTTACTTTTAAATTCATTTTTGCCTTATTTGGATCTAGGGATGTAACAATTACCAGTATAGCAATAAACCGCGGTAAAATTCCTGGCGGTCAGTATTACTGTTTAAATTGTAATTATCATGATTACCGTGTTTGATTACTGCACTTCTGTCTATCTATATACATCAGATTAGATGCATTAAGAATGTTTTTATTTTATAGTTTTTACACAGTATATCACTTTCTGATGTTGCATTCTTAGCTTCAAAAATTAAACACACGGTGTCCAGGAAAGTGGACATTTTTAGAGCTCCATGAAAAATTATGAAGGTAGATTTGTTTGTTAACAAAAAAAAAAAAAAATTCACTTCAATCAAAGAGAAAAAAGTGTTCAGATGCAATTTTTTGGATCGTAAATATATATATTTTGCATTCAAACATTTTTTTTTTTTAATTAAAGCAATAAAGAAACAAATCTACCTTCATAAAAAACAGGTTTATTAAAAAAAATAAAATAAAAAAATTCAATCGCATTGTTTTTTCATGCCTAAAGAGGAATAAAGACACTCAGGAATCTATCTATCTATCTATCTATCTATCTATCTATCTATCTATCTATCTATCTATCTATCTATCTATCTATCTATCTATCTATCTATCTATCTATCTGTCTATCTGTCTATCTATCTACACTACAAACAAAAAGTTAAGGATATTTCTCTTTTTTTGTCTTTTTTTTTGGGCATTTTTGCAATTTTTTCTCTGTTTTGATATAACCTTCATCTTTAATCTGAGCTTTTAAGAACATCCACATGATCACAAAATAATTAAATGGAGGAAAATTCCTGATGTTCACTGAAAAAATGCAAATGAGTTGGTTAATATGTACACTTATGTTCAATTTATTGTATTATGTTACTGAAAGGGTTAATAAAGTAAATCTATCTATCTATCTATCTATCTATCTATCTATCTATCTATCTATCTATCTATCTATCTATCTATCTATCTATCTATCTATCTATCTATCTATCTTAAGAAAGAAATATAGAAAAAAAAAAAAAATCATTCATGAACTGACACAAAAGTAGTGCTGGGTCTTTATGGGTTAAGTTACAGTTACAGTTACTGATAAAGGCTTTATGGAAATATTCATGGTGAATAAAGGACCGGTCTTGTGCTGTTTATTGTTCCACACATGTGATGTATAAAATAATTCATGTCCACTTTTTATACAGCTGAGGCGAGTTCCAGTAAATCATAATTTTGTTGTGAAGCTGTCCGGATCAAATCTGATTTACTAGTTTGCGCTGCCGTCAATTTGGAGCAACCATTTCCTCACCGGATTTCAACCAAAAGTGAAACACAACGGCCAGCGAGACAGCAGCTGTGTAATATCTGTGTATTTTCCACCGAGTCAGACACAACCAGTATGTTCTTGCTGTATTTGCTAATTTAATATTCTTTTAAAAAGTGTCACAACTCATGCAAAACCATAACAACATTACATCTCTGTCAAAAAGCCACCGGTGCTGTGCAAGCGCCATGTGGTCCTGTAGTGGAAAGCGTACAGTATATGCATGTGATTATGCTAATGAGCGTACAGTTACATGATTGTCCTTTATAGCCATCTGTCGCTCTGCCTGTGATCGATCAAGGTCGTGTCAGCGGCGCTTGCTCTGGGACGTCGCTGTGATGAATATCTCATCTCCTCATACAGGCATGTTCGGTGTTTCCTGACGAGAGCAGTGACGGCTTGTTGTCTCTGCACTACTGTCGTGTGGAAGCTTTCATATTGGCTCATCTCAGGAGACAAGGTCAGGGCTGGGAGTTCAGACTCAGACACCACGTTCTACCTGAAGTCAAACTTTCTCATGGTGTGCAGTGTTTTAAGAGAGGATTCCCCAAAAAATGAAGCCATTTTCTCAGGCAGTGGCGATTTCTCACAGACTGCAAGGGAAGCCCGGCTTCCTCTAAAATTACGAAAATTCAATGTTTAAATATGTTCGGTTGTGTTGACATTTCATTGACTACAAATGTATTAGAACACGTTCATCTCACAGATGAGTTCGTTCAGAATCAGCTTTATCACAAATCAACGGACGCGATGTTGTTCACTTCTCATCCATTCCCGTTGCGCTGTTTTCTCATTCGATCTCTGCTCAGTGCATTTGTCCGTAGACGCTCAGCGTCCATGCACTTCAATGGGACTGAGTGGAACAGTTTTTTTCATTGCCTCAAAACTGGACGGTAATTGGATAAATGCCATGATGTTGTTCTGCCCCCGGACGCCGGGTGTCTCTGGAGGTGAATGGAGCTGTGGGCGGAGCTCGGCCGGGCTGGACGCTAGAATCCCACATGCTGATTGGAGGATCAGTCGAAAGGCGGAATCCTGTTTGATTGACAGCTATTTTGAGATCTCCTCTTTCACTGACACAGTTCAGTTTAATACCGTCGCGCATTCTACTGTGAAATCGAGAGAGAAACCACTATGAAATTACTTGTTCATTTCTTGCACTGTAAATAAAACACACTCATTGGACTTCCTTGTTTCAATTTCACATAATTTCAGCGTTTTCTTGTTTCAGTTACATAATTTAATCATTTCTTGTTTGAGTTTAATATCATTTTGTAGATAGTTAAATCAGTCATACTGTCAGCTAGGTCGGAGTGAAAGGAGCATCTGTAGTTTAAAAAGGCTGAAGTCTTACACCCACAACACAATGGGCCAAGGCAATCTAAGCAGAGAGGACACTGGTCCAGTCCCTGGAAAAGACGCCTACTTGGTACGATAAGGTTACTGAGCATTTTCTTAAAAAGGAACAGAGGGACGAATGTATGTTTAAATAACTTGACTTTTTTTTTTTTTTTTTTATGTAAGCCAACAATGAGCTTCCCCTGTCTGAAAGACGAGCAGCTGCCACTGTTCTCAGGGTGCGATTTGTCAAGAAAACGGGGGAGGGGGGTGTTTTGTTTTTTTTTTAAGCAGCAGCGAAATACGTGTGGGTGCTGTCCATAACTAACGTAACTAACGCTGGCGTGAAAGGAAAGTGACACTTATTTTTTTTTTGGCTAAAATTTACTTAGGGGGTCAAATGAGTGGCCGTTTTTGTCAAAAAAAAAAGTTGTAAGAAACGCATAGAACTGTGCTGAAATAATGCTAATCCATTTGTGCACAGACTACTGATATTATTTGACAGTGGAAGCTATATTTTCAGAAATATTGAATTTGGAATAGCACGTGTATGTGAAAACTTTTGCTGGTGGACGGACGTGACATTACCCATGATGCTCTGGTCAGTACCAGTACTTTATTAGTGATAAACTCATATACATACAGGGTGGGGAAGCAAAATTTACAATATTTTGAGGCAGGGATTGAAAGACAGTGTACGACCAATTAGTTTATTGAAAGTCATGAGAATTTATTTGCCACAAGAAAATGTACATAATAGAAAATGTTTTTATTCTATGTGTTCTCCTTCTTTCTCAATAACTGCCTTCACACGCTTCCTGAAACTTGCGCAAGTGTTCCTTAAATATTTGGGTGACAACTTCTCCAATTCTTCTTTAATAGTATCTTCCAGACTTTCTCGTAATAGTTTTGCTCATAGTCATTCTCTTCTTTCCATTATAAACAGTCTTTATGGACACTCCAACTATTTTTGAAATCTCCTTTTGGTGTGACGAGTGCATTCAGTAAATCACACACTGACGTTTGCTTTCCTGATTACTCATATGGGCAAAAGTTTCTGAAAAGGTATGGATAATAGTGTTAGGTATGATTATGACATCAATATATGTTTGGTTTCAAAACAATTGACATAGTGCCTGCTGAGAAAAAACAACTAAATGTTCATTGTAAATTTTGCTTCCCCACCCTGTACTATTGCTAATTCTCCTCTTATTCATAAATGTTAGTATTGTGGATCTAAAACAATAACAGCTGACACAAAAACACAAAATGTGGCAGTGGACGGATGTGACATGGTTGTTACAGATCCCATCATACTGATGCTCGGCAGCCATGTCACCGTTTCCACAAATGATCCCTGTGCAAAAACTAGGATCAGAATTATTTATTTAATAGTTTATCATCATACTAAAGAGTAAATAACAATATAGAATTGTTATTTCTTTATAAAAATGCTTATTATTAGAAAACTGTTGATTTAAAAAGTGACGTGTGACATTCTTAATGTATGTATTGGCGTAACATAAGCAGGATGGATCAGCACCATACTCCATATTGCAACCTGTAAAAATAAAACATGTGATATGTAGGATAGAATCTTCTTAGAAAACTGGGGAATCTAAAAGAATAGAATATTTGTTTTTCAGGTAAATTCAGTTCAAATATAACTTGTCCATTTGTGACATGAAAATATAGCATTAATTGTGATGAAATTGGACATTTTTGAGCTGAAAACATAGTTCATATGACCATCAACATGTTGCAACAGAACTGAAATCCTGTAAATTTGCATAAGTTGCATTTACCAACACAAAGTTCCTTTGGGGATTGACTTCTATTGATTTCTTATGCACAAAGACAGAAATAAGACCTCTAAGCAAATTTTAGATTTTGTTTTTTATTAATCGCTGAAATCTCACTCCATCGTGTCAGTGATGCAAAGTCAGAAATGCCCATTTCTTCTAAACTGCCCCTCTTCAGATCCATTTATTTTATTGAATTTCTCTGCAGAATTTATTTAGCTCTACTCCATAAATGTCATTCCCTGTACTGTATCCAATGGTACAAGAAATCAATCATTAAGGAATATGACATGCTTTTTTCATGAACTATATAAGGGTCAAAACACAGTATTCTAAATCTCTCTGACGGGACATTTTACAGATAAATTGACAGATTAGTGTTGCTAAATGACCCACATGTTTACTTTTAAATTCCTTTTTGCTTTATTTGGACCATAAGGGATTATCCAACATAAGGAGCTACTTTATTTTGCAATAAATGTTGGAATGGCAATCAATTAAAGTTCGCTCTCTGATTAAACATTACTGTGTTTTGATCCATAAACAATGTTTAGCTTTTATTCTTATAGACCCTATCGAAAGAGAAATTCAGGTTCTTAGGAAAATCGCCGCTTATCAATTAATCATTAATCGATCGATAAGGTCAACCAACTAATGATTAATGGATTAATCGATAATTTGCGTCCCTACTTTATATAATTTCAACGTCCAACTCCTGGGTTTTATTCCTCTATTTCACAGGTGTCAAACATGCGGCCCGGGGACCAAATCCGGCCCGCCAAAGGGTCCAGTTCGGCCCTTGGGATGAATTTGTGAAATGCAAAAATTACACTAAGATATGAACAATCCTTTTAGTTCAGGTTCCACATTCAGACCAATTCAATCTCAAGTGAGCAGGACCAGTCAAATACTATCATAATAACATATAAATAATAATGACATCTCCAAATTTTTGTCTTAGTAAATATTTTCATGTTTTTACATTAAAACAAAGTATAATTTTGCAAAAAAATGTGAACAATCTGAACAAATATGAACAACCTGACATTCCTTAAGGGACAAAAAGTACAATTTTAACAATATTCTGCCTGTTATTAAATGTTTTGTGTATTTGTAGATCCCCTGTGATCTGTAAGTTATAATGTACATGTGTAAATGATAAACTGAGGCAGAATATTGTAAAAATTACACTTATTTTTTTCAATTTGTTCATGTTATTCACATCTTTTGAAAGGATAGTTTGTAGATGTAAACCTTTTCATACTGTAAATTTCCTTTTTTTTCAATGTCAAATTTGGAATTGACATTATTTATATATTATTATGTTATTATTTTACTGGTTCGGCCCACTGCAGATCAAAGTTAGCTGAATGTGGCCCCTGAACTAAAATCAGTTTGACACCCCTGCTCGATTTGCTATGTTTACCCCCCCCCCCCCTTTTACTGCATCCTATTGCATGGGGACGTTTGCAAATTCTGAGACTGCCGACAGTTCAGTTCAGGTGAACGTTAGTGTCACTAATGTAGGATATAGATCACAGGTGTCAAACATGCGGCCCGGGGGCCAAATCCGGCCCACCAAAGGGTCCAGTCCGGCCCTTGGGATGAATTTGAGAAATGCAAAAATTACACTAAAATAGTAACAATCCTTTTAGTTCAGGTTCCACGTTCAGACCAATTCAATCTCACGTGGGCAGGACCAGTAAAATACTATCATAATAACATGTAAATAATGACAACTCCACATTTTTCTCTTTGTAAATGTAAATTTTTTCATGTATTTACACTAAAACAAAGTATAATTTTGCAAAAAAATATGAATAACCTGAACAAATATGAACAACCTGAAACGTCTTAAGAGAAATAAGTACAATTTTAACAAGATTTTGCCTGTTATTAAATGTTTTGTGTGTTTGTAGATCCACTGTGATCTGTACGTTATAATGTACATGTGTAAATAATAAACTGAGGCAGAATATTGTTAAAATTACACTTATTTTTTCAGTTTGTTCCTGTTACTCACATCTTTTGAAAGGATAGTTTGTAGATGTAAACTTTTCTATACTGTAAATTTACTTTTTTTGCTCTAAAACATAGACATAAGTTTGGAGTTGACATTATTTATATATTATATTATGTTATTATTTTACTGGTTCGGCCCACTTCAGATCAAATTTAGCTGAATGTGGCCCCTGAACTAAAATGAGTTTGGCACCCCTGATATAGATGGAAGAAAACTGTTGTTTCAAAAGATTTCCAGTTTGTGCTTTAAAAATTAGATATTGCCTCATGTGCCTTTTGAAAAAGAATATGCATTTTATTTAAGCGTTTGTTACGTAAAGGTCATAGAAGGGTCATAACAAAAAGGATTCTGGGAATTGCAAAGAGATGCAGACCAGTTATGGACTCTTTGTTTGAAGAAAAAACAGGACTCTACATTCGGTTTAGGGCGCTAACGTTTTCACTGTGTTTTTTTTTTTTTTTTTGGGGGGGGGGGGGGCGGGTTTACATTGAAGTTTGTCTGAAGTCGAGAGAAAATAAATCTTCATTAAAACCTCAGTATGAAACGTGGCTGTTTATTAAACCAATGCATGTTCTACCATTTAACTCCTGCATATGGAGGTGTGTTCTTTTTAATGATTAAGAAAACACAGCATTCCAGCTGAATCAGTGTTTCGTCCACATAATGTTGCCGTATTCTTTTGCCAAAACACCTGAAGCACATACACTGAAATAACATTTTACCGTTCGGTATCCGCATACACACTGCTGTAGTCTTTAGTCTTTGATTCCATTACATTTTGGAGCAGATCCATAAAAAGCTGCAGACTCTGGAAGGATTTTTACGTCTGTATCATTGGAGAGCCCTTGGCTAATATCGAACTTAGGCTCCATCTATTATATTTATAACAATAATAATAGCAGCTTGTCAGTTTAAAATAGACTCTCAAGATGACACAAGCATTTGAGCGAGGTTTCACATATTGTGTTAAATATGATACAAAACTGAAAATCCGACATGGAAATTGATATTTGATTTTTTTTTTTTTTTTTTTTTTGGCTGTTCAGAAGGACCAATAAAAGCTCCGGTTTCATAGAACTGGCATTTTCTGTCAATGATTTAATGGTTCAGGCTTTACAGGGTTAAACAGCTAATGTTGTTTGTTAATATGACCAAATATAATCCCTACTAAACTGATTTTTTTTTATTTTTTTTTTTCCCCCTTGGTGATTTCATACCAGGGTGAGATGTTTTGATGAGTTTTTGTAGCAAACTGAAATAAACAATCGGGTGCTTTTTTTAAATCATATTTAATCTGACAGACATTCATTTGCATACAACAGTGAGTGTAAATCCTCTTTTTAGATCTTAGCTGTGTTTATTCACAAGAAACAGTCTCATGCACTGCAAAAAGCTAAATCTTACCAAGTGTATTTTTCTTATTTCTAGTCAAAATATCTCCTCACGCTTAAAATAAGACATAATCACCAAAAGAGTAACTTGTAAGTGATATATAAGAACTTATTTTTAGACAATAGATCTTGAAAATGTTATTTCAACAAATCTTACCAAGATCATTTTCACTTGTTCCATTGGCAGAGTTTTTGCTTGAATTAAGCAAAAAAAATAAAAAATAAAAAAATCTTGAATTAAACAAAAAAAAAAAAAAAAAAATTGAATTGAATTAAGCAAAAAAAATCTTGAATTAAGCAACAAAATCTTGAATTAAGCAAAAAAAAAAAAAGAAAAAAAATTAATTAAGCAAAACAAATCTTGAATTAAGCAAAAAAAAAAAAAAAATCTTGACTCAAGTAACAAAATCTTGAATTAAGCAAAAAAAAAAAAGTCATTAATTAAGCAAAACAAATCTTGAATTCAGCAAAAAAAAAAAAAAGTCTTGAATAAAGCAACAAAATCTTGAATTAAGAAAAAAAAAATCTTGAATTAAGCAACAAAATCTTGAATTAAGCAAAAAACAAACAAAAAAAAACATTAATTAAACAAATCTTGAATTAAGCAAAAAAAAAAAAAAATCTTGAATTAAGCAACAAAATCTTGAATTAAGAAAAAAAAATCATTAATTAAGCAAAACAAATATTGAATTAAGCAAAAAACAAATCTTGAATTAAGCAACAAAATCTTGAAATAAGCAAAAAAAAAAAATCTTGACTTAAGCAAAAAAAATTTTGATTTAAGAAAAAAAAAATCTTGACATAAGCAACAAAATATTGAATTAAGCAAAAAAAAAAAATCTTGAATTCAGCAACAAAATCTTGAATTAAACAAAAAAGAAAATTGAATTAGGCAAAAAAAATTTGAATTGAGTAAAAATTTTGGAATTAAGCAAAAAAAAAAAAATCTTGAATAACTAAAAATAACTTCTTATATCTCACTAAAAAGTTACTCTTTAGGTGACTATGTCTTCTTTTAAGTGTGATGACATATTTGGACTAGAAGTGCGAAAAACACATTTGGTTAGGTTTCGTTTTTCGCAGTGTGTTTATTCAGTGTGGGATTGGCCTTTTTTCTGTGATTAGAAGCTGCAGTTCTGTGCCGGTACACCTTCAAACCCACTCATTATGAAGAAGCGGAGGCCACCGTCGGCCACTTGGGAGTTAATCTGAGCGGTGGGTGACCTTCGCCGGCTGCGGGCCGTCGTCCAGCTCAACAGCTCTGTAAAGCGGGCCGACCCGGGAACGCTACAGCTAAGAGAAGAGAAAAAATTGAATTAAGCAAGAAAATCTTGAATTAAGCAAAAAAATCTTGAATTTAGCAAAAAAAATCTTGAATTAAGCAACAAAATCTTGAATTAAGCAACACAATCTTGAATTAAGCAAAAAAAAATCTTGAATTAAGCAACAAAATCTTCAATTAAGCAAAAAAAATCTTGAATTAAGCAACAAAATCTTGAATTAAGCAAAAAAAATCTTGAATTAAGCAAAAAAAAATCTTGAGTTTAGCAAAAAAAATCTTGAATTAAGCAACAAAATCTTGAATTAAGCAAAAAAAAAAAAATGGAATTAAGCAAAAAAAAAAAAAAAAAATTGAATAAAGCAAAAAAAATCTGGAATTAAGCAAAAACAAAAACATCTTGAATTAAGCAACAAAATCTGTGTGATGACATATTGGGACTAGAAGTGCGAAAAACACATTTGGTTAGGTTTCGTTTTTCGCAGTGTGTTTATTCAGTGTGGGATTGGCCTTTTTTCTGTGATTAGAAGCTGCAGTTCTGTGCCGGTACACCTTCAAACCCACTCATTATGAAGAAGCGGAGGCCACCGTCGGCCACTTGGGAGTTAATCTGAGCGGTGGGTGACCTTCGCCGGCTGCGGGCCGTCGTCCAGCTCTACAGCTCTGTAAAGCGGGCCGACCCGGGAACGCTACAGCCTCGGCATGACTAATGAGACTGATTCAGACAGAGACAGAGATGGTATCCTGTGTGCGTGTATGTGTTCAGGGCTTACTTTATCTCCTTTCGCCTCTCTCTCTTTGTATACTTCTGCTCAGTGATGCTCATTTGGTGCGTTGTGTTTGTGTCCACCCTCTTATCCCGGCCTCCAAAGAAGAGGAACAAAACAGAGGAAAATGGACTGATAATAAGAAAGTGTGAATGTGAGCGCACGTGAGTCTGCATTGTCTGCAGAAAAAAAAAAAAAAACAAAAAAAAAAACACAAGGTGGACGTCAGGGGGAAAATTGCCTGCAATAACAGAGCAAGAAGACTGCCTCCTATTGTCATGGTCCTCCCTCTCTCCCACTCCCTCCTTCTATCTGTCTCTATTTTCCACAGTATAATAGTGTTTATTAATATTTATCAGTGTTGATCACTGCTGGCCAGGATTATAGTCTATTTCTGTGGCATTTTCTATTCTGTCTTCCAGGCGACTAGTGTGTATATGTGTATGTGTGTATGTGTGTGTGTGGTTTCATTGCTTCATTTTCATTCTATCTCTCTATTGTATCTTCAGTCTCATTACTGCTAGCTTGTGCCTCAGTGGATGGATCACCCACAGTGCATACTTGCACATTTTGAGCCTGCAAGGAGGTTCATCTTAAGGCTATAATAAATACAATACATGCACGAAAATTCCTTAAATATTTTTCCTTTCACGAGATTATTCATTTAAATGTTATACCTAGCATACGACGACTTTGATACGATCATTTTCCTGCAAGTTGAAATAAACCCATAAAGACCAAGTGTTATTTTTGCAGCACTTCCCAAATGATTTTTCCTCTCTATTTATCCTGTGATTACACTGGGTTACAAAAAAATGTTTTTTGGCAAGTTGTCTAGGTTTTTTCAACTGAATTAGGACCATTTTGCACCGCTAAATCCAAAAATGACATCAGTTTTTCCTCAATCAGGTCAGGTTTTTTTGCTAATTTGATTTGGAAAAATTTGATCTTGAATTACTCAAAAACCACCTATAAATCACCCAAAAATGACCCCAAAACCACCTAAAAAATTACTCAAAAAAACACCTAAAAACCACCTAAAAATAAACTAAAAAAACACCTAAAAACCACGTAAACGCCACCTAAAAATCACCCCAAAACCACCTAAAAATGAGTCAAAAACCACCTTTTTTTTTTTTTTTTTTTTTGCATATTATCTCCATGAAGTGAGTAATGACTGGTATTAGCATGTTCAAATGTGAGAAACTTCAGATTAGTAGCATTAAAAATGTCTGGTAAAGGTTCATACTGTCTTCCACATATAATTTTTGTAGATAATTCATTTATCAGACAAACTAGTAAAGCAGGTGAAGAAACAACTACCCCTGTCTGAGAAATGAATGACCTAGAATAACACTGGGTTACAAAAAAATGTTTTTTTGCAAGTTGTCTAGGTTTTTTCAACTGAATTAGGACCATTTTGCACCGCTAAATCCAAAAATGACATCTGTTTTTCCTCAGTCAGGTCAGGTTTTTTTGCTAATTTGATTTGGAAAAATTTGATCTTGAATTACTCAAAAACCACCTATAAATCACCCAAAAATGACCCCAAAACCACCTACAAAATTACTCAAAAAACACCTAAAAACCACCCAAAAATTAACTAAAAAAACACCTAAAAACCACGTAAACGCCACCTTAAAATCACCCCAAAACCACCTAAAAATGAGTCAAAAACCACCTTTTTTTTTTTTTTTTTTTTGCATATTATCTCCATGAAGTGAGTAATGACTGGTATTAGCATGTTCAAATGTGAGAAACTTCAGATTAGTAGCATTAAAAATGTCTGGTAAAGGTTCATACTGTCTTCCACATATAATTTTTGTAGATAATTCATTTATCAGACAAACTAGTAAAGCAGGTGAAGAAACAACTACCCCTGTCTGAGAAATGAATGACCTAGAATAACACTGGGTTACAAAAAAAATGTTTTTTTGCAAGTTGTCTAGGTTTTTTCAACTGAATTAGGACCATTTTGCACCACTAAATCCAAAAATGACATCTGTTTTTCTCAATCAGGTCAGGTGTTTTTGCTAATTTGATTTGGAAAAATTTGATCTTGAATTACTCAAAAACCACCTATAAATCACCCAAAAATGACCCCAAAACCACCTACAAAATTACTCAAAAAAACACCTAAAAACCACCCAAAAATTAACTAAAAAAACACCTAAAAACCACGTAAACGCCACCTTAAAATCACCCCAAAACCACCTAAAAATGAGTCAAAAACCACCTTTTTTTTTTTTTTTTTTTTTGCATATTATCTCCATGAAGTGAGTAATGACTGGTATTAGCATGTTCAAATGTGAGAAACTTCAGATTAGTAGCATTAAAAATGTCTGGTAAAGGTTCATACTGTCTTCCACATATAATTTTTGTAGATAATTCATTTATCAGACAAACTAGTAAAGCAGGTGAAGAAACAACTACCCCTGTCTGAGAAATGAATGACCTAGAATAACACTGGGTTACAAAAAAATGTTTTTTTGGCAAGTTGTCTAGGTTTTTTCAACTGAATTAGGACCATTTTGCACCACTAAATCCAAAAATGACATCTGTTTTTCCTCAATCAGGTCAGGTTTTTTTTGCTAATTTGATTTGGAAAAATTTGATCTCGAATTACTCAAAAACCACCTATAAATCACCCAAAAATGACCCCAAAACCACCTACAAAATTACTCAAAAAACACCTAAAAACCACCCAAAAATTAACTAAAAAAACACCTAAAAACCACGTAAACGCCACCTTAAAATCACCCCAAAACCACCTAAAAATGAGTCAAAAACCACCTTTTTTTTTTTTTTTTTTTTGCATATTATCTCCATGAAGTGAGTAATGACTGGTATTAGCATGTTCAAATGTGAGAAACTTCAGATTAGTAGCATTAAAAATGTCTGGTAAAGGTTCATACTGTCTTCCACATATAATTTTTGTAGATAATTCATTTATCAGACAAACTAGTAAAGCAGGTGAAGAAACAACTACCCCTGTCTGAGAAATGAATGACCTAGAATAACACTGGGTTACAAAAAAAATGTTTTTTTGGCAAGTTGTCTAGGTTTTTTCAACTGAATTAGGACCATTTTGCACCGCTAAATCCAAAAATGACATCTGTTTTTCCTCAGTCAGGTCAGGTTTTTTTGCTAATTTGATTTGGAAAAATTTGATCTTGAATTACTCAAAAACCACCTATAAATCACCCAAAAATGACCCCAAAACCACCTACAAAATTACTCAAAAAACACCTAAAAACCACCCAAAAATTAACTAAAAAAACACCTAAAAACCACGTAAACGCCACCTTAAAATCACCCCAAAACCACCTAAAAATGAGTCAAAACCCCCTTTTTTTTTTTTTTTTTTTTGCATATTATCTCCATGAAGTGAGTAATGACTGGTATTAGCATGTTCAAATGTGAGAAACTTCAGATTAGTAGCATTAAAAATGTCTGGTAAAGGTTCATACTGTCTTCCACATATAATTTTTGTAGATAATTCATTTATCAGACAAACTAGTAAAGCAGGTGAAGAAACAACTACCCCTGTCTGAGAAATGAATGACCTAGAATAACACTGGGTTACAAAAAAATGTTTTTTTGCAAGTTGTCTAGGTTTTTTCAACTGAATTAGGACCATTTTGCACCGCTAAATCCAAAAATGACATCTGTTTTTCTCAATCAGGTCAGGTGTTTTTGCTAATTTGATTTGGAAAAATTTGATCTTGAATTACTCAAAAACCACCTATAAATCACCCAAAAATGACCCCAAAACCACCTAAAAAATTACTCAAAAAACACCTAAAAACCACCCAAAAATTAACTAAAAAAACACCTAAAAACCACGTAAACGCCACCTAAAAATCACCCCAAAACCACCTAAAAATGAGTCAAAAACCACCTTTTTTTTTTTTTTTTTTTGCATATTATCTCCATGAAGTGAGTAATGACTGGTATTAGCATGTTCAAATGTGAGAAACTTCAGATTAGTAGCATTAAAAATGTCTGGTAAAGGTTCATACTGTCTTCCACATATAATTTTTGTAGATAATTCATTTATCAGACAAACTAGTAAAGCAGGTGAAGAAACAACTACCCCTGTCTGAGAAATGAATGACCTAGAATAACACTGGGTTACAAAAAAATGTTTTTTTGGCAAGTTGTCTAGGTTTTTTCAACTGAATTAGGACCATTTTGCACCGCTAAATCCAAAAATGACATCTGTTTTTCCTCAATCAGGTCAGGTTTTTTTGCTAATTTGATTTGGAAAAATTTGATCTTGAATTACTCAAAAACCACCTATAAATCACCCAAAAATGACCCCAAAACCACCTAAAAAATTACTCAAAAAACACCTAAACACCTAATTTGATTTTGAAAAATTTGATCTTCTCACAAAATTGATGACATTTTTTTTACTTTATCAGTTGATTTTTTATGTAGTTCTCACCCAAAATAGGTTTTAAGAGAAAAAAAATCATTTTCACAAGCACACTTTATGAAACTTGCGACTTGATTCCTGTTAGGTACAATGGTGTATTCACTGCAGATGTAGCAGAATATGTCAGGCTTATTTTTGCAAGATCTTCTCGTCGAAGCCATTTCATTCACCTGTAATATTAAAAAAAAAACATTAATCATAAATTGGCAAAAGTAAAATCTTCAGAACTCGTTTATTGCAAGAAATATGAAAGAATTTTGTATCATATGATGTGAAAATGCCCATAAATGTAAGCAAAAATGTTAAAAAGCCAATATGTAGCATAGTTCAGAAAGTTGACCTGATTGAGCAAAATTAATGTGAATTAAGTTGAATTTGATAGACATATCACCATTCAATCATTTGGATGGGTCGGTTAAAATAATAGGATGGTGTTTTTTCAATCCTGTCCGTTCCACAGGTGACTAAAATTTTTTATTTTTGAGTTAGAGCATTTTATTAATTGGTTGTAATCGGGATGTGAAGGGGATTTTAAGCAATATAGTAAAAAATGCTCCAGGAAAGCATCTCCTACCCTACCTTTAATAGTGAATTAGTGTATATATTTATTAAGACTGTAACGGTACACAAAATTTTCGGTTCGGTACGTTTTCGGTTTTGAAAGCCATAAGTCCATAACTAACGTAGCTAATGCTATCATGAAACGAAAGTGAAACTTTCCATTATTTCATTGTCCAACGCCTGGGTTCTTGTGTGTGAGAGAGAAACAGACAGACAGAGCTAGTGTAAGTGTTCAGAACTACCGTAGTTCACAGGCGGCAAACAACATCCGTCTTATTAACGTCTCTTTCCTCGTTGTTGTCTTCCACCGGGACATCTTTTTTTTTTTTTTTTTTACCTTATATCAGCTGCTATTCCATATTTCGAGTCAATGTGCACTTTTTTAATATATCTGTGTGGAACTTGTCTTGTTCACGAGTGAGGAAAGGATGGAGCGTGAGATTGACAGACGGATCGGTGCAGCGTCTGCAGTGATGCGGTCGCTGTACCGGTCTGTCGTGGTGAAGAAGGAGCTGAGCTGAGAGGTGAAGCTCTCGATTTACCGGTCAATCTACGTTCCTACCCTCACCTATGGTCATGAGCTTTGGGTCATGACTGAAAGGACAAGATCCCGGATACAAGCGGTCGAAATGAGTTTCCTCCGCTGGGTGGCTGGGCGCACCCTTAGGGATAGGGTGAGGAGCTCAGTCACCAGGGAGGAGCTCGGAGTAGAGCCGCTGCTCCTCCGCATCGAGAGGGGCCAGCTGAGGTGGGTCGGGCATCTGTTTCGGATGCCTCCTGGACGCCTCCCTGGGGAGGTGTTCCGGGCATGTCCCACCGGAAGGAGACCTCGGGGAAGACCCAGGATACGTTGGAGAGACTATGTCTCTCAGCTGGCCTGGGAACGCCCCAGGGTCCCCCCGGAAGAGCTGGAGGAGGTGTCTGGGGAGAGGGAAGTCTGGGCATCCCTGCTTAGACTGTTGTCCCCACGACCCGGCCCCGGATAAAGCGGAAGATAATGGATGAATGAATGAATGTGTGGAACTTGCGTGGATTTAAAATTCCGCATCGAACGACGTCTTTCATTCCTTTTTCTTTTTCTCAACATACTGTGCCATTTCGGTACAGCTGTGCTCCGAACCGAACAGGTGCGTACCAAAACGGTTCAGTTCGGTACGTGTACCGTTACAGGCCTAATATTTATATATACTTTGTACACATAATGATGTGTATGTAAGATGTGGATGTTATATTATTTCTGTCTTATTGTGAAATTAAAACAACACTGTACATAGAATGCACAAGCTCAAAATAAACCAATCAATCAAACCATGAAAAGATGACAAACCAATTATTTATACAGGGGTTGGACAAAATAATGGAAACACCTTCACCTCAAGATGATAATGCCCCAATCCATACAGCTAGAATAGTTAAAGAATGGCATGAGGAACATTCTAATGAAGTTGAGCATCTCGTATGGCCGGCACAGTCCCCAGACCTCAACATTATTGAGCATTTATGGTCAGTTTTAGAGATTCAAGTAAGACGTCGATTTCCACCGCCATCGTCTCTAAAAGAGTTGGAGGGTATTCTAACTGAAGAATGGCTTAAAATTCCTTTGGAAACCATTCACAAGTTGTATGAATCAATACCTCGGAGAATTGAGGCTGTAATTGCCGCAAAAGGCGGACCTACACTATATTAAATTATATTTTGTTGATTTTTTAAGGTGTTTCCATTATTTTGTCCAAACCCTGTACACCTGGCTTTTCAGCCTCCGTCCATAATAATATACATTATATAGACTAAATGTCGTTGAAAATTAACATTTATTAGCAACATAGAATAGCAAACTATTACATGATCAAAAACAAGTGAATTTTAGCCAAAAAAAAAAAAAGTCTCTGTTCTGAATGTGATGTTAAAATGGGGTCACAAGCCAAAAAAGGTTGGAAACCACTGGACCAAAACATCCACCACTGACCAAAAGCATCTACTGATCTAAAATATTTAATACCTGTTGATCCACTAAAAATGATTGGCCACACCAATCATTTTTAGTAAAAATTTAAAAAAAAATAAAAAATGGTGTAAAATACAGTTTGTCATCTTTTCTTGGTCATCACATGTGACCCATTTGGGTCGTCACAGGCTCCGAAGTTACCGTGGAAACACCGTCATCTTCTACAACATTGATTCACCAGTAAAAGCCATGGATTTGGATCAATGACAGTGGATGGCGATGCTTAATTAGAATAAAATTTGAGGTGTGTATAAAGTGATGTAGTTTAGAATGTTTCAGTCACATGTTGAATACAAAAAGTCGAAGTCTAAGAAGAAGCACATTGGATTTACAGTTCTTTTATTTAAGGCTATTGTAGGATTAGAGTTCTCAGAAAAGAGTAGATGTTCCAGACTAGAGCCAGCATTTGTTTTTTCAGTGTATGTTTTTTTTTTTTTTTTTTTTTGACTAGAGATGAAATGGTCCGAGCTACTGTAAAAACATGATAATAGCGATGACGGATTCCTTCTGTAGATATAATCACCTTAGTCTAAGTAACACAATAAGGTGATTATAAGCTAATGAAACATAATTACCTCCGCCAAGGAGGTTATGTTTTTGCCAGGGTTTGTTTGTTTGTTTGTTTGTTTGTCTGTCCGTTAGTGTGCAACATAACTCAACAAGTTGTGTGAATCAATACCTCGGAGAATTGAGGCTGTAATTGCCGCAAAAGGCGGACCTACACCATATTAAATTATATTTTGTTGATTTTTTAAGGTGTTTCCATTATTTTGTCCAACCCCTGTATGTATTAATAGGATCAGTGGATCAGAAGTGTTAAACACCGTATATCAGGCGATGCTTTTGGATGCTGGTGGCTGTTTGGGTTTTTATGGGTTAAAAGGGATATTCCCATTCCCTTATTATCTATTATACTGATCTGTGGGTGTTTTACAGCGTAGTAAAGATGGAGCGATTGATTCAGGCAACAAGGTAAATGATAGGAAGCTGCCTGGTGACCTGTGTCCAGGGCCTCAGAACAACAAATAATAAAATTAAATGAAAAATAATGTAGCTTTGTTAAAACACTGAACGTACAAGCCTGTGTACATGGAAACCCGGCAGACTAATCTAGCTGTGTTTAACAAGGGGCGCTTTTGTTAAATATTTTGAGTCGCTGACCTTAAAATTGTGTAGGTGTGCATTCTAACAGCATGTAAAACCTCATTACTGAACATTGTGCAACTCCCCAGAGTGTACTATTTAAAGGGGTGGAACTGCAGTAAGGGAATTTAATATGATAATTGCATTTTCATTAGTGTATAATCACCTGAAAAGAAGAATTGTTGCCTTTTTTTGTACTATTGAATGAGTCATTTGTATCCACAGTGGGAGCAGGTCTCCTCCCGTAGAGTCCTTGTAGTGCTGCTGTGTTTCTACAGTAGCTGAGAATATGCATCTTCTTCTTATTTTTCCATTTTATAGAAGGTGATATTAAGCTTTAATGTGCATTACAGTCACCTCCTATTCATTGACTTTCTATCCCCTTAGTGGAAAAAAAACAAATACTGGCTCTAACAAGGGTCTTTTGTGTGTTTTTGCAGCCACAGTTGGTGAAGTTGGTTACACTGAACTCCGGTTTTTTACATTTCAATAGGAGATAAAGTGACTTGTAAAGATGGATTTTTTGCAGTGTGATGATGAAGACATGCTGCGCTGAGGTGAATTTCTGTCAAATGCTGATGCATGACACAGCAAAATTTGACTCACCTCAAGGCATTTTAATGACTTCAGCTCCAACTCTCCCCATATGCTTTTGGATTGTGGTTTTTTTTCCTGCTCAGGGCTGAAGCATGTACTGTCCACCATGCTGTGATGTGAACCTTATTTAGGGTGAATTTAAGGTGGAGGAAAAAACAACCACTGGCTCTGAGAAGCGTCTTTTGTGTTTTTGCAGAGACTATAGGTCAGGGTGCGATTAGGGAACAGGTGTCAAACATACGACCAGTGGGATGAATTTGTGAAATGCAAAAAATCCGTAGAATATATTAACAATCAGTAGTCGCTTTTCCATTGGACATCTGCGCAAAACTTTACCAATATTTACTAAATGTTGAAAAAACAGAAGTGCGTAATGTAGGTTTTTCCATTAAATCACAAATGCAATGATTTGTTTATTTATGATCGCGAGATGACGTGAGAAGTCATTCCATAAACATGGCGACAAATGTAAATATGGTGTTGATTTACAGATATATTCATTACACTGGGTTACAAAACAATGTTTTTTGCAAGTTGTCGAGGTTTTTTCAACTGAATTAGGACCATTTTGCACCGCTAAATCCAAAAATGACATCTGTTTTTTCTCAATCAGGTCAGATTTTTTTTGCTAATTTGATTTTGAAAAATTTGATCTTCTCACAAAATATAATAATTAATACCAAAATAAGATTGGTAAGCACACTTTCTGAAACTTGCGACTTGATTCCTGTTAGGTACAATGGTGTATTCACGGCAGATGTAGCAGAATACGTCAGGCTCATTTTTGCAAGATCTTCCAGTCGAAGCTATTTCATTCACCTGTAATATAAAAAAAAACATTAATCATAAATTAGCCGTGATTTTATTCCTGAGTGTCTTTATTCCTCTTTAGGCATGAAAAAACAATGTGATTGAATTTTTTTTTTTTTTTTAGTAAACCTATTTTTTTATGAAGGTAGATTTGTTTCTTTATTTCTTTAACAAAAAAAATTTCAATTAAAAAAAAAAGTGTTTCAATGCAAAAAAAAAAAAAAAAAAAAAAATTATATATATATATATATATATATATATATATATATATATATATATATATATATATATATATATATATTACGATCCAAGAAATTGCATTTGAACACTTTTTTCTTTGAAGTGAATTTTTTTTTTTTTTTTTTTTTTTTTTTTTGTTGTTGTTGTTAACAAACAACTAATCTACCTTCATAACACTGGGTTACAAAACAATGTTTTTTGCAAGTTTTCTAGTTTTTTCAACTGAATTAGGACCATTTTGCACCGCTAAATCCAAAAATGACATCGGTTTTTATCAATCAGGTCAGGTTTTTTTTGCTAATTTGATTTTGAAAAATTTGATCTTCTCACAAAATTGATTACATTTTTGTGACTTTATCAGTTGATTTTTTATATAGTTCTCACCCAAAATAGGTTTTAAGAGAAAAAAAAATCATTTTCACAAGCACACTTTGTGAAATTTGTGACTTGATTCCTGTTAGGTACAATGGTGTATTCAGCGCAGATGTAGCAGAATACATCAGGCTTATTTTTGCAAGATCTTCTAGTCGAAGCCATTTCATTCACCTGTAATATTAAAAAAAAAACATTAATCATAAATTGGCAAAAGTAAAGTCTTCAGAACTCGTTTATTGCAAGAAATATGAAAGAATTTTGTATCATATGATGTGAAAATGCCCATAAATGTAAGCAAAAATGTTAAAAAGCCAATATGTAGCATAGTTGAGAAAGTTGACCTGATTGAGCAAAATTAACGTGATTTTTGGATTCAGCACACCAAAATTATCCTAAATCAGCTCAAAAAACTTAAACAATAAATTTGCTGTTGACCAGTGTAATAAAGAATATTTCAGTCTAGATTTTAGTTAACCATGTCAAACTGTTGTGCATTGTGGTTCTATTAGTTCTGTAAGGGCAACCCAAAACCCGCTTTATTCTGGGCAACTTGCAATTTGTGTAAATTATTTTCATTAGTATTTGACCAAAAAACTGAGGCATAATCCATATGAGATAATACTAATGACTGAACTAGTAGCTTGGTCAACCATTGAGGAATACATTCCTTACAGTGTCTAATTATTCCTATACTCCAACCCATTTTTTTTGCAATATATTATTTATTTAACCATTCCACGACAATGCGCCAGTGGTAAACAATGGTAATGGTCAAAATGGACAATGGTAAAATTGCACTTAAATCTCTTAAAACATTTCAGCTTGTTCATATTTATTCAGGTTATTCACATTTTTTTGAAAAAGGAAAGTTTGTTGATGTAAACATTTTCATGTAATATTCCTTTTTTTTTTTTTTTTTACATTAAAACAATGAGAAAATTGGTGGTTGTCATTATTTATAGGTTACTATGATAGTATTTTACTGGATTGACCCACTTGAGATTATATGGGTTGGGTGTTGACAGTCAGATATGTCATTCTTGATTGTGCATTGACTGTTACGAATTGATATAATGTCTGTTGTGTTCATTGAAAATGTTCAATAAATATAGTTGGAAAAAGATTTAAAAAAAAAAGAAAGCTATTATTTGGTGAAGGAGTACGAATGTATAGTACTTATTTTGTTTGTTTATTTATTTTAATTGCATTGGGCTGTTGTATATGTCCTGTTTCTGTGTGTGTGTGGGTGTGAATGGTGTAAGATTAATGTAAAAATTTAAAATTGTAATGTAATGTAGAGGAGACCCCAGGAAGAATAGCAACTGAATCATCAGTTGCTAATGGGGATCTTAATAAATAAAATTAAATGAAATGAAATTTTACCAATATTCTGCCTTTTAGTAAATATTTTTGTGTTTTTGTAATCGTAAAGTAAGTTATAATGCACGTTTAAATGATAAACTGAGGCAGAATATTGTTAAAATCGCACTTGTTTTTCTTAAGACATTTCAAGTTGTTCATGTTATTCAGATTTTTAAGGAAACTTTATCGATGTAAACATTGACATAATTTCATTTTACTTTTGTCATTTACTTTTATTATTTTACTGGTCCGGCCCACTTGAGATCTTATTGGGGTGAATGTGGCCCCTGAACTAAAATGAGTTTGACATGAAGCGAATGTGTGACGCTGAGCCAAAGCGTGTCATCGCTGTGCTTTATTTCGCTAAAATATCGACAACATTTCCAGAAGCGCGGCTCTGGGAGCAGATGGTGTTATCTCAGGCCACAGGTAGAATTTCTCACTTACGCTAAGAAAGTCAAGTTTTTTGTTTTTTTTTTACGACGCAGTAGGAGACTAAGTGACTTGTAAAGATGGATTTTTAGCAGTGCGGTGATAAATACATGCAGCGCTGAGGTGAATTGCTGTCAAACGCCGTCTAGGATACAGCCCATCAGGGGAAACGCTTTCTGATGAGGTGCACTTTTCTCTTCTGCCTCTTGAGACATTTTGATGCATGACGCAGCAAAATACACTTACCTCAAGGCATTTTAATGACCTCAGCTCCAACATTTCCCCATATGCTTTTGTCTTATGATATTTTCCTGCTCAGGGCTGAGGCATGTGCTGGCCACCATGCTGTGACTTCTACCTTATTTAGGCCAAACTCACGGTGGAGGAAATGCTTAGATCCAACAACAGCATTATGGTGCCAGTGAACTAAATATCCAGAACACTGGGGTTCATTGTTAACTCCAGCACATGACGAAATGGATTAATGGAGGCGAAAGGCTTATGAGAGTGTCAGCTTCTTATGGATTTACGATATTTTGAAGCTTGTGGCTGCTTGGTATTGGAGCAGTGACTTAAATATGTGTTAGACCAGTGGTTCTTAACCTGGGTTCGATCAAACCCTAGGGGTTCGGTGAGTCAGTCTCAGGGGTTCGGCGGAGGTCAAGACACACACTGGACTCATTAGTTGGGTGTGTGTGTCGGGCTAGGTCCATGTATGTAAACAAACGGCTTCGGAGACTCTTTCTCTGATTGACATCCAATATACGCGGTGTACTGTTGTTGCTTATAGCACTACAACACATCCGGAAGTGTTTATAATCTCTTCCACTCGTCTGACGATGAATTATTTGAGTATTTTCCACATCGTTGTTATGACTTTTGCTACTTCCTGTTAACCACGGAGGCAGCCATGTGTAGCGTTTGTTTACATTTTTCAGTCACCGCACTGGTCAGTTACAATCATGTGACAACCGACGCACCGTCGCGGATGGAGAAATCGTATTACACTAAAGCCGTCAGTCACACTGATTTGCAGTAAATATTCATTATTATTGTAGCCTGATGGAAATTAGGTGATGGGTGTGTGTTAAAATGTTAAAAATGATAAATAGCATAAATACAATGAGTTCATTACTGGAATACATAAGGTTAAAAATTAAAACCATTTCAGTGTGGTTGTATTAAAAAAGGTCATGTCTTTGTGAAAAGGTATGGAATTTGTTGTGAGTTCATGCACTGTATTGGTTTTGTTCTTTGAACACAGTGATGTTAATGCACGGTTCATTTTGTGCACCAGTAAAACATGTGCCTGTGTCTTGAATTTGAAAAAAATCATATTTTATTTTTTAATAAAGAAGGGTTCGGTGAATGCGCATATGAAACTGGTGGGGTTCAGTACCTCCAACAAGGTTAAGAACCACTGTGTTAGACCTTCACATGAGAGCAGATGTTCACAAGAGATTTACACAGTTTATTCTCAGTATATCAGAGAAAATTGTGCTTTTATATCAAATACGCAGGTGTGAAACTGGTGGGATTGAACAGGCTTTTCTCACCTAAAACAGGGGTGTCAAACTCATTTTAGTTCAGGGGCCACAATCAGCCCAATATGACCTCAAGTGGGCCAGACCAGTGAAGTAACAACATTGAAAAAAGTATAATTACATTATGATAATGTTTACATCTACAACGCTTCCTTAAGAATCTGAAAAACATGAACAACCTGAAATGTCTTAAGAAAAACAAGTGCAATTTTAACAATATTCTGCCTCAGTTTATTAGTTTATCATTTACATATGCACATTAAAACTTACATTACAATTACAAATACACGAAACATTTAGTATCAGGCAGAGTATTGGTAATATTGCATGTACACTCAAAAAAATAATTAAGCCAAAAATTTTGACTTTATGTATTTTAACTACATGTAAATTTTCCATGTAATTTTATTACATAAGTTTAATGTAAAGAGTTGCATTTAATACAATGTTTTTTCTATCATATTGAGTCAATATGAATAAATTAAATACCTTCAGTCAGATTTGATTTAGTTAATGCAAACTTTTACATAAACTGTGTTTGACTGTGACGCTCAGCCTTTTTATGTGATCTAGTAAATAAAGTTTACTTTATTTGTTTAGATTCATTTTATACTAAGCATATTCACATTATGTTTGACTTTTTTGGATAAATAAACTTTAAATTTCATATATTTCAGTTACATTTTACTTTAAAATACTACTTCATGTTTATTAGAGCCAAGAATCATTTTTTTGAGTGTACTTCTCTTAAGACATTTCAGGTTTTTCACATTTTTTGTAAGCTAGTTGGTTAATATAAACATTTTCATGTAATTTTACTTTTTATACACTAAAACAAAAATAAAATCTGTAGTTTTCATTATTTATAGGTTATTATGATAATATTTTACTGGTCTGACCCAATTGAGATTAATTGTTCTGTATGTGGAACCTGAATTAAAATGATTTTTACACCACTGACTGTTAAAATCTTCAGTTTAATTCATGCTACGGGCCGAATTGGACCCTTTGGCGGGCCAGATTTGGCCCCCGGGCCTTATGTTTGACACCTGTGACCTAAAAGTACAGGTTTATAGGATACATTTGCTTATCTTATATTAGTACTGGGGTGCTGATAAGGGGGGGGGTAAACATGACAAATTCATGGGGCCCAGCATTTGTGGGGGTCCCATAAAGTAATGGAGGGGGTCCAGTGGATACAAGTTAGAAGTTTTGAAAATTTCATGTAAGATCGATACGCTGTATAATGGAGGCATAGAAGTCGAACGTTGAAAGCATGTTAAGTGTCAGTTTCGTTTCACGCTAGCGTAAGTGATGTTATGTTATGTATGTCCCTCCCCACCCATCCAAAAGATTGAGATAGTGAATTTATGAAGGGTCCACTTTCATGGGGCCCACAATTGGTTAGGGTTGGGGTTATATATTAGTTGTTTTGCATTCACATTGTAATTTTGTGACTACTTCATCCTCTCATTATTAGCTGCATATGCTAATACATATGCTAATGCTGCTGTGTCTACCTGTCCTTTACCCAGTGTTTTTCAACCTTGGGGTCGGGACCCCACATGGGATCGCCTGGAATTCAAATGGGGTCGCCTGAAATTTCTAGTAATTGATTAAAAAAAAAAAAAAAAAGTACTAATAAAAATATATGGTGAGTTGAGAGAGACAATCATCTTACATAAAACCCATGATAAACTCTGAAGCTGAAACTGAAGCACTGTGGTTCTGTTTATCTTTCAAATGTTCATTGTGGTCGGTTTCAGATGCTGCAGCTCTTTCATAATTCATAGTTTGAGTTCTTGTTTGTTCAGTATTATTTGTCATTCTTGTAAATCCAAGCTGGACTGACTGTACATATCCTGACCAAGGAAAATCAAATTCTCACTTTGTGCAGTAATCTACAGGGGTTGGACAAAATAATGGAAACACCGTCACCTCAAGATGATAATGCCCCAATCCATACGGCTAGAATTGTTAAAGAATGGCATGAGGAACATTCTAATGAAGTTGAGCATCTCGTATGGCCGGCACAGTCCCCAGACCTCAACATTATTGAGCATTTATGGTCAGTTTTAGAGATTCAAGTAAGACGTCAATTTCCACCGCCATCGTCTCTAAAAGAGTTGGAGGGTATTCTAACTGAAGAATGGCTTAAAATTCCTTTGGAAACAATTCACAAGTTGTATGAATCAATACCTCGGAGAATTGAGGCTGTAATTGCCGCAAAAGGCGGACCTACACCATATTAAATTATATTTTGTTGATTTTTTAAGGTGTTTCCATTATTTTGTCCAATCCCTGTACACCTGGCTTTTCAGCCTCCGTCCATAATAATATACATTATATAGACTAAATGTCGTTGAAAATTAACATTTATTTGCAACATAGTATAGCAAATGCAAAATTCAGAGGATAATATTATAATAAATGGTGACAAATCACTTAGGAAAGGTTAAATAGAGAGAAAAATTCATTTGGGAACTGCCACAAAAGTCACACTGGGTCCTTATGGGTTAACTGTTCTTTTTTTTTTTTAACAAAAAAGTTGTTTTTTTTTTTTGCATTTCATTTCCATGAAGTGAGTAATGACTAGTATTTAAGTATGTTAAAATATGAGAAAACAGCAGATAAGCAGCATTAAAAATGTTTTTATTTCATAGTTTTCACACGATATATCAGTAAATCCATGTTTTTGTTTTTTTTTGCTTCAAAAATTAAACGCATGGTGTCAAGCGGACATTTTTGGAACTCCATAAAAAATAGGTTCATAAGAAAATTTTCTGTCACATTGTTTTTTTCATGCCTAAAGAGGAATAAAAACACTCAGGAAATAAATGTTGATTAAGGTTCTCATAATTCATGCATGAAAGGGTTAAATTTGTTCTTACCTTAGCTTTTTAAAAAATGTCGGTTCTTCTGAGGCTACACTGACTTTTCCTACATTCAAACATCTCTTGGATGTCAGGAGGGGGAAAATTATTGTGTGCCTTGTACATCACTACCACTGTATTAAGGTCAACAAGATCATGTATTTTCAGTAAATTAAATTCTACAAAAATAGAGTTTGTTAGTGTGTAAAAATCTGCATTAGTAATAATTCTTATTGCCCTTTTTGTTTTGAAGTAAAAAGATAGGATGAATATTTGAATAGCAGTTGTTTCCTCATATTTCTGCACCATAATTTATGTACAGGGGTTGGACAAAATAATGGAAACACCTTCACCTCAAGATGATAATGCCCCAATCCATACAGCTAGAATTGTTAAAGAATGGCATGAGGAACATTCTAATGAAGTTGAGCATCTCGTATGGCCGGCACAGTCCCCAGACCTCAACATTATTGAGCATTTATGGTCAGTTTTAGAGATTCAAGTAAGACGTCGATTTCCACCGCCATCGTCTCTAAAAGAGTTGGAGGGTATTCTAACTGAAGAATGGCTTAAAATTCCTTTGGAAACAATTCACAAGTTGTATGAATCAATACCTCGGAGAATTGAGGCTGTAATTGCCGCAAAAGGCGGACCTACACCATATTAAATTATATTTTGTTGATTTTTTAAGGTGTTTCCATTATTTTGTCCAACCCCTGTACACCTGGCTTTTCAGCCTCCGTCCATAATAATATACATTATATAGACTAAATGTCGTTGAAAATTAACATTTATTTGCAACATAGTATAGCAAACTATTACATGATCAAAAACAAGTGAATTTTAGCAAAAAAAAAAAAAAAAAAAAGTCTCTGTTCTGAATGTGATGTTAAAATGGGGTCACAAGCCAAAAAAGGTTGGAAACCACTGGACCAAAACATCCACCACTGACCAAAAGCATCTACTGATCTAAAATAGTTAATACCTGTTGATCCACTAAAAATGATTGGCCACACCAATAATTTTTAGTAAAAATTTAAAAAAAAAATAAAAAATGGTGTAAAATATAGTTTGTCATCTTTTCTTGGTCATCACATGTGACCCATTTGGGTCGTCACAGGCTCCGTAGTTACCGTGGAAACACTGTCATCTTCTACAACATTGATTCACCAGTAAAACCCATGGATTTGGATCAATGACGGTGGATGGCGATGCTTAAGGCACAGTTTGGCCTATGGCTCTGACTCATGGTGCAGTTCTATAAAACGTAAAAAAATTGAGGTAACAATTTCCATTAATCTTTTGAAGTTATTTCAACGTGGCAAATTGCTTAAATGCCACAAGACTTCTCTAGTTAAGTAAACTCTATTACTTTAGTAAAAACATGATTTGCTTTTTACTCTACGAGCTTAATTAAGTCGAACCAACTTAATTTTAATTGTGTAAAAACTACTCCATTTAGTTATATTGACTTATTGTTTTACTTTTATTCTACTCAAAAATGTTCATACAAGTAGTTTCTTTAATTTTTTGAGTTGGTCTAACTTATTTCTGTACATCAGAAGAAATTTCACATGGAAATTCCAGTTATATGACTGACCTGTTTAATTCTCTGCGCAACTAACTTACGAAATTTGTCTGGATGTTAATATCTCAAATGTTCACAGTACTACTGTTCTCATGTTCTTGCAGATATTAATTTATATTTGTCAAGCAGTGAGGAGTTACATTAAGCAACGCAACTGCAACCAACAATAAACAGGAAAGGCACTGTTTGGCCTATGGCTCTGACTCATGGTGCAGTTCTATAAAAATAAAAAAATAAAAAACACAAAAAAGCCAGTAAACATTAGCATGCACACATTAACTCAAAATTAACACCAACATCACAACCCTGCTGAACCCCTGCACATAAAAGAACATGTTTTCAACTATATACACAATACCCACAATGCAATGCAGCAAATACGCGACAATTTATACTACAATTTTAAATTAGAAAGGAGCAAAATGTGTATTATTCAGTCCTTGAATAATTAAAACTACTGTTGCAGAAACAAAGCTAAATTCTATCAAGCCTTAAAGTTTGGTAAAGTTCTGTGCAAAATCATGTTTCTCCCTTTTTTTTCTGTGCTTCCCTCCTTTTCTTGTGGTAGGCGTGGTCTGTCAGCAAAACATGTCCAGGCTCGTCAGCTTTGTACTCAGCTTTTAGAGGAAGTTTACAAGATTTTGAAGCTGTACTAACTTAATATATTTCTTTGTTAAGTTAAAGGCAGAAATGTCTGTTCAAAATCAATATGTTATTTAGTTAAGAGTGTTTTCCTTGTTTTTCATTTAGACCAACTTAATAAAATAACTTATCATCTGATTTAAATGTGTACATGTAACAAACTTAATTTTTTTAAGCAGAGAAAGCTCTTGATTTTAAGATTAATTTACTAACCCCATGAATCATTTTTTAGAGTGTAGCTGTAGTTTTGGTGTTAGCTGTAATTCTAGTGTAAATTCTGAGCACAAACTCCTCCGTTGAGTCTGTGTGGACCTTCTGACTTAACAGTATCTTAGAGAATCCCATATTTGTTGAGTCCCTGTAGTGGTCTGTAATAATTGGATTACGGCTGTCAGGGGAGGCTTTGCTTCAGATTACACAGATTATAGTTCGGAGTGCTCAGATGGTCAGTGTGGCTTAAAGAGCATCATCTGGTTTGTGTTGCATAGAAAGAGCTTTTTGGCAGCTGTGCAGATGTGATGTGTGCCCACATTTGAGAAATGGAGACCAAACATAGCCAGTGTTTCTCATTCAGTCACAACAACAGTCCGTCTGTCGTTCTGTAGTCGTTTTTCCATTAGACATCTGCGCAAAACTTTACCGATATTTACTAAATGTCAAAAAAACAGAAGTGCATAATGTCGTTTTTTTCCTTTAAATCACAAATGCGATCATTTGTTTATTTATTATCATGAGATGACACGAGAAGTCATTCCATAAACATGTTGACGAATTTTAATATGGTGTTGATTTACAGATATACTCACTGTAAAAAAACAAAACAAAAAAACAAAACACTAATATTCCGGTAGCAGGGGTGCCAAAAAAATACTGTAAAATAACCATCTCATAAAAATACAATAATTTTCCATAATTAAAATACACTTTTTTGCCCTAACTTTACATGAGATTTTGCATATTTTTTTGACTTTTTAATGTTTAATAAAGAATATTTTCATGTATTACAACAATCAAATAACTATAAATATATATATAAATAATTTTCAATGAGACTAAGTTGTACAATCTACTGATAAAACCTGTATTCAGACAGTTTATCAGTGCTTATACATTCACAAAAATACATTTATTCAACATTTTTGTTGTGAAACCTCCCGTAATTATACAAGATATTTGTCAATTAACAAACAAGTCTTGTTAAACTTACAGAACAAATACTTCTTTAACGATTAATTGTCAGTAATTTTATCTGGTTTTAATATTTTTTTACAGTATTAAACTTTAAATTAACAGTTTAATCTCATAAATACAAAAGAAATATTTGTGAAATTATTATACATTTGCAAATGTATTTTAACTGTATTTTTCTGTGAAAAAGAAAAAAAAAAATTTTAAAAATTGAAATTTTCTGGTTATTCAGTTACAGTTTTTTCGTGTTATTTTATATTTGACATGTAAAATCACAGGCTGTTTTTGTAATTTCATTGATATTTTCCTGTATCTTAAAAATACAGGAAAAATTTGTAACATAAACAGTGAAAATTCAATTAAATTACATATTGTTTTTTTACAATGTTCATTATTATTATATATTATCCCTCTATCTTGTACTAAATTAAAAAAAATGATTGGGTTTCCTGGTGTGTCCACACATACTGCGACATGTTCCTTCTTCTTCTTCGCTTGTTGTAATGTACGTCAACATCTGTTTTTTTAATTCACCTGACTCTAGTTGCGAAAAAAGGTCTTTCCATTGCAGTTTTGCGTGATATACCATTTGTGCTATGCCCGAAAAACCACCACTTGCCAGCACAAAAAACTTTTAATCGAAAAAAGAGACTTTTGGCGAAATTGTCGTTTTTCCTCCAATCTTTTGTTACAATGGCAGACAAACTGTAATACTAATTTCCTGTGTGTGTTTAACTCAAAAAGACAAAAAATACAAGTGTGTGTAATGTGAGTCTGAATGTGACAATCCCACATTTAAAATTTAATTAACTGCAGCTGTAATTAAACCACAAAAATGACAAATGTATAGATTAAAGAGGAACATTTCCAACATTTACAGTCAGAACAGTGTTGAAAATCTGCATCAGTGCGTTCGTCTACCGTCCCCTGTGCCAGTGCAGAGGCCTTCCACACTCTGTCTTTTCATTGGCTCGTTCGGCGGCTGAGGGCATCCGGGGTAAAGCGAGTCCGCCGTCCCACTGTGGCGCATTAACCTATAAGGCCGACTGACACCGGAGCTCTGGAGCCAAGCCCCACCCCCCCTCGCACATCCACGTCTCTATGGGACGTCTCTGCTCTGGACGGTTTGTTTTTGCGCGCACCTTCATGAAATTATGACCCAGAAAAGTTTTCCCAGCGGGATTCAGTTCTGACAAACATGGTGACGGCGGGGATAAACACAGTTCAAACAGGCTCCGCCTCGTTTTGTGAACTCGCCAGATCGGCAGTTAAAGCAGAAGGCGTCCATGATTAAGCCTCTTTGTTTAAACTCAGCAATTAAACCAATTATCCCACAAGAGAAGAGTGTGTCGAGGTGTTTTAAAGTATACTGAGTGTGACAGATATTGGAGCTTATGAGGCTTTGTGCGTGTTTTTCAATGACGACCGATGAACAGAAAGAGATGATGGAGGTATGAACTGATTTATTGGCTGAGATGGAGAGATCATCTCTTATGTTTTATATATGAGATGATCATGACAGTCATTATTATTATTATTATTATTATTATTATTATTATTATTATTATTATTATTATTACTGATGTTGCTGCTGTACATACACCACCTTAACCCTTTATAGTTCACTCAGAAATACTCTGAAATTCAACATTTCAACCTTAGTGTGTTATTGGAGGACATAAAAAGACTTTATTACTTTTGTGAAATGTTCCTTTTTTTTTTTTTTTTTCATGCAGAAAATCAAGGTCAATGAAGTTACCATATTTGGTTCCTTGCCAAGTGGCAAACAAACAAACAAACAAACAAATAAATAATCAAATATGTATATATACTGAACAAAAATATAAACGCACCACTTTTGTTTTTGCTCCCATTTTTCATGAGCTGAACTCAAAGATCTAAAACTTTTTCTGTGTACACACAAGGTTTATTTCTCTCAAATATTGTTCACAAATCTGTCTAAATTTGTGTTAGTGAACACTTCTTCTTTGCTGAGATAATCCATCCACCTCACAGGTGTGGCACATCAAGATGCTGATTAGACAGCAGGATTTTTGCACAGGTGTGCCTTAGGCTGGCCACAATAAAAGGCCACTCTAAAATGTGCAGTTTTATCACACAGCACAATACCACAGATGTCCCAAGTTTTGAGGGAATATGCAATCGGCATGCTGACTTCAGGAATCTCCACCAGAGCTTTTGCCTGTGAATTGAATGTTCATTTCTCTACCATAAACCATCTTCAAAGCTGTTTCAGAGAATTCATGAAGAAGACTGTGCGAGGAAAATGGTGGTCACACCAAATACTGACTGGTTTTCTGACCCCCCTGGACCACCCAATACAGTAAAACTGCACATTTTAGAGTGGCCTTTTATTGTGGCCAGCCTAAGTCACACCTGTGCAATAATCCTGCTGTCTAATCAGCATCTTGATATGTCACACCTGTGAGGTGGATGGATTATCTCAGCAAAGGACAAAGGAGAAGTGCTCACTAACACAGATTTAGACAAATTTATGAACAATATTTGAGAGAAATAGGCCTTTTGTGTACATAGAAAAAGTTTTAGATCTTTGCGTTCAGCTCATGAAAAATGGGAGCAAAAACAAAAGTGGGGCATTTATATTTTTGTTCAGTGTATAAACCAAGTGTTCAGAGAACACAAACCTCCGCCAAGCACCCCGAACGGTGTGCATGTGTGGATCGACTATTTCTTTTAAAATGAAACAGTTTCAAGGTTGTTCCATACAGCAGAAAAAGTTGAAGCTTGGTACCAGTCATGTGTATGTCAAATTATATTAAATTCCAATCAATATTTGTTGAGTTATAATGAAAAATGTATCGTAAATGGGATATTTAATGTTAAATTGAAATGTCCACAGAGTCCACATTCCACAGTGGATGTGGACAATTTTGTGCCAGATACAAGATACTGTTATAAGCTACGGGTGGATCAAATTGGAGGCTAATCGGAGTTGTTTTGAATTTTTTTTTATGAATTTTCGAAAATTGCTTAATGATGAGAGATAAGAAAATTTGAGATTTTGTGACCTTGAACTTTGGCCTACTTGGCCCAAAATTTAATGGGTTGGTCCCAGGGCCTAGGCCTATCTGTGGGTACAATTTGGTAAAGATGGTTGGAATAGTTTTCCTGTAAAGTTGCTAACAAACAAACACACACACAAACAAACAAACAAACACACAAAGCAAAGTGGTCACAATACCTCCTGGTGGAGGTAAAAATAAAGTGAAAACACATGCAAGGTCAAAGGAACATGTATTTCAGAACATTAGAACATCACTTTTAGAACATTAAACCAACATCAGTTCTGCTCCAGACCCCTGTCCACATCCACATGATCCCTTTGAACATAATTCCTTACATTAGTACCACTACTTCATGGTACCGAACAAAGCAGGTCCACTCACTGTTCATGCAGAGGTGGACCTTACAGACCCTGGAGACCACATTGGACCTGAGATTGTTGACTCACTGTCCTCACTAAAACTGTTGCTGTCACTGTCTTGTAATGTATGTGGAAATTACCAAAAATAGTCCCTTGCCCTGTAAAGGGTTAAGCTGTCACTGTTAATGCATATTGTGCAATATTGTACAGATTCAGACATTTTTATATTTATTTTAGTGTTTTTATTAGTAGGTTTTAATGTCATTTTATTTATTTATTTATTTTTATTTTATTTTATTTTATTATTTTTTTTTTTTAACCTGTTTACTTTTTATCTGTTCATTCATGTCGCACACGAGACCTGGAAAACTGACTGTGATTGAATGACACTAAGGCTGAGTCTGAGATATTTTTGTTTTTTAATTTTTCTTTTACAAGATTATATCCTCCTGAGACTCAGAAAAGTAAAATTTTTGGCTATTTTTTTTTTTGTTTTTTTTTACAATAAATAATTGCCTTAATTGGGAACAACATGACACCACAGATATTCAAATACTTTTTGTTAATATTCTTTGCTGTGGACATCTTTTTTTTTTTAAGTAAAGCTGTGAAACTCTTGTCCCCTACAGAGGACAAAAAGACATTGCTGGGTCTCAGGAGGATAGAATACTACTATGATTTCCTCTATTAAATTTTAATGGAACCATTTTTTTTTTCACTTCATCTGAATAATACAACTCATTACATGTTATTGCTCTTTTGTTACTTCTAGCAAATGTGTAAAAATGGGCAGTTGATTTGATTGGATGGAAAGAGATGGAAGGGAATACTCAAATTTTTTGTTCCCTCTGAAGGGTCCACCTTCATAGTATTGTGTTAAGATCTGTCCCAGTCGAATTTGTATCAGAATTTACAGTTTTTTGTGGTTAGAGCCGAAAGTTTACACCATGTGGTTAAGTTTAGGGGGAAAACACCAAGACATGTTTAATGCAAAAAAAAAAAAAAAAAATCAATGATGTCATGAAAATAACTCATAATGTATTTAACGTCACACTCATAAACTGTGATGAGTCTTAATTTGGCGTATCGTACATTTCATAGGCATCGTACAGATTATGTCATTAAAAAACTAACTCACATACTTTGAAAACTTTCAGCTACTCTTCTTAGTTTTTACATCAGCTGTTGTTCAGTGTAATGACAGTATTTTACAGCTTATGTGAAGACCTTTATGGGTTTGTTCCTGTCACTAGTGCAGGTCACTAGGTTAGTGAATTTTATTTTGGTCCATTTATAATAATCCTTTGGCATCTGTTCACACTGTAGTGTATTGGGTTTAGTCCACATTAACTTAGAGTATTTGTGTCACATGTTGTTTTGCTGTCGATTAATTACCATAAATCCACCAGATGTTGGTCCAACCTCTGACCTCTGATGTGGACTGAGTCTAATTTACTCTGATGCTGTAGACGACATTTTCTGAGTCATGATAAAACTCTGATGCGTAAAAATAGGTCAACACAATGTAAGCAATTAATGGAAGAAATACATGTACATTTTATTGTACAGAAAAATGTGGCTTTGTTTGTTGTGTTCCTCTAGCCAAGTGGTTCCCAACCTTTTTTGGCTTGTGACCCCATTTTAACATGTATTGACCCCAGACATTCAAAACAAAAACATTTTTCTTGTAGATATTCGGGGCCCTGTAAACACAGATTTTTCTGAAAATGGTCATGTGTGCATGAAGGTTTCTTTAACCCTTTAGTAGGGTCACATATAGTGGTCACTATAGTGGACACTATAGTGGACAGATATTCTCCAGCTGTTCTCTTACATATTCATGGGTTTAGTTCAGCGATTAAAGCAAAAATTTTTCATCTGACTGAAAATTTTCTTCTGGTCAAAATCATTGGCCACTATTAAAAGTGATGCAATACAATACTACTATAGCGTACAAGTTTCTATAGTCAAATTTGGCAATACTGTAAAACACACTGAACGGGAGAGTGTACAGGTGTAGAAGATTAGTAACATGGATAGAAAAAATGTCATGAGTGGTATTGGTGGGGGGTCTGGGGGTCCTCCCCCAGAAAATTTTCAAAGCTTCAGGTCAATTTTGGTGCTCTCTGGTTAATTTTAAAGGGTATGAAAACATTTGAAGCAAGTGAAAATAACTAGAAGATTATCTTACTACAAAAAATGAGTGAAAAACTTTTTATTTAACAATTTAGGAACTCCTAAAACATAACTCCAACTCCAACAGCACATGAATTTTGGGGAAAATATCATATCATCAATATCAATATCAATATCATGTTCTCTTTTGATTGGAAGAAATTACATCAACTGAAACAGAAATTATATTCCGTTACAGATAGTCTGTGAGGGTATTTAAAATACAGTGGCTTTGCAAATACCAAGGGTGTTACTCATTCATTCAATTTTATCTTGGTACTGTACCACACAGATAGAAATAAGATGCTAAATGGGTCAAAATAAAGCACTTATGCAGTCGGGTGCGTAAACGCGTAAGGCCGCGGCGCGCACAGCCGCACGCACGGGAAGGGCACATACACACAAACACACACACTAGTCATATACCGGCAAGAGGAGATAAGCTATGAACCCAAACATGAAGGTCCATGTAGATCAGTTCTGTCTTCTTCCCTTTTCGCTGTGGTTCTTTCATAATGAAAGCTACTTGTTAGCACTAAACTACAGTTAGCGTCTGGAGGCTGAACTTTGGTAAAGCTGAACTTGTCCATGTGTTTCTGAGGCACAGAATGGGCAGCGTTTCCTTCCAAAGATAAATAGTCATCAATCTCTCCTCCTGACATAAAAATAAAGAAGTCATCTTATTATCATCACTGTTAAACCTATCAGCCCCCTGTGCGTGGCGTGCCTGTGTTAAACACCTGCAGACCCAGGACAGGATCGCGGTGCCGACTGGTCTCCGCAAAACACGTAGGGAAGTTACTTCAATATGACTTTTTTCCCCCCTCAGTTTTTCCATTTGACGGAAATCCGTTGTGGTGACGGAGAACTTTAATCCCTGGTTTAGTTGTTTTAATTCCACGTCCTCCTGAGACCCAGCAATGCATTTTTGTCCTCTGTAGGGGACTAAAGTTTGACAGTTTTATTTAAAAAAAAAAAAAGCTGTCCATTGCAAAGGACATTCCATTAAAAAATAAGTAAATGAAAATAATTTTTAAAATGTATCTGAAAAAAACTTGCATTTTGCAGTTTCCAATCAAGATGACTGTTTAATGTAACAACGATAAATATTTTCACTTTACTGGATCTCAAGAGGATATCAACCAACACAGTGGACGCTCATGCATCATCTACACCGATATTCAGACCATTACTTTAACTTTGCTGTTCTTGATATGAAAAAGGTGCCGTTAGAAACATGTTTATGACGTTATTTTGGATGTGTTTATTACAGTGTGTTATTAACATGTTTAAGCTAATTCGTTTATGCTAGCAGTCGGAGATGGGTTGTTAATTCTTTATGCAGGCTCAGGCTAAGTTTATGTAAATTCATTGGTTGCGTTTAGGCATAATATGCCAGCCTTTGAAGGCAAGGCAAGTTTATTTGTATAGCACATTTCAGCAACAAGGCAATTCAAGGTGCTTCACACAGGACATTGAAATAAAAGAAACAAAAAGAAACACATTTAAAACATTATAAAAGAAACATATAAAAGGTGATTAAAAACAGCGAGTAAGAAAACAACACATAAAATCAAAATAGAATAAAATAAAATAAAAATAAAAACACACACATATTAAAGTAAAAGTTGCAGTGCAGAGTTTCAAAGAGAATATAAAATTTAAAAAGTCAAAAGCCTTTTAGTCAAAGGCAGCAGTGAACAGGTGAGTCTTTAACCTGGACTTAAAAGAACTCAGACTCTCAGCAGACCTGATATTTTCTGGTAGTTTGTTCCAGATATACGGAGCATAGAAACTGAACGCTGATTCTCCATGTTTAGTTCTGACTTTGGGAACACAGAGCAGACCTGCACCAGATGACCTGAGTGGTCTGGATGGTTCATACTGGACTAGAAGGTCTCTGATGGATTTTGGGCCTAAACCATTCTGTGCTTTATATGCTAGTAAGAGAATTTTGAAGTCTATTCTCTGAGAGACAGGGAGCCAGTGTAGAGACCTCAGAACTGGGCTGATGTGGTCCAGTCTCTTGGTCTTAGTGAGGACTCGAGCAGCAGCATTCTGGATCAGTTGCAGTTGTCGAATAGACTTTTTAGGCAGACCAGAGAAGATACTGTTACAGTAGTCAACTCGACTAAAGATGAAGGCATGGACAAGTTTTTCAAGGTCTTGCTGCGACATCAGTCCTTTAATCCTAGAAATGTTCTTGAGGTGATAGTAAGCTGACTTTGTAATTGTTTGTATGTGGTTTTTAAAATTCAGGTCTGAATCCATGAGAACACCTAACTTCACCTGAGAACTAACCTTTACTTATTTACGATGTGATTGTTGTATTAGCAGTCAATTTAAGTTTATAATAATTACATCTATGCGTTCTCAGTGAATATGCTTATCATTAATAGACATAACTAATTGATTTATTTTGTTTTTATTTTATAGTTTCACTCTGTCAATCTGCATGATGTTAAGTATGTACATTAAAGCTGCAAACTTCAAAGAGGACATATCTTGCATTGTCAATTCAGAGTTTAGCTCGCTGTCTAGCTCAGACTAAGTACAGACGTCTTAGTGAGGACAGTACAATTATAACTCCTATTCTTCTGCCCATGCTTGTGTGCATGTAGCGATTAGCTTGGCAGATAGACAAAAGGTTTATCAAGAAAAGCCGGACGCCCAAAACTTCTCTCCAAATTTTTTACATGAGACTTGAGAAATAAAATGGTGTGGACATAAGCATGGAGAAAAGTAGCGGTCTTTTCCATGGACATTTTCATTTTTAATGTCTTCACATGGTGGGGTTGAGAAGGACAAAGTTGTTTGGAAGCACTGCAATGTGGAATTATTTTTTATCACTGGAGTACTTCCAGTCTGAAATTTCACTGAAAGACAATACACGCTGTTGATGCCAGCAACCCCCCCCCCCCCCCCCCCAATATAACTATGCGATTAATCACGATTAAGCGCAGAAATCCACGCGATTAATCACGATTAAAAATTTTAATCGCTGCCCAGCACTAGTTTTTATGTTTATTACGATGAACTGGCAACATGTCCAGGGTGTACCCCGCCTTCACCCATAAAGTAGCTGGGTTAGGCTCCAAGCGACCCCTGTGACCCTAGTGAGGATAAAGGAATGAATGAATGTTTATTATGATTATTTTACTAAGTGCAATGATTGGTTTACAAATCAAAATACAGTGATCCCTTGCCAATTCGCGCTTTAAGTTCTGCGGTTTTAGTTATTCGCAGATTTTTTTTTGAGTCTAATGTAAGTGTTATTTTATATAAAAATGTTAAGAGAGAGAGAGAGAGAGAGAGAGAGAGAGAGAGAGAGAAAATGTAGAAATGTCAGTTCATGCATGCCCATGTACGTGTGTTTGTGTGTGTTGATGCTCGAGACCAAAGAGAGAGAGAGAGAGAGAACTGATTCGTTTCTTGTGCGTATGAGAGGAAAAGAGAGCTGGGAGTAGATGTGCGTGTGTTCGTGTGTACGTATACGATGGATAAGCGTCACGAATGAAGAGAGGAGAGAGTACGTATCAGCTGTTAGTACATATGCACGTGTGTGTGTTTTGTTTACTTATTCGTAAAATATATTTATTCGTATGTAATTTCTTTTATGTAATTTATACATGTAGTACGTATTATCATTTGTATATGTCAGGGTAGAGACTGCGATCTGGTAGGATCGGCAATTCTACCAGTAGAGACTCCGATCATAGTCTCTACCAGTAGAGACTCCGATCATAGTCTCTACCGGTAGAAACTCCGATCAGAGTCTCTACTGGTAGAAACTCCGATCCGAACCCTAACCCTAACCCTTCTACTGGCAGGATCGGAGTTTCTACCAGTAGAGACTCTGATCGGAGTTTCTACCGGTAGAGACTACAATCGGAGTCTCTACTGGTAGAACCGCCGATCCTACCAGATCGCAGTCTCTACCCTTACATATACATGTACATTAAATTTATGTATATATTTTTGTGCATGTACATGTACATATCCGACTGACATTTTCTTGTGTTATTAATCATTCTTTTCTTTCAGATGTTTTACAGTACGTACATGTACATGTATCCGATCTATATATATATATATATATGCATGTATACATGTACTAATCATTGTTTTCTTTTATAAATATCTCATTTATTTCATAATTATTACATTTGCAGTACTTATATACTATTTATAGATACATACATACTTGTACCTAGGTCTAGGATAGGCTCGGGGGGCTCCGGCTCCAGTTCGCGGATTTTCGATTTTCACGGGGAGCGCCGGTCCCCATTAACCGCGAAAAATAAGGAATCACTGTAAATTCATTCATTCATTCATTCATTCATTCATTCATTCAAGTGAGACTATTGGGATTCAAATCATGGATTGTGATTTTCCCTCAGAAATCTTCATACCATCTTTTGGCCACATCAAGCAGCATTGACATAAATCTAGTGGAGGTAGAACACAGGAGCCTCTCTCTGCTGGTAAAGCCCAGGATTATGTATATTCCCCCAAAAAAGTAGTGAATCCTACAGTGACAAATAATATAGAGATTACACACATGCACAGTTTACAGAAATATCCAGTGGTATTATGTTGTGGAATGTAGGACGTTCCGGACTAGGATGTTTCGGACTGCACTTTTTGCAGAGTAGGACTTTTCGGACAAATCATATTTTCAAAAACAAACACCATAAATTTATGTTTATTTGCATATAATTTTATTATTCACTCGATCACATATTAAAATTGTATACAATATACTCAACAACCCTAACCCCCTAACCCCCTAACCCCCTAACCCTAAACAGCTGAGGTGTGAATTTTCTGGCCACACTTTGGTGATTTGCTTATCTCTATGATGTGCTCAGTGTTATGAGATCTTATTTTGGACTCTTTCAAATAATGTGAGGTTATATACTTGCAATGTAATTTGTATAATTTTGATACTTTAATTTGAATATATTGTATATAATTTTAATATGTGATTGAGTGAATAATAAAATGATATGCAAATAAACATAAATTTATGGTGTTTGTTTTTGAAAATATGATTTGTCCGAAAAGTCCTACTCTGCAAAAAGTGCAGTCCGAAACGTCCTAGGCCGAAACGTCCGTCCACCTATGTTGTGGTGACTGGGGTGGGTCTGGAACGGTAAAGGAAGGAAAGAAAAAAATAAAGAAAAGGAAAATGTGCAAAAAAAAATCAAAAGATGAACAAGTATGAAAAAAAAGAATCTCCACTTCCAAAACTACATACTAAATACTTATCTTGGCATCACAGTCACTAAATATCATCACTCGCTCACATGTTCACACTTCAAGGCCGTAGGTCAAGTTTGGTTTGGTTTTTTCAGCCTCTCAAATTGGTACATCTGTTTTGTCACACAAATGAACGTAAGGAAAAAAAACGAAGAGAGAGGCAGAAGAAGGAAAGAAAATAGGATATGAGTAGAGAATGACTAAAGCAGCAGAGCAAAGAACTGTGTGGAATAAATCTATCTGCAGAATAAATGTTGATCTCCTGGCATCGCTGCTGTTCCTCTGACTCTGACCTATGCTTCTCCAGTCTCTCTCTCTCCGTTGCCTCCAGCTTTTTCGTTCCACCAGAGCAGAATTCCTGGCTGCCAGGCTCTCCCTCTATCTCCAACTTAATACTCCTCATTTCACCCGAGCCAAAACAACAGATGCCCGAATGTCGACGCGCCTTCCCCTCCACTCGTGAACTCGCAGAACAGTGAAAAACATTTACCAGCCGAAAAAAAAAAAAAAAAAACACTGGTCCAAACATGCCTTGTTGTGCATGATACATTGAGACTGGTATTGGGTTTTTTCCCTCGTACATGATTGAGAAAACAAATGGTGAGAGTTTCCAGTTTTTCCCTGTTTGCATATTAAAATCAAATCAGTGGTGGCACGTCCATCAAGACAATCGTTTTAGTATGTGTTCTGTTCTGGAAGGAAGGATTAAAGAACGGAACTGTTTTTCTTTAGCGGTCAAAAACTCCCCATTCAGTCGCCAGAATAACAGACACACAAACCGTGGAGACATATGATATCAACATCATTAACATTATTTACAATAGAAGGATCTACAACTTTCACCAATAGTCAGGAGGAGGTTGGATGGCAGATATACAACATCTAATTTAGAAATAAGAGAATGGAGTTAACATCCCCATAAGAACTGTTTAGCAACTTTTTTTTTTTTTTTTTTAATTTAATGTCAATTGTATCTATTCTGTACTGATTGCCAATAATGGATTTACATTAAAGGTGGGGTCTGAGATGTTTTTTCTGGGGCATTTTTTATTATATTCCTTAAAATCCCCTTCACACCCCGATTACAACTAATTAATTAAATGCTCTAACACAAAAATTTAAAAAAATCAGTCTACTGTGGAACGGACAGGACTGAAAAAACACCATCCAATCATTTTGAGCGCCCACTCGAAATGATTGAACGGTGATATGTCTATCAAACTCAACTGCCATTCATCCCTCCCCCCCCCCCCCCCTCTGCGCATACCCCTCTTCGCATTCCCAGAGGTTGGAGCGCTTGTACAGGAAGCGCAGCCAAAGCTTGGCTATATTAGTTATATTAAGATGGAAAGTTCACCTGCAAACTGTTTTGTCACTAACATACACCGCTAGGAAATGTAATGGTAGCGTTGCGTATGCCACCACTCTGGAGGCGTGGCTTCAGAGGGACGTCTGAAGAAAGGGGTTTGGACTTTTGAACTGAGTATTTTCAAAATGTAGCTTGCTCAAACTGTTTTTCCAAGATCTCAGTCAGACCCCACCTTTAAGGATTGTCTTCTTTTGGGTAGGGTGGGATTATGGGAGGGACAAAAAGAAGAATGAAAGAATGGAAGTCTGTTTTATCCCATTGCATTGTCATACCTGTGAAATTACTTCCAATAAAAAAAGTTAATAAAAAAAAAAAAAAAAAAAAAAAGAACAGTTTAGTTTTAGTTAAGGGCAGGGTGTGATTTGTTGGGGAAGGATGGCTGGGATCAACCCCCCCCCTCTGGTTTTTACATCCCTACTTCTGCTCAGTGAATTTCACCCTTGGAGGGGGGGGGCAATCAATCAATGTAAATAACAGCAGGTTGTGACAGTTTTCTTCCACCTATATCCTACATTAGTGGCACTAACGGTCACCTGAACCGAACTGTTGGCAGTCTCAGAATTCGCGAACGTACAGGGTGCCGTAAAGGGGGGGTAAACGTGACAAATTTATGGGGCCCAGCATTTGTGTCGGAAGTCCGAAGTTGTGAAAATTTCATGTAAGATCCGCTGTATAAGAGAGGAATAGAATCCAGGAGTTGGACGTTGAAAGAATGTTAAGTTTCAGTTTCGTTTTCACGCTAGTGCTACAACAGAACATAGATGCAATCTGACAACTTTGCGGGTATTAAGCCCCCGAAGGCAGTGAGGCCACCCCTCCCCACCTCATCCTAATTAATATGTGACGTACCAGCGAATAATGATCGGCAACCACCGCCAAACTTATACCAACGAAACCAAGCCGGGACTCTAGACTTGGCACTTTTCAGTTGGCAATTTTCAGTTCTCGTAAGTGATATTAAGTATGGACCCAACCCCCCCCCCACGCCTGTTCCAACAGATTAACAAGAGACTGAATTTTTTGAAAGGGCCCACAATTGGTACACTGTAACAAATTTTACCGTTAAATAACAATAAAATACTGGCAGCTAGAGTTGCCGGCATGCTACTGTTATTCTACAGTATCTCTGCTGTAATCTACAACTACAGTTTCTTGCTGTAAAAAATATTACAGTACTGGGCTGTATTTAATGTACCTTTTACAGTAAAATGCTGTTATCCACAGTTGCTGCATTTTACAGTAACTACCGTATTCCAAGACACAATATATTACTGTAAAACGTATTTAATGTAATATTTACAGTATAACACAGCGAATAGCTAGGATTTTAACATTTCAAATTCCATTTTAAAATACAAAATCATGAACATTGCTAGAAAAAGCTCAAACAAAAGGTAACATTATAACATATCACCACGTAAATTGACACGCTGTTTAGTTTAACGGTGTCCACTTCACAGCTAGCAAGTATGCTTCAGTTTAAATTAGCTGCATGTTTGTTACATACGGCTAGCACCCCGAAATATGAACAGTATTATCACACGTGTTATACTGTGCAAGTTGCATCCAGTTTATGGAGGCAATTTAATGTTTAATGAACCCAAAATGCCACAGTTACGTTGATAAAATCACAATTTCCTTGATAAATGAACAACTGGAGAAGGCTGGAGTTCTGGCGGTGTTGGTAGAAACATCAGGTGACCTCCGTTCCCGGTCTGTATGGGGTTAAGTCCAGGTGAAAATAGTCATCCTCAGTTATTTACTCTTTTATTTTATCCTTCTGCTTCGAAAAAGAACCACTTACCTTTGATGCAGTAAGTCTATAATTAACATTCATTGGATTGAATCTTTTCTAAATGAGCTGGTGGGATTTGATACCAGATGATTTTGTTCAGACCAGTTCTGGGCGGACAGCAGTGGAGGAATTGAAGAAAATACTGTAGAATATTGTCAAATTTTGCAATAACTTACTGTTTTAAATTTGCACCTTAAAGACCTCATTATTTACAGCAGTATACTGTATTTACAAATAACAGCATGATGCTGTACAAAATTTACTGTTTTTTTACAGTAATTTGTTACAGTGTAGTAGCACCCCTGGATGTAGCAACTTTTCATCTACATCTTCAGACTGATCTGACCAAGTTTGAAGTCCACTAAGTTAAATCCTTAGGAGGAGTGTAATCAAATAGATTGTTAGCAAATCACAAAAAATTCAAAATGGTGGACTTCCTGTTGGTCTGACGTTATCAGCCCCGGTGACTTTTTTGTAGATCTCACTGATATACATACGGATATCGTTCTGATTGGAGCATGTTGCTAGGAGTAATGGTGGTAGTTGTCTTTGGGAGCGCTACAGAGCTACTTTTGAAGGTTCGTTTATGAAACCTAGAAAATATCACATTTTTTGCTGTCACCCATGATTCTACCGAAAAAAAAAAAAAAAAAAAACTTTATTACCTCCACTAGGAGGTATTGTGATTGCTTTGCTTTGTGTGTTTGCGTGCATGCATGCGTGTTTGTTTGTTTGTTAGCAAGATAACTCAAAAAGTTCTGGACGGATTTTCATGAAATTTTCAGGAAATGTTGATACTGGCACAAGGAAGAAATTATTAAATTTTGGTGGTGACCCGGGGCGGGGCAGAGGGGACGACAGATCTGTCTTGGCGGAGGTCTGCGCTCTCCAAGTGCTTTTCTCGTTCTCTTTGCTTTACTCTGATGCAGTCACACAAGAGATTAATGCAGTGGTTCTTAACCTTGTTGGCGGTACTGAACCCCACCAGTTTCATATGCGCATTCACCGAACCCTTCTTTATGAAAAAATACAATATGATTTTTTTCAAATTCAAGACACAGGCATATGTTTTACTGGTGCACAAAATGAACTGTGCATTAAAATCACTGTGTTCAAAGACCAAAACCAATACAGTGCATGAACTCACAACAAATTCCATGCCTTTTCACAAAGACATGACCTTTTTTAATACTACCACACTGAAATGGTTTTAATTTTTAACCTTATATATTCCAATAATGAACTTATTGTATTTATGCTATTTATCATTTTTAACATTTTAACACACACCCATCACCTAATTTCCATCAGGCTACAATAATAATGAATATTTACTGCAAATCAGTGTGACTTCTGCTGTTGTGTATATGTATGTGTAGGCCGTCACGTCAACCCGGTTTTCGTTTCATCTCGCTCTGAACCTTCCGAACCACGCAATTTTGATATAAAAAAAGGATAATTGCATGTAGTGTATCAAAAAAAAAAGTTCTCGTTACACTCCTTCAGTATTTTTGTGATCGTTGTTTTATTACGGCACTGGCTCGGCTTTAGCGTAATACGATTTCTCCATCCGCGACGGTGCGTCGGTCGTCACGATTGTAACTGACCAATGCGGTGACCGAAAAATGTAAACAAACGCTACACATGGCTGCCTCCGTGGTTAACAGGAAGTAGCAAAAGTCATAACAACGATGTGGAAAATACTCAAATAATTCATCGTCAGACGAGTGGAAGAGATTATAAACACTTCCGGATGTGTTGTAGTGCTATAAGCGACAACAATACATCGCGTATATTGGATGTCAATCAGAGAAAGAGTCTCCGAAGCCGTTTGTTTACATACACGGACCTAGCCCGAACCCCTGAGACTGACTCACCTAACCCCTAGGGTTCGATCGAACCCAGGTTAAGAACCACTGGATTAATGTGAACAACTGATGTGTGGATTTGTTGCTGGTATTATTTGGGCTGCCGTTGTTTATGATATTCTGTTCATGTTTTCTTTTCTTCTTATTCTTCATTTGATAGGTATAATAGGTATAACTGCCCCCCCTCTGTTTTTTTGACAAATCGCACCCAGGTTAAGGGTACCTGTAGGGAATTTGCATTGCTAGCAATTTTAAAAGATCACGTATAACACTAGCGGTTCTGTCACATAACGTACATTATAGCCTGCTTTCAAGTAGGGCTGCTCGATTATAGAAAAAAAAAAATAATCACGATTATTTTAGCAATAATTGAAATCACGATTATTAAAAACGATTATTTGTTAACCTTAAAGTTGTTTTTTTTTTCTTGCAAAACAATGTAAAATATACTCCTTAAAAATAAATAAAGCTTTTAACCACTAAAACAAAGTATGTTCACTTTTGTATGAAACAAAAAAATCTTTGAATGCAAATAAGTGTACTGTAAATTCAAGTATGTTTCCTTTTGTAAACAAATAGTGCATTGGAATTAAACTGCTATAGACTTGCCATAGAACTGTAGCAATTAAAAAAAAAAAAAACTCAAGTAAAGTGCAAATTATAAATTCAAGTATGTTCAATATAGTATGAAACATAGTAAATTCAGTGGCGTGCTGTAAGGTTTCAGTTAAGGCCTTCTGTATACATCAGCCATCTAGAATACGTACATTAGGGTTATACGGGTTCAGGTTAGGTTAATATGGGAGTTGCAGTGTAAAGAGATTCGGAAACTGAAGATTGCATTGCGGACGAAGTTGTAGACGGAGTTTTTTTTATGTGTTTTAGTTTTTCATAAGATTATGATGAAGGTCGCGGTGGTTCAACTTTAGATGGTTAAAAAGGTTTGTTGTGTTAGCGGTCGGTGCGGACACAACTATGAAACACTTTTTGCACGTGATGTGTTTTTGCTCTTCGTCTTCTTCATCAAACCCAAAGTGATTCCATACAATTGAATTGGACTTGCCTTTTTTGTTTACCAAGCACTTCTGCTGTGATTCTCCTGCCGTTTTTCCAGACCGCTAGGTACAACTTTCCTCTTGGGGTGGACCTGCCGGCTAGCTGACAGCAGTAGCTTAGAGGGGGGCGGGGCAGAGCAGCTCATGGTAGCTTGCGTGCGCGTGAATTAAATCAACTCAAAATTAATAGTAGTTTTTTCTCAATTACATAATTTTTGTAATCGTTGCGTGTAATAATCGAAATCGTAATTGAATTTCGATTAATTGCATAGCCCTACTTTCAAGTACTAAGTCTCTGCTCCGTCAGTCAGTCATGGTCAGAGACATGCTTCCTCCTCCTGTTCCAGCACCAGAAGTGACAAAACCTCATTGATGTGTCCGATTACCTGGGCTGCAAATTATCATTATGTTATATTTATGTACATGTTGAGTTCAACTGAATAAGTCCTTTTAGTTTGATTTTATTTGGAGATCCACTGACTGGTGTTTTTTTTTGTAGTTTAGTCTGAGTCAGTTACCATCAAAAGATTAACAGCCTGCTCGACTACAACCCCCAGGATGCATTTCAGCCTCAAGCAGAACTTCAAATGCAGCTCTCTTTTGTAAAACTTTTTAGGGGCTGTTCTCCATAGCAACAGCATCTGAGGCTATGAATCATTTGGATGGATGCTTCATTTACATTTTTTTTTTTTTTTTTTTTTTTCCTGGAGGGGGGACCACCAGATTTGGACCCCCTCCCTCAGTGTTGTGTCTGTGGCTACAGCCTTGAGCTGCATGGTTTACAGACAGTAGGACAACAGCAGCGTTAAATCTGGACATTTAGGTCATTACTACACAGAGGAAAACCACTAGAACAACTGTATGAAGTAAACCCTCTACTGTGTATTAATTAATATAATTTAACAATAGAAGTAACAGAAAATAGGTTATGTTAGTGCATGCATTAATCAAATTCAATGAAAATATTCAATAACTTAAGACCCACTGCAACTTTTATGTCAGTTTCTTTCTATTTAAACTTTCTTATTGATTGTGATCACCATATCACCATTTATTATAGTATTATCCTCTGTATTTTGCATTTTTTTCAGCAAAAATTAGGCATTTTCCTGTATTTAATTTACCGATCATGTACTTTAATCATCATTTTGGTATTGCATTTGAGGGTTATTATATCAAAAACAGAGAAAACTTGAGAAAAAGTGACTTTTCCACTGAAATATATCATTAACTGAATGTGAAAACAAGTGTCTCCATCCACTGTCATTTATCAAACTCCACTGGTTTTACTGGTGAATTATTTTTACTCATAAAGACCCAGAACTGCCTTTGTGTCAGTTCCTAAATTTATTTTTCTTTCTATTTAACCTTTCTTATGTGATTTATCACCATTTATTATAATATTATCCTCTTTGTTTTGCATTTTTTCAGTAAAAATCAGGTGTTTTCCTATATTTAATTCACTGATCATGTACTTAAATCATCATTCTGATATTGCCTTTGAGGGTTATTATATCAAAATCAAAGAAAACTTGAGAAAAGTGACTTTTCCGGTAAAATATATCATTAACTGAACATAAAAACAAGTGTCTCCATCCACTGCTATTTATCAAACTTCATGGGTTTTACTGCAGAATTATTTTAACTCATAAAGGCCCAGTACTGCCTTTGTGTCAGTTCCCAAATTGATTTTTCTCTCTATGTAACCTTTCTTATGTGATTTATCACCATTTATTATAATATTATCTTTTTTGTTTTGCATTTTTTCAGTAAAAATCAGGCATTTCCCTGTATTTAATTTACTGATCATGTACTTTAAGCATCATTCTGATACTGCATTTGAAGGTTATTTTATAAAAATCAAAGAAAACTTGAGAAAAAGTGACTTTTCCAGTAAAATATATCATTAACTGAACGTAAAAACAAGCATCTCCAACAACTGTTATTTATCAAATTCCATGGGTTTACTGGTGAATCAATGTTGTAGAAGATGACTGTGTTTCGACGGTTACGATGGAGCCTCTGAACGTCCAAATGGGTCATGTCTGATGACCATGAAAAGATGACAAACAGCATTTTACACCAATTATTTACATGTATTGATAAGATTAGTGGATCAACAGGTATTAAACAGTATAGATCAGTAGATGTAGATAGTTTTGGTCAATGGTGGATGATTGAGTCTTTATGGGTTAAAGTCTGCGCCGCATAGACTCAACCCCTCCACCTCCTATGACTTTAATTATGATGCTGAGATTAAATTTGAGGGTTCTTATACCAAAAACAGAGAAAACTTAAAAAAAAAAAGTGACTTTTTCAGTAAAATATATCATTAACTACACTTAAAACACATGTCTCCACCCATTGTCATTGATCCAACTCCATTGGTTTTACTGGTGAATCAATGTTGTAGAACAGGGGTGTCAAACTCATTTTAGTTCAGGGGCCACATTCAGCCCAATATGACCTCAAGTGGGCCAGACCAGTGAAATAACACTGAAAAAAGTAAAATTACATTATGATAATGTTTACATCTACGTTTCCTTAAGAATCTGAAAAACATGAACAACCTGAAATGTCTTAAGAAAAACAAATGCAATTTTAACAATATTCTGCCTCAGTTTATCATATACATATGTACATTACAACTTACATTACAACTACAAATACACAAAACATTTAATAACAGGCAGAATTTTAGTAAAATTGCATGTACTTCTCTTAAGACATTTCAGGTTATTCACATTTTTTGTAAGCTAGTTTGTTAATATAAACATTTTCATGTAATTTTACTTTTTATACACTAAAGCAAAGATGAAATCTGTAGTTTTCATTATTTATAGGTTATTATGATAATATTTTACTGGTCTGACCCAATTGAGATTAATTGTTCTGTATGTGGAACCTGAATTAAAATGATTTTTACACTATTGATTGTTAATATCTTAAGTGTAATTCATCCTACGGGCCGGATTGGACCCTTTGGCGGGCTGGATTTGGCCCCCGGGCCTTATGTTTGACACCCGTGTTGTAGAAGATGACGGTGTTTCCATGGTTACTGTGGAGCTTCTGAACGTCCAAATGGGTCATATCTGATGACAATATAGAATAGATATATATAGTATAGATGAACAGTATAGCTCAGTAGATGGTTTTGGTTATCGATGGCTGTTGGGGTCTTTATTAGAGCCCGACCGATTAATCGGCCGGCAGATTAATTGGGCCGATCATAGCGTTTCACCAATTAATCAACATTGGCCAATATGTAGCCGATGTATTAACTTTTTTGCTGCGGGGAGATTCTGTTGCTCACTGCTCCTGTGTGTGTGTGTGTGTGTGTGTGTGTGTATGTGTGTGTGTGTGTGTGTGTGTGTATGTGTGTGCAACACGGAGAGTCAGACGAACAGTAAAAAGAGTTAGTTTCACTTTCACTCTTACTATTGCTCCAATCAGGAACAACTTAGGACTCACCTAATTCACTCTGCACATGCTCAGTTTAGTCCTTAGTCCACATAAGAAGTTGTAGTGCTGTGAGGCAGACACATCCAAATTTGTGAGTGAAAGCATAATTGTGTGGTCAGTCAAATTGTTTGCTCTAATTATTTTTGTGATTGCATAGTTTGCATTTGAAAGTTGTGTCAATTATATTTGAGATAAACAAAGATTTATGCAACTTTTAATCCACCTGTCCACAATTATCTAATATAAGATAATTGTATCCTGTGTAGATCAGTGTTCTTATTTCATATATCGGCCAATATATTGGTTATCAACCAATATCGGATATCGGCCGATATATTGGATATCGGCTTTTTTTAGCCCCCAATATCGGTATTGGCTCCAAAAACCCCAAATCGGTTGGGCTCTAGTCCAAATGGGTCATATCTGATGACCATGAAAAGACGACAAACTGTATTTTACATATATTGATAGGATTAATGAACAGTTTAGATCAGTAGATGGTTTTGGTTACCGATGGCTGTTGGGGTCTTTATTAGAGCCCGACCCCGGCCGATTAATCGGGCTGATCATAGCGTTTCACCAATTAATCAACATCGGCCAATATGTAGCCGATGTATTAACTTTTTTGCTGCGCGGAGATTCTGTCGCTCGCTGCTCCTGTGTGTGTGTGTGTGACACGGAGAGTCAGACAAACAGTGAAAAGAGTTAGTTTCACTTTCACTCTTACTATTGCTCCAATCAGGAACAACTTAGGACTCACCTAATTCACTCTGCACATGCTCAGTTTAGTCCTTAGTCCACATAAGAAGTTGTAGTGCTATGAGGCAGACACATCCAAATTTGTGAGTGAAAACATAATTGTGTGGTCAGTCATATTGTTTGCTCTAATTATTTTTGTGATTGCATAGTTTGCATTTGAAAGTTGTGTCAATTATATTTGAGATAAACAAAGATTTATGCAACTTTTAATCCACCTGTCCACAATTATCTAATATAAGATTATTATATCCTGTGTAGATCAGTGTGCTTATTTCATATATCGGCCAATATATTGGATATCGGCTTTTTTTAGCCCCCAGTATCGGTATCGGCTCCAAAAACCCCATATCGGTCGGGCTCTAGTTCAAATGGGTCATATCTGATGACCATGAAAAGACAACAAACTGTATTTTACATATAGTGATAGGCCTAAAAAATTATATTAATATTCATCTACTGTAAAAATATAATAAATCAGGACAATGGATGTTTTTTTCAACTTTTGCTCAAAGTTTAGACCCTAATGTTAATAAAAGTACATCAAAAGTGTGCTTTAGTGCAAACTTTAATGTTCAAACATGATTTTTAATCTTTGTGGGGTGAAATATACGCTATTAAAAAATCTCTGACACGAACAATTAATTCTTGCATATCATCGTCAATCCAAAAAAAACAGGCGAGGATAAAAAAAATTCGAATTTCTCTTTTAGTTTGTTACAGTTTACTCAAGCATAGTAAATGATACAATATTTTAGACAATGGGAATAGATTCTGTGAGGTCTCTAAATGTCCATAGACACCAAGAACATCCATATGAACCTTATTATTGTGAAGTAATTCTTCATTTACTTTGGGTATGTCTTTTTAGGCGTTTTTCCCCTGAAAATATGGTCAGGGTTTAACAGTTACATTGCGATAAACTTCTCAGTTGTTTTGTTTTTAAATGTATCTGTTAAATGTCCAAGCTGCAAAGAAAATAACGTTAGTCTACTAATTTTCACCCATTCCAACCTGACAATTTATGTTGAAATTAGAAACTGGTTATCATTAACGCTCCAGTATCCGGGTGCGCCTTTTAAGCACACTTTGCACTTTGTTTTAAAAAACTTCATATTATTTTTCACAATTTAAATGAGGTTAGAATTCAAAAGTTGTTCATTTTTGCATTATCTTTAACCCTTTCATGCACACTGGTCACTACAATGGACAGCTATTCTACAGCTGTTCTCTTGTATATTCATGGGTTTTGTTGTTCTTTTCGTTGGTTTTTTTTTTTTTTTTTTTTTTTTTTTTACACATATCTTTATTAAAGTTTTAAGACACTACATATCTTTTCTGAAATGAACTGGTAACATTATGTAGATCTCCCTTGAGCATAAACCCCCAGAAACACAAGCCCTCCCCATAGTTTTCACACAATTTATCAGTAAATACATGTTTCTGTGCGTCAAAAATTAAACATATGGTGTTCAGCTGAGTGGACACTTTTGCAACTTCATGAAAAATAGGTTCATAAGAATTTTTTTTTCATAATTATTTTATGTATTTTTTTTTTTTAATTTTTTAACATTATTTTTATTTTATTTATTTTTTTAAATTTATTTTTCAGAAGAAAATTTTCAATCGCATTGTTTTTTTCATGCCTAAAGAGGAATAAAAACACTCAGGAAAAAAATTTGATTAAGGTTCTCATAATTCGTGCATGAAAGGGTTAAAATTTGGGCCACCAACTAAAATGTGCACAAAAGAAAATTACAAGACTAGCATCTGTCTCCCAAGTGTGCCTAAAACGCACTATTTCTTCCATTTGATATATATGATTAGGGCTGACCTTGATTTACAAAAATAAAATCAAATTAGAGCAGAAAAATAAATCAATATATAATATTTAATAGTTGGATTTATAGGTGTGCATTTTTGGCACACTTGGTGACAGATGCTAGTATTTTTGAACATTTGACCTAGCGCCAAAAATAATAATGCAAATTAACAAATGTTGCTGTTAATCAATGACATATGCCAGGCTGCAAAAATCAAATAATATGTGATCCACTTTTTATGTAGTATATTGAATTTTTTTTGTTTGTTTGTTTGTTTTTTGCATCCAAAAAATTGGTTTGTTTACATTACAAACATGGCATTTAAAGGGTTAAAAAATGTGACAATTATTGAGTATTTGGTATTTTTATTTATGGCTCAAGTTGATGAAATAAAAAAAAGTGTAAAAGAATTAGAAACAAACTATATGAAAAAATTATTAGACATTATTCCAGAAGTGTGCGAAAAAGGCACACTTGGTGCTTAGTAAGGGCCTTGCTGGATGGGATACCGGAGGGTTAACTTTGCAGCCCCCCCAGTGAGAAATGACTCAAGGCATTGGAGTAAATAAATACATTCATAAATACAAATACATACATGAAAATATGGTCAGGGTTAAACAGTAATGAACAGTTTAGATCAGTCGATGGTTTTGGTTACTGGTGGCTGTTTGGGTCTTTACGGGTTAATCACTACTAAAAACAACCAATAGCCGCGTCTCTCCGTACACAGACCGCCGTGTGTATGGACCGTATGAACATCCTACTTGTTTGCGACCACACATAAAACAATAAAGCGCGTGTGTAATTTGGCGTGTTTGTGTTTAAGCGGGTCAACGCTCGGAGTAGCCCAGCCTGTTGGACAGATGTTTAAGATCCCCACTGCTCTGTCACACACACACAAACACAAACACTTGCTCATATGCGCCGACAAACACGCACACACTCATACACTCATTAACAACCAATTAGAGAGCAGATATTGGCTCGCTGGGGGAATCTAAAGGCCAACCAGTGCTGTTCTCCGCTTTCACTGCCAAATCACAACAAATACCTGGACATACTCCAGAGAGGAATGTGTGTTGATACCAGTGTGTTTGTGTGTTGTTGACTTCTTCTTCCTCAGCTTGGCAGTCCATTCTCCTTTCTTTATTAGAAAAAAGCCCTACACATACACACACTCACACTAAGCTACAAATAATTAAATGCATTTTTTCCACTTCGCAAGTCTTGTTGTTTATTGCATCAGCCTGTGTGTCTCAGTAGTGCAACTCTCTCCTCAGCATTATCTTTCTCACATGGGAACAAGGCACGAGCTATGTTTAACACACACACACATACACACAACGAAACACACACACACACACACACACACACGATCGTTCGGTCTCACTGGGATTTGGAGCAAAGTGTTTATGCCAGCGTTGGATGAGGAGACGTCTAAGACATTTGTCTCTGGAGAGCATGTTGACAACATCTCTGAGCTTCTCTGTTTACCTCAATCACTGACTCCACCTCAGTCAGTCCCTCTCACTTTCTATCTTTGTGATGGGATTTGTCACCGTTCTATCGTATCACCTGAAATTATCCAAGGTACATAAAAACCTGCTGACATCTCAAGTCTATTAGGCTGACAGAGTTGCTTTTATTTCCAATAAACTCCACTTTCAATACACTTTAACCCATAAAGACCCACTGCTACTTTTATGGCAGTTTCCAAATGAGTTTTTCTCTATTTCTACCTTTCTTAAGTGATTTATCATGATTTTTTTTCATAATATTATCCTTTATTACCTCCGCCAAGGAGGTTATGTTTTTGCCAGGGTTTGTTTGTTTGTTTGTCTGTCCGTTAGTGTGCAACATAACTCAAAAACTTATGGACAGATTTTGATGAAATTTTCAGGGTTTGTTGGAAATGGGATAAGGAAGAAATGATTAAATTTTGGTGGTGATCGGGGGTGGGGGGACCCACGGGGGGGCCCATTTCCAACAAACCCTGAAAATGTCAACAAAATCTGTCCATAACTTTTTGAGTTATGTTGCACACTAATGGACAGACAAACAGACAGACAAACAAACAAACAAACAAACCCTGGCAAAAACATAACCTCCTTGGCGTGGGGGGGGGGGGCACTGATCAGCCTTGGCGGAGGTCTGCGCTCTCCGAGTGCTTCTAGTTACCTCCGCCAAGGAGGTTATGTTTTTGCCAGGGTTTGTTTGTTTGTTTGTCTGTTTGTTTGTTTGTCTGTTTGTTTGTTTGTTTGTCTGTCCGTTAGTGTGCAACATAACTCAAAAAGTTCTGGACAGATTTGGATGAAATTTTCAGGGTTTGTTGGAAATGGGATAAGGAAGAAATGATTAAATTTTGGTGGTGATCGGGGGTGGGGGGGCCCACGGGGGGGGGGGGGGGGGGGGAGGGGGGGGGGACACTGATCAGCCTTGGCGGAGGTCTGCGCTCTCCGAGTGCTTCTAGTTTGTTTGTTTGTTTGTCTGTTTGTTTGTTTGTCTGTCCGTTAGTGTGCAACATAACTCAAAAAGTTCTGGACAGATTTGGATGAAATTGTCAGGGTTTGTTGGAAATGGGATAAGGAAGAAATGATTAAATTTTGGTGGTGATCGGGGGTGGGGGGGGCCCACGGGGGGGCCCATTTCCAGCAAACCCTGAAAATTTCATCAAAATCTGTCCATAACTTTTTGAGTTATGTTGCACACTAACGGACAGACAAACAGACAGACAAACAAACAAACAAACCCTGGCAAAAACATAACCTCCTTGGCATGGGGGGGCCCACAGGGGGGGCCACTGATCAGCCTTGGCGGAGGTCTGCGCTCTCCGAGTGCTTCTAGTATTTTGCATTTTTTGGTGTAAATAGTGTATTTTCCTATATTTAATCCACAGATCATATAGATGTTCATGAACTCTCAGAGTAAATTCAAAATATTAAAACAGGGAAAAATGTAGAAAAAGTGACTTTTTCAGGAAAGATATTACTAATTGACTGTAAAATTATGCATGTCCATCCACTGTCATTGATCCAACTCCATGGGTTTTACTGGTGAATCAATGCTGTAAAGGATGACGGTGTTTCCACGGTAACTACAGAGCCTCTGAATGTCCAAATGGGTCATATCTGATGACCATGAAAAGACGAATAACTGTATTTTACACCAATTATTTACACGTATTCATAGGTTTAATGGATCAACAGGTGTTAGACAGTTTATATCTGTAGATGGTTCGTCACTTTCCTGTAATTCCTCCCGGGGGAATGCTAAAAAACAAAGTAGCCAATGACATATCAAAATGAACACCAAAAAACTGAATATGATATAACTGAATACTATACAGGGTGGGGAAGCAAAATTTACAATGAACATTTAGTTGTTTTTTCTCAGCAGGCACTACGTCAGTTGTTTTGAAACCAAACATATATTGATGTCATAATCATACCTAACACTATTATCCATACCTTTTCAGAAACTTTTGCCCATATGAGTAATCAGGAAAGCAAACGTCAAAGAGTGTGTGATTTGCTGAATGCACTCGTCACACCAAAGGAGATTTCAAAAATAGTTGGAGTGTCCATAAAGACTGTTTATAATGGAAAGAAGAGAATGACTATGAGCAAAACTATTATGAGAAAGTCTGGAAGTGGAGGAAGCAACAAAAAACGTACCAAAGCTTTTATTAAAGCTCTCAAATCCAAAATCCTAAAGGATCCAACCAAATCCATCCAGATACCAGGTATTGCCATGGCTTAAAGCAAACTACCCAGATGGAAATTATGTATGGACACAGGATGGTGCTCCAGCCCACACTGCTAGAAAAATACAAGATTTCCGCAAATCCAACTTTGGCAATTTTTGGGAATCGTGTTTATGGCCGCCTTCTAGCCCAGATCTAAACCCTCTGGATTCTGCTATTTGGGGCGTTTTAGAACATGCTACCAATAGAACATCACACAGCAATGTGGACTTTCTTAAAGATACTATTAAAGAAGAATGGGAGAAGTTGTCACCCCAATATTTGAGGAACACTTGCGCAAGTTTCAGGAAGCGTGTGAAGGCAGTTATTGAGAAAGAAGGAGGACACATAGAATAAAAACATTTTCTATTATGTCAATTTTCTTGTGGCAAATAAATTCTCATGACTTTCAATAAACTAATTGGTCATACACTGTCTTTCAATCCCTGCCTCAAAATATTGTAAATTTTGCTTCCCCACCCTGTATATAAATGAACTCCAGAAGAATGTGATTTTCGTGCAGGTGTAATAAAGAAACAGACCAGACATTTCCAACAAAAATCCTTCCATGATAAGACACTTTTGTAAACACACATATTGCACCTGCACTCAAAAAAATAATTAAGCCAAAAATATTGACTTTATGTATTTTAATTACATGTAAATTTTCCATGTAATTTTATTACATAAGTTTAATGTAAAGAGTTGCATTTAATACAATGTTTTTTCTATCATATTGAGTCAATATGAATAAATGAAATACCTTCAGTCAGATTTGCTTTAGTTAATGCAGACTTTTACATAAACTGTGTTTGACTGTGACGCTCAGCCTTTTTATGTAATCTAGTAAATAAAGTTTATTTTATTTGTTTAGATTCACTTTATACTAAGCATATTCACATTATGTTTGACTTTTTCGGATAAATAAACTTTAAATTTCATATATTTCAGTTATATTTTACTTTAAAATATTACTTCATGTTTATTAGAGCCAAGAATCATTTTTTTGAGTGTGGAGACACTTTCAGCTATTTGATATAAGATGATATCATCTTCTATAACTATATGATATCATTTCATGTAACCCAAGGGTGACATCGTCCAGTGTTGGAAATGTGTTGCATGTAATTCAGCTTCTTTTTTTTTAAGATTATGATAAAATCAGCTTAATCTAAACCAAATGTACCAAACTCACTACAGTATATTTCATAAAGAAATCAACACACACAATACACATTCATAGGTTATTATTTTATATATTGTAAAAAGTCAGCGCTCATAGCAGTAATGATGTCATCAGGTCTGTACTGACTGGACTGAAAGTGTGGAGGTCACACAACACTTTAAAGGGCAGAGAGTGTTTCTGGTGTGTGTGACCCGTCGTACTGTAGCATCTTTTGGTGCTCGTATTTGAACGTCTGCACACTTGGAGTTTAACATCACTGCGGAAGTCCTCAAATGTTATAGAAGTGCAGGATTAAATCTGTGAATGAGTCAGTGAAAAGGCTCAAAGGCAGAAAAACTAGACACAAACCAGTGGAAGGATCCTGCAAGAATAAACAAGTTATACTGTGTGTGTGTGCGTGTGTGTGTGTGTGTGTGTGTAGTGTGTTCTGTGGTAATGTTGGTTCTGTTCCTCTCAGTCTGTCCTCTGAAACCACAGCCACTAGAGCTCATTGTTAATGGATAACTCACAGGACTGCATCCAAATGTGTCTGTCTGTCTGTCTGTCTGTCTGTGTCTCTTCGTTGGTTGGTTGGTCGGTCTTTCTATCTGTCTGTCTCTTTCTCTGTCTGTCTGTCTCTCTGTTTGTTTCTGTTTGTTTATCTGTCTCTGTTTGTCACCTGTATCTGTCTGTCTGTGTGTCTGTCTACCTGTATCTGTGTCTTACTGTCTGTCACTCTGTCTGTCTCTGTCTGTCTCTCTCTCTCTGTCACTTTGTCTCTCTCTCTGTGTCTCTCTCTCTCTGTGTCTGTCTCTCTGTCTTTTTGTCTGTCTGACTGTTTCTCTCTGTCTGTGTCTGTCTCTCTCTTTCTGTCTGTCTTTGTCTGTCTGTCTGTCTCTCTCTGTGTCTCTCTCTGTCTGTCTGTCAGTCTCTCGCTCTCTCTTTCTGTCTGTCTGTCTCTGTATGTCTCTCTCTCTCTCTCTCTCTCTCTCTGTCAGTCTCTGTCTTTCTGTCTCTCTCTCTGTCTGTCTGTGTTTCTCTGTCTGTCTGTCTGTCTGTCTCTCTCTCTCTCTCTGTGTCTCTCTCTGTCTGTCTGTCTGTCTCTCGCTCTCTCTTTCTGTCTCTCTGTCTGTCTGTCTGTCTCTGTTTCTCTGTCTGTCTGTCTCTCTCTCTCTGTCTGTCTGTCTCTCGCTCTCTCTTTCTGTCTGTCTGTCTGTCTGTCTCTCTGTCTGTATGTCTCTCTCTCTCTCTGTCAGTCTCTGTCTTTCTGTCTCTCTCTCTCTCTCTCTGTCAGTCTCTGTCTTTCTGTCTCTCTCTGTCTGTCTCTGTCTATCTGTCTGTCTGTCTCTGTATGTTTCTCTCTTTCTCTCTGTCTGTGTGTGTCTCTCTCTCTCTTTCTGTCTGTCTGTCTGTCTCTGTATCTCTCTCTCTCTCTGTCTGTCTCTCTTCCTCTCTCTGTCTCTCTCTCTGTCATGTCTCTCTGTCTCTCTCTCTGTCTGTCTCTCTGTCTGTCTGTCTCTGTATGTCTCTCTCTCTCTCTCTCTGTCAGTCTCTGTCTTTCTGTCTCTCTCTCTGTCTGTCTGTCTCTGTATGTCTCTCTCTCTCTCTCTCTCTCTCTCTCTGTCAGTCTCTGTCTTTCTGTCTCTCTCTCTGTCTGTCTGTCTGTCTCTGTCTGTCTGTCTGTCTCTGTATGTTTCTCTCTGTCTCTCTTTCTCTCTGTCTGTGTGTCTCTCTCTCTTTCTGTCTGTCTGTCTGTCTGTCTGTCTCTGTATGTCTCTCTCTGTCTCTGTCTGTCTCTCTTCCTCTCTCTGTCTCTCTCTCTCTCTGTCTGTCTCTCTTCCTCTCTCTGTCTCTCTCTCTGTCTGTCTCTGTATGTCTCTCTCTCTGTCAGTCTCTGTCTTTCTGTCTCTCTGTCTGTCTGTCTGTCTCTGTATGTCTCTCTCTCTGTGTCTGTCTCTCTCTCTTCCTCTCTCTGTCTCTCTCTCTGTCTGTCTGTCTCTCACTCTGTCTCTCTCTGTCTCTCTGTCTCTGTCTGTCTGTCTCTGTCTCTCTCTCTGTCTGTCTCTCTCTCTCTCTCTCTCTCTCTGTCTCTCTCTCTGTCTCTCATTAGGCTCATTAGTGGTGACAGTAGTGCTGTTGACCCTTAACCGTCCTCCTCCCTTTTCCTCCCTTCTTCATCGGGCTTGTCCCACTCTTTCCCTCATCAGCCCATCATCACTCACCCAGCACGAGTTTGGCATGGGTCTGCATGGATATATATATATATGTGTGTGTGTGTATATGTATGTGTGTGTGTGTGTGTGTGTTGCCAGGGGCCGTCGTGCACCGATGTACGGCAGAGGTCTTCAACAAGGACAACACAGGGGACTCTGTCCTTGTCTAACCCCCTGGAAATAGAACAAAGGTGTGTGCGTGTCCTAATGCTATGTACAGTGTCCTCAGTGTGAGCTATAGCTGCTAGTATTAATAGTGTGGTCAGAGGTCCAGCAGGCCGAAAGGGACAAGTTATACAAAGCTTATAAAAGCACTAATAAAAGACTACAGCAGGTCACCTTATGTTAGAGACACTTTAAAGGATTATTACACAGATTTACAACAAATACAGCATGTCACATCACTGTCTGAGCACACATGGAAAACGAGACTGTGAATATCCCATCCCCCAACTCAGCAAAGTCAAACCATAAAGGCGGCCATACACTGTGCGATTATTTCGATCGTTGCACGCAGCTCCATCTCAAACTGTGCGAATCAGTCGTACAGTCAGGTTCACGATTTCTGTTCTCACACTGCACGGACCGACGCTCGTATGCGACCTGACTGCTCACACTGTAGGACCATACACCACAGGACGCACGACACGTTTGAGTGTTGTATCCGGAAATACAACGTTAAAATACCAAGGAATCCGTAAAAGTGCATATAGACGATTGTGCATTGGCGTGAGTCACGAAATGGTAGTGCTAAACAAAAACCAACGAGCTGCTTTGGTAATATGTGCCATTATCTGTGAGGAATAAAAAAAGAAGAAAAGACAACGATGTGTTTGGTGCAGGCATTGGTTGTCCAGACGTGGACAGTATGGGCTGTCATCCAGGAACTAGAGGTAAGCTGCAACAGCCAAACTGCACTAGGACAATAGCCAGCTACTGTTAGCTTGTACGCTACTGTACGCGTCTGTGTTCGCGCATGCACAGTGTGAGAATTTGAGGCACATCGGTTCGTGGCACTGCTTTGACAGTACGATACACTCACGAGGAGCGAGCAGGATTTCAAACAGCTCCGTTTTCCTTGCGAACACACAATTGCTGGTCGTGAGGTGGTCGTGAGGTGCTAATCGCTTCTCTTTACCCCATGTACACTGCACGAAGCACGACACACGATTAGAGGCACATCGGGCTCGATCCCAGAACGAGTCGCACGAGTGAGAAATCGTCCCTAAACTCGCACAGTGTAAGGCCGCCTTAACAGGAGCCACTTTTAAAAGGTGAGATGGTGATCCCACCTGTTTTCCACCATTGACCGATTTCCACATCCAAGCCAAAGGAGTAACAGAGGTGAGACAGGCTGGACTTTTACACAGCGGACCTGCATTCAGGAATCAAAGGGGCGGTGAGCATATAGTGTGACTGGAGATGTAAACAATTAATCGATTACACTGGGTTACGAAAAAATGTTTTTTGTAAGTTGTCTAGGTTTTGTCAACTGAATTAGGACCATTTTACACCGCTAAATCCAAAAATGACATCTGTTTTTATCAATCAGGTCAGGTTTTTTTTTTGCTAATTTGATTTTGAAAAATTTGATCTTCTCACAAAACTGATTACATTTTTGTGACTTTATCAGTTGATTTTTTTATAAAGTTCTCACCCAAAATAGGTTTTAAGAGAAAAAAAAAAAAAAATTCTGTATTCACCGCAGATGTAGCAGAATACGTCAGGCTTATTTTTGCAAGATCTTCTAGTCGAAGCCATTTCATTCACCTGTAATATTAAAAAAAAACATTAATCATAAATTGGCAAAAGTAAAATCTTCAGAAGTCATTTTTTGCAAGAAATATGAAAGAATTTTGTATCATATGATGTGAATATGCCCATAAATGTAAGCAAAAATGTTAAAAAGCCAATATGTAGCATAGTTCAGAAAGCTGACCTGATTGTGCAAAATTAATGTGATTTTTGGATTCAGCACACCAAAATTATCCTAAATCAGCTCAAAAAACTTAAACAATAAATTTGTTGTTGACCAGTGTTATCAATTAATTGTCGATAAGAATTTGCTCGATTAAATTATTAATTGACGGTTAATTGCACTTTTCCACGGTGGGATTTGTGATGTCGACAGTAGGGGGCGCCACTGCCCAAACTAGGCTTCATTGCTGACGTTGATAACGGGGGAATCACCCTGTCCACACCTTGTCCGCACTGGAGTAGCCGGTCATCGAACCGATCATGGCGTTGATCAGTTAGAATCACTTAAAGGACATGGTGGAGCCAAACACAGAGTGGCCCGTCTGTTTGCGAGAGCAGTGCACCCCCGCCTAAATACACGTACAAATGCGGGGTTGGTATCGGATCTGAGTGTTTTTCCCTGGAGGTTGGTCTAGTCCACGGTCATCTGGACTATCTGGTCAGTGAGACAGAAGTTGAAAACATCCTCCAGGCTCCTGATCCAGGACACTGGGGTGACCACCAGGGTAACTCATGGTTACCCCGGTGGACACGGGAAAATAGCGGGGGGTGGGGGTGGGGGGGCTGAAATCTCACTCCATCATGTCAGTGATGCAAAGTCCATTTCTTCTAAACTGCCCCTCTTCAGATCCATTTATTTTATAGAATTTATCTGTTGAATTTCTTTAAATCTACTCCATAAATGTCATTGTCTGTACTGTATCCAATGGTGCAAGAAATCAATCATTAAGGAATACGACATGCTTTTTTCATGAAGTATGTAAACAATATTTAGCTTTTATTCTTATAGACCCTATCGAAAGAGAAATTCAAGTTCCCAGGAAAATCGCCGTTTATCAATTAATTGTTAAACGTGCAGGAGACTTTCGTGACCAATTTTTCATCAGATCTGTAAAACCTCAGTCATAGCCTAAATATCGCAAATCTGTAAGTCTTTCTATGATTACTCACCTGAATCTCTTGCATTATGGTGAACAATTTCGAAGTGCCATCCACCATAAACAGTTCATGTGTTTACAAATGAGCCGGGATGGTAACTCGGGCATCTTTGGAATTTTGTCACGACGTGCATTGTGGGAAGTGAAGGCTCGCACAGCCACCTTACAGTGGCAGCTGGAACAGACACGATCGGAAAAAACGGCAGGAACTCCCTTCCTTCTGTGCATACTCCTCCAGCTGTTTCTGCATTTCCGCGTTTGTTTCATCCATATAATACCATATGGTCGCGCTGCCGCTACCACTGTCAGGGGGCTGTGCGAATCTCCGTTTTTCACAATGCACATCGCGACAAAATTCTGAAGATGACCGAGCGACCTCCTGGGTTGGTTTTTAAACACATGGTTTGTTTATAGTGGATTGCACTTCGAAATTATTCACCGTAATGCAAGAGATTCAGGTGAGTAATCGCAGAAAGACTTACAAATTCGTGATACTTAGGCTATGACTGAGGTTTTACAGATTTGATGAAAAATTGGTCGCGAAAGTCTCCAACATCTTTAATCAATCGATAAGGTCAACCAACTAATGATTAATGAATTAATCAATAATTTACATCCCTAAGTGTGATGTATAACTTGCGCGTTGGAAATACCCCAAGCATCGCAGTGTTGCTAACCTCTTCAAAGTCGGCTTGTCTTTCACCGTTCCGCATATGTTAGCATGGATAGAGTCCTCAGCCCGAAGTGACAACAGCTTGCGGATCTCAGCGTCTCCCCAGTTTGACATCTTTTGGGTCGCATTGATATGTTTGTTTACTGTACACGGCCCACGCTCATTTTGAAACCCCCTCGGTGCAGAGGTCGCACACACAATACCTCATTAAAATGACACACTTTGGTTGCAGAACATCGTTCCGTACATTAGTACCATTACTTCATGGTACCTAACAACGCAGGTCCGCTCACTGTTCATGCAGAGGTGGACCTTACAGACCCTGTAGACCACATTGGACCTGAGATTGTTGACTCACTGTCCTCACTGGAACTGTTGATGTCATGGTCTTGTAATGCATACGGAAATTACCAAAAATAATCACTTGCCCGATAAAGGGTTAATTGTCATATTGATAATATATTGTCTAGTGCAGGGGTGTCAAACTCATTTTGGTTCAGGGGCCATATTCAGCCCAATTTGATCTCAAGCGGGCCAGACCAGTAAAATAATGACTGAACTTATAAATAATGACAAATCCAAGTTTTTCATTTTGTTTTAGTACAAAAAAAACCCCAATTAAATTATGAAAATATTTACATTTTACAAAAAATATGTGAATAACCTGAAAACACAGAAATTTCATTTGAAAAATTAGTGCAATATTCACAATATTATGCCTTGACTTATTATTTATTCATGTGCATCACACACAGTGTTACATAAACATTTGGTAACAGGCAGAATATTGTTAAAATTGCACATTTTGGGTTGTTCATCTTTGTTTTTATTTATGTATTTATTTGCATTGTATTGTGAAATAATAGTTTTGTAAATGTAAATATTTTCACAGTGTAATGTTATTATTTTTTTTTTTTTTTACTTAAATTTTTCCCACATAATTTTTCACAAAGAAAATTTGTAGTTGTCGTTAATTATGGGTTATTGTGTTGTTATTTTTACTGGAGATCATATTGGTCTGTATGTAGAACCTGACCCAAAATGATTTTGACAACCTTGACTGTTCAGGTTAATTTTTGCACTTTCATCCTGCGGGCCGGAATGGAACTTTTGGCGGGCCAGATTTGGCCCCTGGGCCGCATGTTTGACACCTGTGGTCTTGTACATATGGTACAAATTACTGTTCTACTGTTGTGTTAATACAGTGCTTTAATATGTACATTTGGTATACATATATATATATATATATATATATATATATATATATATATATATATATATATATATATATATATATATACAAGGTGGGGAAGCAAAATTTATAATATTTTGAGGCAGGGATTGAAAGACAATGTATGACCAATTAGTTTATTGAAAGTCATGAGAATTTATTTGCCACAAGAAAATTGACATAATAGAAAATGTTTTTATTCTATGTGTCCTCCTTCTTTCTCAATAACTGCCTTCACACGCTTCCTGAAACTTGCGCAAGTGTTCCTCAAATATTCGGGTGACAACTTCTCCCATTCTTCTTTAATAGTATCTCCCAGACTTTCTCGTCATAGTTTTGCTCATAGTCATTCTCTTCTTTCCATTATAAACAGTCTTTATGGACACTCCAACTATTTTTCAAATCTCCTTTGGTGTGACGAGTGCATTCAGCAAATCACACACTCTTTGACGTTTGCTTTCCTGATTACTCATATGGGCAAAAGTTTCTGAAAAGGTATGGATAATAGTGTTAGGTATGATTATGACATCAGTGTATGTTTGGTTTCAAAACAATTGACGTAGTTCCTGCTGAGAAAATACAACTAAATGTTCATTGTAAATTTTGCTCCCCCACCCTGTACATATACTACATATATATATACATATATATAGTTACATATATGTTTGTATGTTAAAGCTTTATCTACATATATGTATATATATTTTATTTCTTTTTCAGTTGTGTTGATAATTTCTTTCTTGCTCTTTTTTTTTTTGTTATTATACTTGAATGGAGCGACTCTAACACAATAATTTCCCCCAGGGATTAATAAAGTATTCTGATTCTATTTGTAGAGAAAGAAAAAACACATGCTTTTTTCCAGTTGGCTCTAATTGTAGCTAATATCGTACACTGTTCCAACTGTAGAAAGCAGAAGAGTGGGAATGAAGAGCTGTAGAGCAAACATAGTGTGTGACAGTAGTGAACATTAACAAAAAGGAACTGCTCCGTCTGTAATAGAAATAATTACTATTCTCAGGTCTGTGTTTTCTCAGTATTGGACCCTTTATTTACCTCAGATGCTGAAGGTATCCAGTCTTTATTTAACTTGTATTGGAGAAAGGGCTTTATTACTAATTTCCTCTGTTTAACAAGAAATGGTTGTAATTATCCCTAAACCTCGTTCTGATCTTCTTCCATTACATTGTTAAAAATGTCATGTGTGCCATGGCTCAGGAGGTAGAGTGGGTTGTTCAATAACCGAAGGGTTGGCGGCTCGAATCCTGCTCCATCCGGTCCATCCTGGTCAGAGCGCGTGGTAGCGGTTCGTGATTTTCGCCGGGGTGGGGGGTTGGAGCGGGGGCGGGGGGGTAGCTCCGTGATTATGTGATTGTGTGTGTGGGGGGGTGATATCATCATTGTCCGAGCAGGAGTGAAAGTGAAACTAACTCGCTTTAAAGTTCCTCTTATTCTCGGGGCAGCACACAAACACACACACACAGGAGCAGCTAGCGACAGAATCTCCACGCAGCAAAAAAAGTTAATTTATCGGCTACATATTGGCCGATGTTGATTAATTGGTGATACGCTATAATCGGCCCGATTAATCGTTCGGACTCTACCAATTACATGTATTTAGAACCGTCCCACTTGATACCACTCGGCCAATCATGTCTGTGCATTCAAAGCAGTAAACAGTGAATGACAGGTGAGAGTTAGAGGCAAAAGCAATCTTCATTTGTATGCAAATACCTAAAATATTTCTTGTTAAAGTTTATGGGTTCTTATGTTTTTGTTTTTTTAACCATGGTATCGATTTAGTATTGCGAATTATGTACTTTCGATCCCTGAATTTTTGGTATCGTGACATCCCTACTTTCTACACACACAACACTTTATTAACCATGACAAGGTGACACACACCTGCAGTGGCTGATATCGGACTAAGAACAATAAACGTTGAAAATAGCCAGATTCTATAGTAAAACGTATTAAATTCCACTTGTAGAGGTGAGCATTGTGTTTAAATGGATTTTTTTTTTTTTTTTTTAACCCGGTGTATAATTTGCTTATTCACTTTGACCTCTACACTATTCAGAGATCCAATGGTGTTTTCTTTGTAATACAGCATTATGTTTCATTTCTGCATTTGTATCCCTAAAAATACCCCAAAAATCTACATACTGAGCGCTGTATTGGACGTACTGTAATTTACATAAACACACAGCATTACTAAGGATGGACTATGATTTTAATAATATTGAATAAACTTTTTTTTTTTTTAAGAGGCTGAGTGGATGATAAGTCTTTCTGTCCTGGTGCCTGAAACTGCTTTGGCGTCTCCTCAATGGTTTGCTGTAAAGGAATGATAGAGTAGGCAGACTGTTGGAATTACATGTCTACAAGGCACACAACAGCTAGCAGATGTCAGGTCTGTGTGAGGCCACATTTGTCTGCAGTGAAAACACGTCGACTGAACGCTCCACTGTGCCTCAATCTGAGCTGTTGACTCTATGGTAATGATGCAAGTCAGGCTAAACATAACAAACCATTAGCGTCCTCAGCACGCCGACAACAGCGCCGGGAAGATGGCGATCTCACTTCGGTGTGTGTGAGCTCGATAGACACTGGGAATGCAGATGAGTTTACAAGTACGACGCGCCTAAGCATAAATAATAAAGGCTAAATGATGCTATTATAAGCCGCTGTAATCGACGATTTCCACCGTAGTCGTGTCGTTTAAAACTGTTGCTTCGGATACAGTTCGGATAGAAGGTCTGGGTTTCGGTGGAGAACGTCCCAGCGGGTTTTCAAGAACAGGAGGTTCTGGTGTGAAGTACCATTCGGCATCATTCCACGGCGGTCTTCCTTGTTTTCCTCCAAAACATTTTTTAAATATTCTTTTAATTGGTGAAAGGACTTGTGGGACATTTAGTTCTTTATCTCAGACCACTTTAAAAAGTCCAAACCCAGGATGACCCTGATGTTAAAGGAAGGAACAGGAGGTTTGGTGGAGCAGAGAAACAGTAAAGCTCTGAGACAGACAGGATTTTATGTCCCCGAGAACCTCGAAAGAGAAGTCTGGAAAGAGGAGGAGCGTGAGGAGGAAGAAGAGAAAAGAAGAAGAGTGGAGAGAGAGAGGAAACAGATAGAGACAGAGAGAGAGAGGTGTGTAGTATGGTATGGAATGGAATGGTACGGTCTGGTATGAGGTGGGGGTTCATAGTGCCACTGCTCAGTGTCCTTCTCTGTCTGTTCTCCATCTGTTCCTTCTCGCCTCTCTCTCCTCCCTCTCTCTCCTTCCTCTCTTCTCTCCTCCCTCTCTCTCTCTTCCCTCTCTTTCTTCTTCTTCTCTTTCTCTCCTTCCTCCCTCTCTCTCCTCCCTCTCCTTCCTCTCATTCTCACCTTCCTCTCTCTTTCCTCTTTCTATCCTTCCTCTCTCTCCTCCCTCCCTCTCCTCCCTCTCTCTCTCCTCCCTCTCTCTCTCTCCTTCCTCTCTCTCCTCCTTCTCTCTCTCTTCCCTCTCTTTCTCCTTCCTTTCTTTCTCCTTCCCCTCTTTCTCTCCTCCTTCCCTCTCTCTCTCCTCCCTCTCTCTCCTCCCTCCCTCTCTTTCTCTCTTTCCTCCCTCTGCTTCTTGTTTCTCTCCTTCATATCTGTCTGTCTACTCTGCATCACCTCCCTTGCCTTGTTTTTGTCGTCTTGCCTGCTTTTCTCCTTTCTCCCTCTTAAATTACTTGCAACAAACAGATCCAAAATTGAGAACATGTTTATGTAAATCATACAAAAGCCAAAGCCTTGTCTGAGCGTCTCTCTGCCTCTCTCTCTCTTACTTTGTCTCACTTTTGTGTCTTTGTTCATTGAAGTTAAACTTTGCTGTGTTTCTGGCTGCCTTTGAAAGTCTGGTAGAAGGCAGACAATGTCTGCCACAGGCGTTTTCTCAACCTTTTTTCAACCTGACACACAAACACACACACACAAACACACACATTTGCTGACAGCTTTGCTGTTTTGGAGGGGCGGGGTGATTGATTAGTCTCTATGGAGACGATACGTCTTGTAATGAACAAGGAAAAGCTGGCATGTTAATTTGTGTAGTGTGGGAGGCTCACTTGCATGTGTGTGTGTATGCTTTGTTATATTTGTTTGTGTGTGTATGTTAATGTGATGCTGTGTGATGTGTATTTGTTGATTTTTATTTTTTGTCGTTTGCTGCTTGTGTATTCCCTGAGTGGATGTATTTATGAATATATGCAGGTCTTTCAGCCCCTGCAGGTGACTTTACTTACAAACAATTTCCAATTTGATAGTTGGTGATTTTGTAACAGTTTAAGCATGTGTTTGAACCTGAAAGTCTGCATGTTTTTATCTATTTCCATGTGTGTGTGTGTGTGGTCTTGATAATTACCCAGTAGCAGCAATGCAAATCGGTGTCCAGATTCTCATATGGGCACTTGGATTCATATATGGACCAGCGAATGTCCCCATAAGATAAATCATTGATCTTACAACACACTGTAAACCCCAATAAGTTAATTTAACTCAAAAAAATAGCTGAAACTGATTACATCGAAATTTTTAAGTACTGTAACTCTAACCTTAAAAAACTCTAAAAAACTCTAGCCTTAAAAAAATTTAAGTAATGAGTCATGAAATCTTGAGTGTATTAAACTTAAATGCTTGATTTGACTGGAATTGCTATTTTAAGTCCAACACACAAAATGCCAAGTTAATTTAACTTAAAATTTGTTCCAATGTTAATTGCTAGGTATAATCTATAACTTAAAATCATCAGTTTATTGTACACAATCCCAAATTGACTTAAATTAAAATCTTCTGTGAAATACATTATTTTGCACAATCATTATACTTAATATATTGTAGCTTGACTGGAAATTGGGTAGGAAGTCAGCTTATTGTAGCGTATCAGTATAGGAAGTGTTATTAACTTGGCAATGTAGAATGATTTACATTGAACAGAAACATCTCAAGATGAACAGTAAAGCCACTGTTCAGCCTATGGCTCTGACTTATGGTGCAGTTCTAAAAAAAACACAAAAACAAACACAAAAAGGCCAATAAACACTGCCATACATACATGAAGTCAAAATTAACACTAATACCACAACCCCGCTGAACCCCTGCACGGAAAAAGAACACATTTTCAACAGTATGCCCAATACCCACAATGCAATGCAGAGATTAAAAAAGGTGCGGTCATGACTAAAATTTAGTGATTTAAATCCATTCAACTTAAACTGTTTTTGTACTTTTGACTATGTCTACAAATTAGTAGAATATACTTAACATTTTATAGTAATGTAATAAAACTGAAATCATTTAAGTGCATTGTAATTAAAGCATTTTAGTAAATACAAAGTCTGGGCTTACAGTGTAGTTAAGTTCTGCCATTAGGAGCCTTTCAGTCCAAACCATAACAAAAGTTTGATGATGTCATGAGGTAAAATGAGATCATGGGAGTATCTGTCTTCACTGTAAAGTAGCTTGATGATCCGTCTTGCGTGAATCAGGCCGAAATATCTCGTATTAATATTTCATTCATGTTATGTTTAGTGATGTACATTCACATTTTGTCACTTTAATCTAATGAATTAACTTTAGTCAATAATACAACATCAACGACAGGTGATGAAACATTGTTGGAAATATTCTATAAAATGTTTGAGTGCACATTATCACATATACAGGGTGGGGAAGCAAAATTTACAATGAACATTTAGTTGTTTTTTCTCAGCAGGCACTACGTCAATTGTTTTGAAACCAAACATATATTGATGTCATAATCATACCTAACACTATTATCCATACCTTTTCAGAAACTTTTGCCCATATGAGTAATCAGGAAAGCAAACATCAAAGAGTGTGTGATTTGCTGAATGCACTCGTCACACCAAAGGAGATTTGAAAAATAGTTGGAGTGTCCATAAAGACTGTTTATAATGGAAAGAAGAGAATGACTATGAGCAAAACTATTACGAGAAAGTCTGGAAGTGGAGGATGCAACAAAAAACGTACCAAAGCTTTTATTAAAGCTCTCAAATCCAAAATCCTAAAGCAGGGGTGTCAAACTCTTTTTAGTTCAGGGGCCACATACAGCCTAATATAACCTAAAGTGGGCCAGACCAGTAAAACGATATAAATAATAGATAAAAACTTATAAATAATGTCAACTCCAAAGTTTTCTCTTTGTTTTTGAGTTAAAAAAGGAAAATTCCGTAATGAAAATGTTTACATCTACAAACTGTACTCGAACATAACATGATCAAATATGAACAACCTGAAAATTCTTAAGAAAAATAAGTGCAATTTTAACAATATTACACCTCAGTTTATCATTTATACATGTGCATCATAACTTACAGATCACAGTGGATCTACAAAAACGCAAAATATTTGGTAACAGGCAGAATATTGGTACAATTCTGTAAACGTCTCTTAAGTCATTTCATATTTTTCATATTTGTTCAGGTTATTCACATTTTTTGTAAAAGGATACTCTGTAAATATGAACATTTTTATGTAATTTAACTTTTTTTTTTACACTAAAACAAAGGAAGGAAAACAAACGTCAAAGAGTGTGTGATTTGCTGAATGCACTCGTCACACCAAAGGAGATTTGAAAAATAGTTGGAGTGTCCATAAAGACTGTTTATAATGGAAAGAAGAGAATGACTATGAGCAAAACTATTACGAGAAAGTCTGGAAGATACTATTAAAGAAGAATGGGAGAAGTTGTCACCCGAATATTTGAGGAACACTTGCGCAAGTTTCAGGAAGCGTGTGAAGGCAGTTATTGAGAAAGAAGGAGGACACATAGAATAAAAACATTTTCTATTATGTCAATTTTCTTGTGGCAAATAAATTCTCATGACTTTCAATAAACTAATTGGTCATACACTGTCTTTCAATCCCTGCCTCAAAATATTGTAAATTTTGCTTCCCCACCCTGTATAACATTTCAGATATTTTTACGCAGAAATGTTACTTTTAAATACGAGGGTAAAGAGTTGTTTTTTTACGGTTTGACTTGCCGTGAGATTGCGGTTTATAGAAAGTATCCAGGAAATGAATACAAGTCAATGTAATGTCCTCTAAACAGTAGGAAACCCCACCTGTGTGAGGGACAATAAGATGTTGTTGATTATCTCTGTTCCATGTATCAGAGTCAGGGCGACCTCCTGATGTGTACATAACTATCACCTGCTTTTAATGACATGCCTGTCACACACCCACACACACACCATCATAAATCAGCCATGAAATATCAACATATCAGCGTGGCGAGGTGTCAGCGCGAGACACTTTTATTATGATATGCTAATCTGACCTACAATTTATTTCCTGTCATTTCCTTGTCATCTTCTTCAGTGTCCTGCCCGTGTTCACCCTCCCTTCATGTTTACTCCGACTCCACTTGATTTACTTACTGTATTGGCATGTCTCTCATTAGAAACTACTTTCCCAAAGCAGTATGCATATACAGGGTGAGGAAGCAAAATTTACAATATTTCGAGGCAGGGATTGAAAGACGGTGTATGACCAGTTAGTTTATTGAAAGTCATGAGAATTTATTTGCCACAAGAAAATTGACATAATAGAAAATGTTTTTATTCTATGTGTCCTCCTTCTTTCTCAATAACTGCCTTCACACGCTTCCTGAAACTTGCGCAAGTGTAGGGCTGCTCGATTATAGAAAAAAAAATAATCATGATTATTTTAGCAATAATTGAAATCACGATTATTAAAAATGATTATTTGTTATTTTTTTCTTGCAAAACAATGTAAAATATACTCTTTAAACATAAATAAAGCTTTTAACCATTAAAACAAAGTATGTTCACTTTTGTACAAAATAAAATCTTTGAATGCAAATAAGTGTACTGTAAATTCAAGTATGTTTCCTTTTGTAAATAAATAGTGCACTGGGAATTAAACTGCTATAGACTTGCCATAGAACTGGAGCAATTAAAAAAAAAAAAAAAACTCACGTAAAGTGCAAATTATAAATTCAAGTATGTTCAATGTAGTATAAAACGGTAAATTCAGTGGCGTGCCGTGAGGTTTCAGTTCAGGCCTTTTGTATACATCAGCCATCTAGAATACGCACATTAGGGTTATACGGGTTAGGGTTAGGTTAATACGGGAGTTGCAGTGTAAAGAGATTCGGAGACTGAAGATTGCATTGCGGACGAAGTTGTAGACGGAGTTTTGTGTGTTTTAGTTTTTCATAAGATTACGATAAAGGTGGCGGTGGTTCAACTTCAGATGGTTACAAAGGTTTGTTGTGTTAGCGGTCGGTGCGGACACAACTACGAAACACTTTTTGCACGTGATGTGTTTTTGCTCTTCGTCTTCTTCATCAAACCCAAAGTGATTCCATACAGTTGAATTGGACTTGCCTTTTTTTGTTTACCAAGCACTTCTGCTGTGATTCTCCTGCCGTTTTTCCAGACCGCTAGGTCCAACTTTCCTCTTGGGGTGGACCTGCCGGCTAGCTGACAGCAGTAGCTTAGAGGGGGGCGGGGCAGAGCAGCTCATGGTAGCTTGCGTGCGCGTGAATTAAATCAACTCAAAATTAATAGTAGTTTTTTCTCGATTACATAATTTTTGTAATCGTTGCTTGTAATAAAATCGTAATTGAATTTCGATTAATTGCACAGCCCTACGCAAGTGTTCCTCAAATATTCGGGTGACAACTTCTCCCATTCTTCTTTAATAGTATCTTTAAGAAAGTTCACATTGCTGTGTGATGTTCTATTGGTAGCATGTTCTAAAACGCCCCAAATAGCAGAATCCAGAGGGTTTAGATCTGGGCTGGAAGGCGGCCATAAACATGATTCCCAAAAATTGCTAAAGTTGGATTTGTTGCTGTTGTCAACAAGTGTTTTGGTGTTCTTGTGTAAGATTTTAACTTCAAATCATATTTTACTGCATTTCTAACGGTCTTGTTGTCTACCTCAAGTTCAATTGCCATTTTTCTCATGGATTTGGTTGGATCCTTTAGGACAGGGGTGTCAAAGTCATTTTAGTTCGGGGGCCACATTCAGCCCAATTTGACCTCCAGTGGGCCAGACCAGGAAAATAATAACAGTGAAAAAAGTAAAATTATATTCTGATGAGGTTTACATCTACAAAGTTTCCTTAAAAATTTGAATAGCTTGAACAACTTGAATTGTCTTAAGAAAAACAAGTGCAATTTTAACAATATTATGCCTCGGTTTATCAGTTTACATTACAATCGCACAAAACATTTAGTAACAGGCAGAATATTAGTAAAATTCCATTTACTTTTCTTAAGACATTTCCATTTGTTCATATTTGTTCAGGTTATTCCCGTTTTTTTTTTTTAGAAAAGTATAGTTTGGTAATGTAAAAATTTTCATGTAATTTTACTTTTTCACACCAAAAAACACAAAGAGAGAATTTGGGGTTGTCTTTATTTATAGGTTATTATGATAATATTTTACTGATCTGACCCACTTGAAATCACACACTCTTTTACGTTTGTTTTCCTGATTACTCATATGGGCAAAATTTTCAGAAAAGTTATGGATAATAGTGTTAGGTATGATTATGACATCAATATATGTTTGGTTTCAAAACAATTGACGTAGTGCCTGCTGAGAAAAAACAACTAAATGTTCATTGTAAATTTTGCTTCCTCACCCTGTAAATGTAAATATTTTCATGTATTTACACTAAAACAAAGTATAATTTTTGCAAAAAATATAAACAACCTGAAATGTCTTAAGAGAAGAAAGCACAATTTTAACAATATTCTGCCTGTTATTAAATGTTTTGTGTATTTGTAGATCCACTTTGATCTGTAAGTTATAATGTACATGTGTAAATAATAAACTGAGGCATAATATTGTTAAAATTACACTTCTTTTTTTCAGTTTGTTCCTGTTATTCACATCTTTTGAAAAGACAGTTTGCAGATGTAAACCTTTTCATAATGTAAATTTACTTTTTTTTTTACTCTAAAACATAGAGAAAAGTTTGGACTTGACATTATTTATATATTATTATGTTATTATTTTACTGGTTCGGTTGCTTCCCCACCCTGTAAATGTAAATATTTTCATGTATTTACACTAAAAGTATAATTTTTGCAAAAAATATAAACAACCTGAAATGTCTTAAGAGAAGAAAGCACAATTTTAACAATATTCTGCCTGTTATTAAATGTTTTGTGTATTTGTAGATCCACTGTGATGTTTAAGTTATAATGAACATGTGTAAATAATAAACTGAGGCATAATATTGTTAAAATTACACTTCTTTTTTTCAGTTTGTTCCTGTTATTCACATCTTTTGAAAAGACAGTTTGCAGATGTAAACCTTTTCATAATGTAAATTTACTTTTTTTTTTACTCTAAAACATAGAGAAAAGTTTGGACTTGACATTATTTATATATTATTATGTTATTATTTTACTGGTTCGGTTGCTTCCCCACCCTGTAAATGTAAATATTTTCAAGTATTTACACTAAAAGTATAATTTTTGCAAAAAATATAAACAACCTGAAATGTCTTAAGAGAAGAAAGCACAATTTTAACAATATTCTGCCTGTTATTAAATGTTTTGTGTATTTGTAGATCCACTGTGATCTGTAAGTTATAATGTACATGTGTAAATAATAAACTGAGGCATAATATTGTTAAAATTACACTTCTTTTTTTCAGTTTGTTCCTGTTATTCACATCTTTTGAAAAGACAGTTTGCAGATGTAAACCTTTTCATAATGTAAATTTACTTTTTTTTTACTCTAAAACATAGAGAAAAGTTTGGACTTGACATTATTTATATATTATTATGTTATTATTTTACTGGT